>NW_028277097.1:22915500-23217666 GCF_059951505.1 Python bivittatus | reverse complement strand
CTGTCCACCTTTCTCCTCAGTTCGTTAAAATCCATCTTTCAAATACATAACTAACTTTTCAGCTTATCTTTCTCTAGTCATCGTGAACTTCAGGATGACATGGTTGCTTCTCTCTTTGATTTCTTTGGGCGAAGACACCTGTCCACCCTTGTGGGGTGGATGATTCACAGACCAATTGCTTTGGGCTTGTGAGCATCAGCAGATATGAGACCCTGAACTCAATATCTACCATATGGTCCATTTAAGCAGTTTCAGTAATCAGATCACACTTCTTCCCTTATACACGCAGACCTGCATAGCATCCCCCACAACCAAGCCGGCCAGCCTCTGGCCTCAGTGTTGAGGAACAAGCAGATGGATGACCCGGGTGTGAAAATCTTCTGGTGAACGTTTCGATTTTCATAATATATTTTTATAACATTCTTGCTATTGCTCTTTTCAGCACAGCATGCACTGTTCACAAGTGTTGCTCTGAGTACATGCTTCCTCTTTTTGGTGGAATCTGTTGTGAAGCTATTTTGAGACACCTCCTCAACTAGACCACTTCCCATTCTCGTCATCTTAGAGATGATCAGCTTTCTGTTGCTGTTACCAAGTTATTTTTACCTTCTCTTGGTTACTCAGAGTTCATCATAGTTTCACTCTGATTCTTTCTTAAGCTACTTCTCTAACATCCAAGGTGCCCAGCACTTTCAGTTCATTAACCAATTCCTTTCTTTTGGCCAAGATGAGGTCACGGATAGATGATTCCCTCCTTCTCTTCTAAATAATGAAATGGTCAGCAAGAAAGATTAGAAATCTTTTAGACCCCCCATTCGTAGCTGAGCTAATTTTGTAGAAAATATCAAGGTAATTTTTCCCAACCGGGGCAACTTTGAGATGTGTGGATTTCAACTTCCAGAATTCCCCAGCCAGCACGGCCATTGCTAAGAATTCTGGGAACTGGTCCACACATCTCAAAGTTGCCCAGGATGGAAAGCACTGATTTAGGGAGACATTGTTTACATCTTGCTGGTTTTTCAGAAACTTTGGAAGGCCAAACTATCTGAGAGAGCCTTCCCTTGATTTTATATTGCCATCTTTATCCTTATTTTTTAGACTCTGTATTGTGGTATTGTCATTTTTTTATTTTTTTTACTCTGGATGTTTTAAATTGTATTTTTCTTTGTAAGCTGTTGACAGTGTTCTTTATTGTGGCAGCATAGAAGTGTGTTTAATAAACAAAATAAATAATACATCTTCTGCCTGGGTAAGTAGCTGCTGTAAAGTCATACAGTGGTATCACTTCTGTTTCTTTTAATCTTAACCTAGATACTTTCAGCAGGATTTCCATATTGAGAGACATGAATTTCTTCACAGGCATATGGCTTCTTTGCACATCCTTCCTTCCTACCTCCTACCTCCATTTTTGTTGAGTTTATGTCTTTCAAACAAGTAATATTTTGATTTCTAAATTCCAGTCATGACTCTCATTCCACCAGGTTTCTGTGATATTTATCAAGTCAGACTTACTTTCTGGTGCTTGTGTTTCTAATTTATCCTGCTCATTATCCATATTGTCAGCCAAGTCCGAGGATGTCACTGCTTACTCATCTCCTTACCATAATTGCTGACTTCTGGATACAGATGGTCCTCTCTTAACAACAGTAACTGAGACCAGAATTTCCATCACTAAGTGACACAGTCATAAAGCACGACATCACAGGACCACACTGCTTAGTGATGGAAATTCCGGTACTTCCAGTTGCCATCATTAAGTGAATCCCATGCCATTGTTAAATGTGACATCACGTGGTCACCATTTGCAACCTCCTGCTGGCTTCCCCATTGACTTTGCTTGAAGGAAGCCAACAATGAAGGTCACAAATGGTGATCATGTGACCGCAGGACACTGCAACCAATTGTAAGCGCCATTCATTCAGCACCATTGTAAGTTTGATTGGTCACTGAATGAGTGGTCATTAAGCAAGGACCACCTGTATTCTTTCTAGGAATCCAACCTTTCTTGGCACATCTTTTCTTACCTTCACTTTCAGAATCTGGCTTTCTCTTCTTTTTTTAATCTCTGACCATCAACATCCTGGAAGGATAGATGGATGAAAACACCCCCAGCCCCTCTGCCTTCCTGACTATGGTCTTACAGTCATTTAGAATCTTCTGAAGTCTCCCTCCACTTCTAGAAGTCCAGTTTGTCCCTATGAGGATAAGCAAGAAATGGATCAAAATCAGTCATTTTCATGAGCTTTTCCACCATGCCCTAGATACACACACCAGGCAGCAGCTACCACACGATGGCTTGTCTGAGCCGCACACAGCAAGTTCTGTCCCTGTAGAGAGGCATAGAGATGACCTTGGAGAAACCATGCAGAGATGGTTGCTACGACTTGTACACAAACATGCTTTAAGCCCAGGAAACAAAGAAAACGTTAGGAAGACATTAGCTCCACCCCAACTCCCCAGGGTATAAGAAGGAGGGAAGGGAAAACACAGTCAGAGCTTTCAGGATTCTGTTACCTTAGCCTCTATCAATAAAATATAGTTCCAGTCAAACTTGTAGAGTCGGTTTTCTGGTCTGGCCTACCTCGAAGAGCTGACAGTCCCTCACAACAGTGAGTCTCCCAGCATTCTTCTTTTCTTTCACAGAGGAGAGCTTTGGTTTATTCATCCCTGTGGAGCTGAGAGTCCTTCCCACTGTCCTGGAGAGGTTGTGAAGACAGAACTATCCAGATGGTTGGGGTTTACCGTCCATGCCCAGAGACACACGTCATTTTGTCAGCTCCAACAGCGTGGATCTCCTCCTTATTCATCCACCCTTTCTTGCTACTTTTCTCTAGGTAGTCACTACTCCTAGCGGAGTGCCTTGTCCTTCCTGGGGGACTTCCTTCTGTCTCCTCTGTTCCTAGATAACTTCCTGTGCCCTGTCCTTCTTGGAGATCTCATTCTGCTGACTACATGGGAAGCTCTCTGTGTGATATCAGTGTGCTTTTCAGCTTCCGTAATGAAAAGCTCTCACCTCCTCCTCCTTCTCTCCTCCAGAAAGGAGACCGGCTTGCATTACAGCAAGGGTCATTAGATAGATATAGCCCACGCCCGGGCAAGTCCCCCCCCTCCACCACTTGCTTGATGTCCATCCTTTTGACAGGGTCTGGGGTCAGCTTGTTCCTTGCCTTCTTAGATCTCTTGCAAGACTCCCCTGCTCTTCTTCACCCTCCTGTTCATTCATGTGGGTCATCGGCCCCCAGCTGCCTATTCTCTCTCTCTAAAGACATGCACAATAAGTTTGGCAAATAAGTGCCAACAGACTTTTAAATATCTTCAGGTCATCCCTCAGGTGCCTGGAAGGAATAAATTAGATGAGGGGAGGGCGCTTGTAAGGTAGAATTTTTTCTTTACCAGAGGAGGAAAATGTACAACTGCTATCTTCAGGTTCTTTAAAGTAATCAGCCATTTGTGGCTCTCAAGTTTGTGTGTATCAAAACTTCACTTGCAAGAAGTTCAGAGGCATCTATTCCTAACCATGATAATGCCAAAATGATGCAACATACAGTGATATTGCAATGCAAGTTCTGCCCTTTTGGATTTGTGTTATGGCACTTCCTCCTCCTACCCGCTCCCCCCTGTGAAAGTCATTCATTCTAGATTTATGAGAGCCATATTCCAGATTTCCAGAGGCAATTCAAACACATCCCTACATCTGGGAACAAGGATGGTGTCTTGGGACCATCCAAGGCTTAGGGTATGCAAATTCAATTGGTGGCTCCAGATTTTTAAAGACAATTCAGTCTTGACCTGGGAGAAAGAAATCCAGAATTCTTGGTGGCATTGGGATAGGGACAAAATAGAAATCAAACAGTATTTGAAACAGACAATCAAAAGGATTTAGACACAACCCCTAGATTCTGTAGAGCAAAGATTAATGCAGAACTCTTCACTCCTGCAGGTACTGTATTTACGTACCTCGGTGGAAAGCATTTTCCTTGGGGCTGTTTCCTTACTTTATCCTCAGAATTCTGGAGGAAAATATGTTAACATCCTAAAGCAGTGTTGTCCAAACTTGGCCACTTTAAGATGAGTGGACTTCAACTCCCAGTATGGTTTCCAAGGGGGGTCTAAATGTTTATAAATACTGCAAATCAGTCAGAGTATAAAGAGGGGGAAGTTACCTATTTTTCCAAACAGATTTTCTTATTTTTTTCCTTTTTCCTTTTTATTATATTGTTTTAAATCTTAATACTGTACATTATCTTGTTTCGATACAATGATATGTGCATAGTATTAATTAAAATTATTGACATTCTATTGTTTAGATTAAGTTATTTCTATAGTACTAGAAATAAAGAAAAGAGAAAGAAATATTCTATCAGAATTCATTACAATTGAGGATATCAATATTAGGAGCATAAAATTATTTGTCTTTTTTATACGAAATTGAGCATAACATTAGAAAAGAAAAGAAACTACTGCAGATTACATCAAAATATTTGTTGTACGATAAAGGTTTCAATCTGGAGCTAGTATTGAAGTCTCCATTGTATAATTGCTTAATATATATTTTATGTGTGTGTGTGTATGTATGTGTGTGTGTATATGTGTATATATATATATATGTGTGTGTGTGTGTGTGTGTATATTTGGATGTTAATAAAAGGAAAAAATATGATAAGCAAAACCAATTTAACGAGAATTAAAATACCAAAATAACCAAAAAATAATTAAGAAAAAAGAAAGTTTGTTTTGTTTTTTGTCTTTCCTCTTTTTAATATTCATAAACAACAATGAATAATAATACAATGGACACTTTAGTATTAAGTACCAAGCTCAAGATAGAAATCCTTATTATATTACAAAATAATTCCGTGCATTTTGCAATAGTCTATCAATCCCACACTTAGCTTTTATTGTACAATTCAAACATATGTTCATTAAGCTATTTTATTTAATCTAATCATCTCAGAATTATAGCTAACATTGATTTAAACTTTTTTCCTTATCTTTAAAGATTTAAGTTATCTAAATTATTATAGTGTTAACAATTTCTAGTTTATATTGTACAGATACCACTGCATCCAGATGTTATCTGTATTTTATAATGTATTATTTGCATCTTATAGCACAATAAAACAATTAACTGTAAAAAAAAAGGATAGCACTATTTAAATTATGAATTGCCAGTTCGCTGGAACCTTTCTGGACAAGAAGGGGAGAGGAGATCACCCACCTGTGCGCAGGACGGCTGCTCCTCGCGAGGAGACCGCAGGACAGCGGTCTTCTGTGGGTTTGAGTGCTGGGAGACAAAGGGATCTCGCGGTGGAGCCTTTTAAAGGACACGAAGTTCGCTAGCCTCGCTTCTAATCACTTTCGGAAATTGCCTATTTAACTATCTTAAGACAATGAGAAATGTTCGTAACGGCAAGTTTGAAAAGCCACCTGGTGAGTCTATCTTCATTTCTGAACAAAAGAAAAATTAACTATAATTTTAAGGACTTAAAATAATTTGAAATAAATGCCAAAAAGCTACATAAGATTTTGAACTAAGAAAGTTATAAACAAATTAAGGGTCCAGACAAATTTGGAATATTGAAATTTTTACTATAAGATTTTGGAACTAACTATATAAAGTAAACAGCTTTTCATGGGAACCAGAATTATTTTGTCTACTGTAAGTTATAACAGAGATTAGAGACTTTATGATTTAAATTGGATACTAGAGGGGACTAAAGATTCCAGGCAAAAAGAAAAAAAAACTTGCTTTTGGTTTTGATTCGGACTGGGATTTACAATGACACAAAACACTATAACATTTGAAATATTAAAGGAGATCTTCGAAGAATGGGGCCAGAAATTAGTAGCCACAATATCAACAATGTCAGTAATGATGTCTGCTTCTATGGATAGACTATGTTTAAAGGATATTAATGAAGGAATGGCAGATGTGAAACAAATCTTGCTTGATGCAGAAATAGTGGACTCAGAAATATTGGATTAAAAAAAAAAGTGTGGATTACAAGATAGAGAAGGTATTTAAAGTGGAAATACAAGTGGCAGGCCAAGAGAACCCAGATAAGGACTCTTTACTGGATATACCAAAGAAGCTGGCTGAAGTTTTAAAAATTAAAGGGGAAATGCAAATGATAGACCAAGAGAATGACCTGGACAATGTCTTCTTACTGGATCTACAAAAGAGGCTTGTTAAAGCCTTGAAGGAATCTGTGGAATGGGATAAAGAAGAATTGAAGAGAAATCAGATCCTACAACAATATTTGATTGAATTAAAGATTAAGACTGTTAGAAGTAAACAAAAGAAATATAAAGTTGGTTTATTTGATCAAGGCTAAAAAAGACTCTTTTTTTGCCAAGTTCTGGCAACCCTTTATGGACTTTTTGCTGACACCAGGATTGAAAAGTTGATGTTTCATGGATTGGCTTATAGATAAGGGATGGAATATGGGAAGAAGAGATATCTGTTTGTATCCTTACAGGGGGTGAAGAGTTACTAAATTTGTTTATACTTCTTGTGATGAAGGTTGGAAGTCAATTCCTTATATATTTCTTTTCTTTTTCTTTATTTCACTCTTTCCTTTTTTTCCCTTTTTTATTTTTTCTCTTTGCACTTTTCACTCTCTTTTTACTTTCCTTTCTCTCTCTGAGTTTAGTTTGCATTAGTTTTTATTACTGCAATTAAAATCTTTAGTAAAAATTATATATATAAAAAAAGAATGACTTTCGAAATCGCAAGGGAATAATCAATAAAATCCCTGAGGCCTCAAAACAAAGAAAAAGAGAGGAAGAAGAAAATACAGTGGAGATTTTTGGCACTAAGCTCAAAGATTTATGTCCTTTTTCAGACCATAAAAATGACTTAATGCACTTTGTCTGGTATGGCCAATCCTTAATAATAATGTTATACTGAGCATTAACTGCATAACTTTAGTCAATCTCTTTGTCTATTTATCAGTGCTATGTCTTTCAAAACTATATTTTTGTTCCACATAAAGAAGTAACAATTGGCTCCAGGACTTTGGGGGGCCTGGGCCAAGCACCCATCATGAATTCCCCCCCTTCACCCCCCAGGCCTGGAGAATACAGACGTGCAAACTGGCCAACGCACTGGGGCGTTCTGGGCACAGAGCAACGCGTGCTTTCAGGACATGCTCTGATGCGGAACCTGCCTTTGCTCCAACCACTCCCAGCCCAATGCGGAGTTCGGGTTAGCCCTGCGATGGGACTGCGTCCCCCTCCGCCCTGTGGAAACAAGAACACCTCCTCCCTCCCTTGCTCCTGGCCAGCCCCACCAGGTTTCCTGGCCCAGGCAGGGCCCCTCTTGCACCCTCCCTCCGCGGGGCCAATGCCCAGGAAAAGGGGCCGCCTCCTCCTCAAGGCCCCCGGGAGACGCACCCTGCAGCACCTCCCCCAGAGCCTCCCCCTTGGCGTAAAGGGAAGGGGGCCAGGGGAGTCCAGCCCCCTGCTCAGGGAGCCAAGAGCCCCCGGAGGTCTCTCCGTTCCTCTTTCCCTTCCTACTTCTCACAGGCTGCCTTCGATCCACATTTTTGCTTTGCTGAGCTCCAGAAATGAGCGGGGTCGTTCCTTTATAGCACCACCCAACTTGGGCTCTCGGTTGCAGACGACTGGGGCCCAGTTTGGTCTTCCTCCCCAAGCGGTTTTCCCTGCGATCTCTGCCATACACCGTAGCAATCAGGGGTCTCCTTGGGTGTGGTCCAAAAAGTCAAAATGGCAGCTACCACCAACAGGCAGAGCTTCAACTGCAACATCGTGGGCGCCATCTTGACTTTTTGGACCACACCTATTGAGTTGATTTTTTCCAATGTGTTCCGCCCCCAACTGCTCATATCCTCTGAGCCATAAGGGCTCCATTCTAATGTATGCATTACTGGCATGCAAACTCTGTGGAAGAGAAGAATGACTAATACCAGAGTTGTCTCTGCTGACAAAATTCGGAGAAGTGTCTTTTTCTAGAGGACGCTTTTGGGGTTAGCTGACTGGCTTCTGCGGCACATCTGTAGCTCTGGGTCATGCCTGTGACAGGTGGAGAGACTGGAGGTCCAGCCTGCTTATCCAAGCATAGCCATTCGTACCATCAGTTTTCCTACAAGGTTGCACAGAGCAACAGGGAGGCTGTAGAACTTTCCATCACTTTCCAGTTAACCTACCAAGTAGGGATGTTATGAAGATAAAATGCCAGGAAGACATCTTTTCTCCCTCAGGTGAACTTGCAATTCTCAGGTCCAGGCAACTCAGCCAGATTACAAAGTCCCTGGACAGTTCCTCCCCAGGCAGCTTCTGGGGTTAGCATTGGGAGGGAGAAGAAAATGAGAGGAAAGGGATGGGATGGGGAGGAATTTGGACAGCCACATCTGACATGCCCAGTCTTGCCTCATCCCACCCAACTGTCAGCCCAAGTGTCCCAACCATGGTCATCCCATTTCCAGTAGGATGTTGGCAGGGTGGAGAAGGTTCAGAGGAGATGATGCAGAGATGTGAGGACATGTCCTGTGAGGACAGGCTGAAAGAACTTGGGGATGATCGGTTGGGAGAAAGGAAGACTGAGGAAAACGTGATAGCATGTCCAGATAGATAAAGGGACGATAGAGGGAATATGGCCACGAAGCATCTTCCATGGCCGTGGAAATTAGGACCAGAAATCATGGGGATAAGTTGCAGCTATGTAGATTTCACTTAAATATAAAGGGAAACATTCTGATCTCTACAACGGTCAACCTATGGAGGTTGTGGGTTCTTCATCTTGAGGGAGGGAGTTAACAGCCCTACCTCTCATGGATGGTTTAACTGGTTTTCCTGCACACGGGAGAGGTTTGGACTAGATGATCCTTGTGTCCGCCAACTCTACAATTCTATGAGTCTATGGTCCTCACCTAGAGGTTGTCCAGGCAGAAGTGGTTCATCCAAGGCTGCCCAAGGGCTTCCCCCATATCCCAACAAAGTGACTTGCTCTCCTCCCTATCTGCAGGGCTTGACTGTGCCCAGAGTGGACCATCCGATTGACCAAGCCCACCTGGAGAAGATGGTGAAAAGGGCGGTCCAGGAATACTCCTACAAGAATTCAGTAGAACCAACGGCATACCGGCCGTACAAGTATTGGGTGACCCGGGAAGAAGGTACATGGGTCCTGGGAAGTTTGTTCTCAATTCCTCCTCTTTGACCTCTGTTACACCACTGATATGGCCTGCATTCATCTGTCGCACTAAGCCTTAATTTTCTTAACCATGGCTTATTAGAGAACTACAAATGGCTAGGTTACGAGAATGTGCTAAACTCTAACCATAGTTTACAAACCAAAATGGCCGGATTAAACCATTAATCTGTTTGATCTTGGCCCAATGCTGGTAGGGAATTCTGGGAGTTGAAGTCCACCCATCTTAAAGCAGCCGAGTTTGAAAAACCCTGGTGTAAATGCCAAGAGACGCTTGCAGCCCCCAATCTCAGTGTCACTTGTTCATCCTGCCCTGCTCGATTTGCATCCCTGGCAGGAAGATCCCATTCCACCTATAGAAATGGCAGGGGGTGCGCCAGCCTCTCCACCCTCCGCTAGTTTACCCGGCGGTGCAAAAATTGCTGAATCCTTTCCATTTCTCATGATGACCAAGGTCAGAACCATTGCAGGAAAGGACAAGCGAGCGCGCGCCCAGCCACCTGGCACTGCCTGGACAGCAGGGCTGGAAGAAAGGAAATGAGAAACGGAGCTGCCTAAGCAATATATAAAGGATTCCTCCTGGCAAATCTGTCCCAGGGAAAAGGCATAAACCTGGCCCCCCGAGCACTCTCTGGCCCAGCCAGATGTTTGGGGTCCTCCATTCTGAGAATTCACAGACAAAAAGCGTTTCTCAGCGTTGCCACCCCAGTGAATTTGGGTGGGTTCCAGGAGAAGCAAACTCTACACAGGATCTATTATTATACCAATTAATGAATACTGAGTCATGCAATTCTCAATATGCCCATTATGCAATGTGATGCATACATTCGGTCCTCGTCAGTTTTTATTCCTCCTGACATTTCAGAGCCTGTGTCATGAAAAATTCGGGGGCGATCTTTACCTACTTTTAGCAGCCAAAGGATGGAAAGAACAGGCTTACAGCCAGCTGTAAGAGCAGAAGCAAGAAAACCTAAGAAATTACTTTTGTTGCTAATTGAGTTTGTCCGGGCAGGCCAAAAAAGTATGGTAAAAAAAAATTAAGATGGCAGCCATAATTGTGCATTCATTGCTCCGGCTGATTTTTATGTGTGTTTTCTATGCGTCACTATATCCACGTAGTGATGACCAGCTGGTGGCATTAAAGAAATAGGTTGCCCTCAACTTCTTCCAAGAAATTTTTTGCATTATTATTTCGCAAGGCCTTTCCAATAACCCTGGGATCCCTGGGTGGTCTCCCATCCAAGTATTAATCCTGCTTAGCTTTTAAGAATCAGCCAAAGTCACCAGTGTGCTGGCCTTGATATGGGTGGGCTCGGTAGTACCTTTTCCAAATAAGAAATGCTATTGAAAATGCGTACGCACCTGATGAGGTGAACTGCAGCTCACAAAAGCCTGGGCCTTTTAATAAAGCACGCTAGTCTCAAAAGACGCTACCAGACTCTGATTTTTTGCCATCATAGACTAGCCCAGCTCTCTTCCAACCTCCGCATGTGCTTTTTCACCCTTCTCTACAGGCATGGAAAATGCACTCATCCATCACAAAATGGATGGTCCTTGAGATGGACTTTGCCTCTCTGTTTCTTCCAGACGTTGTCAGGGGGTGGTTCCTCCAGCCCCACACCGTCCCAGCATATCTGGGGGCTAACGCTCCCCGTCACGCCAAGCTCCGCATCCTCGTCCAGACACTTTGTATACCTCTTCTTGACCCAGCTAGGAAGAGTCACGGGCATCTTCCTCACCCCGCCCCTCAACCCCGGGTGCCACCCCAGTCGTTCCCTCCCGCTTGGGGTGTCCTGCTTCCCCCCCCCCGTTGAAAACCCTCCTTTCTCTTCCAACCACAGAAAAATTCAACCCGGTGTTTGTGGGCGACGACAGATACGCGACCTGGAGGACCGGGCCGTACAACAGCGCAGCGTGGAACCGATACACCACGTACCTTCCGCGGATCCCCAGGGTAAGCCCCGCCACGCCAGGGCTGGTTTTCTCCAATGGCAGGGAAGAGAGGAAGAAGCAACCGGGGGTGGAGGGTGGAATCGGATCCCTCTGGGGGGCGCCACGCCACCGGCCCCCACCCTGGCGGTTCCTGAGGTGGCCGGCCAGGGAGGCCCTGGGGTCAGGTCCAGCAGCATCCGAGACACCACAGCTGGTGCACATGAAAAGGGAGTGAAACTGAATTGCACAATTTTGCTGCCATCTTGACTTTCCTGATGGCCGTGGACACGTCTGACGCCCTGGTCATCTCTTTTTCCTGCCGTGTCTCCCCAAGGCACGTAAAAAAGGTTGGGGCTTCCTTCACGCAGTCAGGGCCACCATTTTGACTTTTTGGACCTCCCCTGCAGATGCCCCTGCCCTGATCCGTACCAATTCTCCAGACGGGTTGGCACGCTGGGAATTGCAGATGCAACACGTCTGAAGGATGCCAGTCTGGGAAGGATTGTTCTTACCTAATCGATAACTGGTCAAGGGGACAGAGCAGACTGGTATTTGGCTGTCTAACCCTTGGCAGAAATTGCTGGAGGGGGCAACTGGCAGAGGGCTCCTTGGTGAATCCTCGGTGGGCATCTACCTTGCCGCTGGATCAAAGCCCTCTTTTTTCTCCCAGGCTTGGAGTTTTACGTTGCCCCGACTGCTGCTTTTCAACGTTTCTGTTGTTGTTTTCTTTTACTGGATGATCGTATTCTGTTCTATGGTTCTGATTTAATTGCTGTTATATATTATTTTGGGACCCCTTGCAGCTGAGGACTGGGATATGCAATTTCTAATGAAATGCCATTTTAAAAATGGCATGAAAAGAAAGCTGGCGGAGGGGGCGGGGGAGAGAATGGATTTCCCTGCAGCTGATAGAAGCTCGGCCTGGCCACCTTCTGCCGGGACTCGATTGAACGGAACCAGTTTGTCTGCTCAGCCAGCCCCAGGAGACCCTGAAAGTGACGGCGGGGTCAGCAAAGAGTGTTACTTCCCCTCTGAAGAGCACTTGGCGCCCCTGAGCTTATGCTGCAGACAGTATGAGCGGATAGACATGCATATTTTTGTCTGAGGTACCCCGAGACCCTTCTGCAACCTGCAATGCAGAAACCGCAACAGGGAATCACCTCTTCGTCTTTCTAGCCGAAGTAAGAGCTGCGAGACTCAGACCGGCAACCCTGCGGTCAGGCAGCTTTGAGGTGCAAAGAGCCCTCGCCGGGGAGGACTTGACGGAGCCTCCGTGTTCAGAGGCAGGGCGCCTCTGAATATTAGGTTTCGGAAGAGGCGGTTGCACCGACGGCAGGCTTCCCGGGGTGCGATCGATGATAAAAGCAGGAATGTAAGGAGAAATTAGTGGTGCGGTGGGTGGAGGGGGCGGCTTTTCTCCAGGCTGAGTTGAAGCATTTCCTGCCTATTCTTGAGTCAGAAAATTGTTCCAGCACAACATTCACTTTCCCCGTCACCGATCCCTTTCCGTCGCCCGTCCCAGGGGTGTCCACAGGGTGTGATGCGACGATGCGGCCCCCCCTTGACTTTTTTGACCACACCCTGCCGACCCCCTGAACCTCCTTCCAAGGTAACCGGGGACAAAGCCTGGCAGCTCTGAGACACCTTAAGTCAGTGTTGTCCAAACTTGGCCACTTTAAGATGAGTGGACTTCAACTCCCAGAATTCCCCAGCCAGCATGGCTGGCTGGGGAATTCCAGGAGTTGAAGTCCACTCATCTTAAAGTGGCCAAGTTTGGACAACACTGACTTGAGTTAAGGCAGGGCTCCATCAGGAATCTTGATGCTCTCAAGCTAATGGTCACCCCATCCCGAACACGTCCGTCCCACCAGAAACAGACTTACCCGTTACGAACTTGCCTTGCAGGAAGCCGGGATGGACGCCATTCTGCGCAGGATGCCAATGGAGTACCCTCCGAAACCTGAGCGGCTCAACAATTACGGTACCTCCCTCTGGATGCTCGCTGGCCCCAGTCTAGGCAAAGGGCAAGCAGTGCATCTGGGCTGCATCCTCCAGCCAGAAACCCAGCCCGGGCACGCGAAAAGGCAACCCTGGTGCCTTCCTGAGATATCCTCTCCCCCCTTCTCCCACTCCTCAAAAGGATCACCCAACTGACCTGTTTAAAAAACCCCCAAGAAATCCATTATTGGATGAGTGCCAAGTGTTTGTGGCACAATTAATATCTTCAACCGTTGGGTTGAAGAACCGAAACGCTTCCTTTGATCCCAGGGCGAACTTTCATCACCTGGGGGTCTGTGGAGGGGCTTCAAAAAAGTCAAGAAGGTGTCATGGGCAGAAGGAGCAGCCTTGAGGAACAGGAGGAAGAGCCACAACCAAGACAGTGGCCAGATGAACCAAACCTGACTCGGGGGCAGAAAAATAACTCGAGGAAGCGTCTCAGACAAGACCCTCCCCAGTTCTCACGAAGATAAAGGGAGGGAGGGGGGAGGTGCATTCAGACTTGCAAGACTCTGTTACTATAACCTTATAATAAAAGTAGGGTTAGCATGCATGACTTTGATTTCCTAGTCTGGTCTACCTCAAAGTGGTGACCACGACCAGGTGATCAAAGTCCTGCCCTATTTGCGCGTATAAAAAGGTGGCGCACCATCTTGACTTTTTTGACACACACACTCACCCCGCAGACACTCCTGCCATCCCCACTTCAAGGTAGAAGGGAGCCCGGCTGGATCCAGAGCGAGTTTGGGTGTTAAATCCATCTACAGTCCTAATCTAACCCCTTTTCTCCCCATGCCATGGTGGTTTTAAAACAAACCCAAACTGGCACCAGACTGGGCTTCAGCTCCACGAGGGTTACCACAAGACTTCAGTGCGGGCAGCGAAGGGTGTTCACTGCAGTTCTATGCCGGATTTTGGCAGGAGGAGCTGGGACCTTTTCCCCTAAATGCTTAAAGGTTAAAAGAGACCATCATTTTTCGGAGACAGCACCGGGATGTTCCTTGACCAGCCAGTCTAGCAACTGACCGGTGTTAGTTGCGGGGTGTGGTCAAAAAATGGCAGCCACAACAGTATGATGAAAGCCGCGCCTGTTTTTAGGGGCCGAGAACACCGCCGTAGCGGCCGCCCTGACTCTCTGACCCACCCTGCAGACTCCCCTGAAGAGACACATTCACTTCAGCCTAACCTAGTGACAGCCAGGGCCATCCATGGCGGGGAGGTCAAAAAAGTCAGGAGGGCACTGCGACTGCAAGATAAAGCCCTGCCCCTTTTTAACTTGCGTCTCCACACACAATGCGCGTAAAAGGGGGCGGAGCTTTGCTTACACGCTCACAGCTGCCATCCCAACTTTTTTTACACCCCAGAGATACCGCTGGTGGTAGCGCTCCATGTTTGGAGAAAAGGCAATACTGTAGGTGAAAAGGCAACTTTTCAGGATAAAAACCATCACTGCATTAGAAAGACAAAGCCAGATCCTACAAAATCATATTTAGTAGAAAATAAAACCGTGGAACTAACAAAGAAGATACATACTGTAAATTGACAGCGGCAGATAAAACCACCATCTGTTCCCAACCTGGTGCCTTACAGATGTGTTGGACTGCAAACCCCATCATCCCCAGCCAAGGAAAATTGGAGCCAGCCAGGAGCTGAATCTTGGACCTTGTTCAAGGAAAGCCCGCCTCTCTCCTTTGGCAGAAGGAGGAAACTCAGGGAAAGGAGTCCGTCTTTCCTGCCCCCTTACATGTGGGGGTAGATGGGGAGGGGGCTACGATTTGGGGCCAGAGCCAGAAAGACTCAGTCCCCGAGGAGCAGCCTTAGTGAGAGCAGAAGGAAAGGCAGAAACACAACTCCATCTGCCGATAATGTGTAGTTCGCCTCTCTCTTAACATTGGTGACCCCTTTTTGGAGAAAGCCCCCCCCAAAACACCCAGCTTTGCATATGGCAAGTAAAACAGCAGAGCAGCATCAGGGTTTCCCTGTTTTATACTAAGCTGTTCCTGCGGGGACATTTGGGGGGGCTCAAATATGAAGAATAGGGAGCAAATGCAGCCACTTTGCTACCCCCAGGCAGGCCCGGCGGTCATCCAGCCCAACGTTCCTTCTCCAACAGCGGCCGCACGAGCTTCTCCAGCAGGCCGTCCGGGGGAATTCCTCCTGCCTCTGGAGAAGCGGCCGTGCATATGGTGAAGCAGGTCCTCCTGGCACGTTGGGTCTGTATCTCCCCAGATTTTATAGAGTTCCCCTGCTGTCTGGGAATTGCGAGTGTTGTGGTCTCAACTCAACGGTTGTGGTTGTGAAGGCTCGAGCCCCCACGGTGGCTGTCACTGCAAGTTGGGCAAATTTTGTTCTCAAATTTTGCATTCTGAGAAGTGGAGCTTTCTGAGGTTGGCCTTGACTGAGCAACTCTCAGCTCTGCCATCTAGCTGTCCTCTCTTTCTCACCCCCACCCCCACCCCTTTTCTTCAGAACGGGAAGTCGTGGTTAACATGTTGAACAGCTTGTCTCGGAAACAGCTTCCGTACACCCGGCATCAGTACCCCATCCCAGGCAGGATGCCCTACCAAGGGTACTACAGCCCCTGCACTGGACGCCATTACTGCTTGCGTGGAATGGATTACTACGTGGACGGTGCCCCCACCAACGAGAGGCAGATCAGCCAGCTAGTTGAGAAGATTGTAAGGTTCGGAGGGTTTGGTTCTGCAGCCGCTCTTCCTCCACCTCCTCCCTGGGGTCTCTCGGGGGCGGGCTCGGGGCTCAGACTGGTTGGGTCTCCTGAGGACGGGGCAGGCAGGAGTAGTAGAAAGGCGTTGAACGCCTCCCCTCTGCAGAATATAACTGGGGACATGCCCCAGAAGGCAATTTGTTCCCTGCTTGCTATCCAAAGAAAGAGGATCCCACCCTGGAGTTAGAGCAAGACCAAGGGAAGGAATTCTTCCTCTCCAGCACGTAGAGTCATAGCTTCAGGGAGTCCTTTATGTGGAGACTCCAAGTTGGAGCGCCATCTGTTTGGGGAAGCTCTCTCTTGCCCTTCCTGGATGGTCCTCCTAAGGGCCCAGAGCACCAGCCCTCCTGCTCCTCTTTCTTCAGAGTTATGCTTCCAACTGCCTGAAAATGATCTCACCAACAGTGGAGGTCAGCATTGTTCTTCTGTTGACGGAAGGAGGGGAAGAGCCGTGCTGCTGAAGCCCTGGTTTCAAATAGCCAGATGTCCCTGGGATGAGAGCTTCTTCTCAACTGGGCTGTCCTTGAGGGTTGGGGCAGGAGGAGGAGGAGGAGGAGGAGGAGGAGGAGGAGGAGGAGGAGGAGGAAGGGAGAAATGCATTTGTCTGAATCTTATAAGCTGCTTCATAAGCAAACTCCGTAAAAGTTTCTCTGTAAAATGGGATGCAGCAAAGGGTTCCGTCTCCAAACGCCAATTGAAACATTCAAAGCTTTTAGGAGAAAGTCCATGTGGATGCAAAGAAGGCTTCAGGGGTCAACCCCCCATCACTTTAATTGCTAAATTAAATTAAATTAAAGGCTTCAGGGGTCAACCCCCCTCCCCATCACTTTAATTGCTAAATAGCAACCATGAATGCTTTTAATAAAAGATTAAGTGGGTGGGGGATTTCATTAGGATTATAATGCTTGGAAAGAAGAGACTTCAGCTGTCTTCCCCAGCAGGAACCTGTACAACAGTGTTTCTCAACCTTGGTGACTTTAAGATGTGTGGACTTCAACTCCCAGAATTCCCTAGCCGGCATGGCAGGCTGGGGAATTCTGGGAGTTGTAGTCCACTCTTCTTAAAGTCACCAAGGTTGAGAAACACTGCTGTACAATGTGGTCATCTTTCCCTCCTCCATACACATGCACACACTGGCACTTAGCATTGGGGGAAAGTTTCCATGTCAATGGGAACTTAAAATTAAAAGCGCTAATTCTTTCACCAATGCAAGAGAAATCTCTTGGCATTCTCTGTGTTTAACCTGTCCTCCTTATGTGCAGAGCAATTAGTCTTAACTTTAAAAATGCAGGTTCAGTTTAAAAATTAGCTTAAAAGAGTACATTTTAGAGCTGATAAGCTAACTAGCAAACCAGTTCCAAAGTCTGTATCATGCCTTTCTAAACGGAAGATACCCTGCAAAGGATGAAACTAGAGGAAGGAATTGACAGAATGGTCATAAAAGGATTAGGTGTCTCACGGGTGCCTGAAAGAATGAGAAGTCTCATCCTGTGAGTTAGTTTTGGGAGAGCGGACAAGATTCAGCAACACCCATTCCCTCAAATAAGGATGCATCTCTCAAACTAAGAACCACCAACTGGGGTTTGGGTACAAAACGGAGCTTGGATTGCACAGCCATGGCCACCACCTTAATTCTTCTGTCGCCTCCCTGCAGACACCCCTGGAGCAGTTCTCTAGGACAAACTGGACATTTCATAAAATGCAGAATTAAAGAACATGGAAGGAATGTGAGATTTGAAAACCTAGGACACTCAGCTTTGGCTGAACCTCCATCACGTGGGCCACATTTGGAGAATGTCACCATCCGGGCACAGTGGAGAAATATGTCCATCAAATGGTCACATAGACATTTATCAACAGGCCAAATAATACTGAAAATGAAATATAATTTTCATTACAGGTAGTCCTCATTGAACGACCACAATAGGGACCGGAAAATTTGTTATTAAGTAGGGCAGTTGTTAAGCGAGTCATGCCTGATTTTATGACCTTTTTTGCAGTGGTCATTAAATGAATCACCATGGCTGTTAAGGGAATCACATGTTTCCCCATTGATTCTGCTTGCTGGAAGCCGATTGGGAAGGTCACAAATGGCAATCACGTGACCCCAGGACTCTGCAACCATCATAAGTGCAAGCTGGTTGACAAGCGCCCAGATCATGATCACATGACCGTGGGGGTGCTACAATGGTTGTAAATGTGAGGACCAGTTGTAAGTCCCTTTGTTCAGCACCGTTGGAACTTCAAACGGTCACTAAATGAATGGTTGTTAAGTGAGGACTACCTGTACTGTTATTTTCATAGAGGGAGGGGGCCCATGAAGGCAAAAGTGCTTAGGGCCCACAAAAGTCATAATGCACCTCTACTGCTGCCAAGCGTGGTTTCAGACCCACTTCAAAGATGTGCACAGTAGAGCTAGTGAAACATCAGCGCATATGCGCTGTCTCACACAGCAGGATTCTCAGAGATGAATAGGATGTTGAGGGCCTTTGGAGACCTTTTCAGCAGAGCTGGTTCGCATCCCCGCCATGCAGCTGTTGGGGTGCCCCAAACACTGATTCCCCCATCTTGGCATGCTGGACCAGCCCATGCAAGGCTGTCTTCTTATCCAGGTCACGGTGAGAACTGGCGCTTTGCCTAAAAACCAGCTCTGAGGCTAGGATCAGCCCCGGACAGTGCGAACGAGGGGGATGCCAGGCTTCAGGTCCACACCCAGAAGGGATGCTGGGCGCGTAGAACCTTGAAAAAACGTTTATCATTTAGAGCACATATATGGAAGGTCAAGTGTTTCCACGCTGTAGAACAAAAGGCAACCCCACAACTGCCCAAACACCTGGTCAGAGGAGGAACAGGTGAGCAGGAGGTGTTGGCGCTGGCGTAGCCCAAGGTGGATCCACGTGACCAGCCAAGAGGGCTCTGGAGAGCAGAATATGCCATAGGGTCGCTGCGGGGGCATCTGTCCAGATGGGCAGGGAAAGGGCAGGGCCCTCGGGGCTTCCAAGGAATGCCTCAAGAGCCAGGGGCTTCAGGAGTTGCAAAAGGTGTGTTGCCCACAAAACCGGGGGAGCTTCAATCGCACCATTGGAGTTGCCATCTTGACTCTCTTGGCCACACCCTGGGACACTCCTACTTGAACCACAGACCCCACAAAATCCACAATTCCCTGCGTTGCCACCTCAACCATTTTCCTCTTTTGCCCACCTGTCCATGTGCTTGACATTCAGAAGGAAGACCCCTCCAGGCAAGGTCAACCCATCGCCCATGGAGTTTTCTTGCCAATAAGGCTCCCAGACTGATTTTTGTTTCCAAATCTAGCACATAGCCCTCGGATTTTGTCTCCCATCTAAGTAGTAACCTGGTCTAATCCTTCTTAGCTTTCTTCAAAATAGCAAAGGGTGGCCCCAAGGGTTTAAAAGCTACTGGTTTTAAATGAAGCACTGAGATTGATTTATGCTGCAGTTTGTGGTCTTAGCCTGGTGCCAGCAAGAACGTATTTTATTTTATTTTATTTATTTATTTATTTGTCACATTTAAAGACTAAATCTCTTTTTGGGTTAGAGTTGCTGCCCCTCTTCTCCCATGTAACAATTAGGGGATGGATTTCTATGGAGAAGGAACTGCAAGAACAAAAGAAGAAAGGGTTGGGGTTACGGCTCTTGGAGTGAAACGCAGCCTTCTCCAATCAGATCTGCCTAGATTTATTGGATTTTCAACCCCCATAATTCCCAGCTAGCACGATCAAAGGGTGATGGCCATATCTGCCTCATGATTTGGTTGCATGGGGTGGGCATGGGGATTACTGTTGGACCCTGGACTCCACGGCTCTTGGACTGATCCAACCACCCTGCCCTTTTCTTACCACCTACCTGTCCAAATAGCTTTCTCCAAATTCTCACTGTTTCTACCTGCCGTTTTGGTCTTGCACGCTGTTGTGGCAGCATGAAAAGAACCGCTAACACGCCAGCCCGCAGAGGGACGCAGGGCTGTGTCTGGTGATGCTTCTAATGATGGTTCCCTCTCTCCCCTTTTCTTCCAGGAATTTCCCATTTTACGACCACCAGGCGGACATGATGCTCTGTGCACGTTTGCCCAGCCTGCCGCCATCTTTCCCGTATATGAACCTTAAGTAAGGAATCACAAGCCTGTGTGCAAGAAGAGAACAGCCACTTATATGTTTTGTTTGAGCAAAAACTCAGTTGGGGTGGGGCACCTACATTCCTGGGATATGTATCCAGAATTCCTCATCAAAAAGAGGCAGGTGGGAGTCCACCAACCCTGGTGGTCTCCTCTTGCTGGAGGTTTTCAGACGAGGCTGGACAACCACTTGTTGGGAATGGTGCAGTAGATCCCTGCACTGAGCAAGGGGCTGGACTAGGTGATCTTGAGCATCCCTTCTAATTCATTCATTCTAGAACTCAGTGAGGATAAAGGAAATCCTGGGTAGTTACTGGGTGCATTTTTTTGTTCAATAAGGTCAAAGTCTGGATGACTCCTAGTACAATCATCTGGCAGGGTTAGCATCTGACGTGAACTAATGGCTAAGATTACCTATCAGTATAAGACCCCAACATGATTTGTTTGGAATTGGCTTAGTGCAGTGTGTAAATCCAGCCAGGGTTAATTAAACTAAAGTGCAGTGCGTTGGAACAAACAACTCAGCCATATGTCAAACAGAGATGGCCAAAGTGACTAAAACGTTGACGTCCCCCAGCCAGAACCATAGGAAAGCCATAGCTGAGACAGACACGCCTGAGAGTTCATTTTTTAATTAATTTCTAAAATTGATAAACTGCTTCCATTTAAAAACAGACTCTAAGCGTTAAGAGCAACAATAGTCCAATTCCAACGCAGCACCATAAATACAATCATAAAACATTTTCTATAACATGACCATCAAGCCATTCATCTGGCTGCACCAGTAACCTCAGTTAATCAGTTTCTGAAGACCACCTTTAAAAAAACAAGTTTTAAGGACCTTTCAGAAGGCCATGAGAGTAGGGGCCACTCGTGCCTTGGGGCGATCAAGCTGTTCCAGTGGAGGGGAGCCCCCACAGAGAAGGTCCACTTTCAGGATCCCTCCTGTTGCACCTCTCCATACGTGGGGCCTTCATCTGATCTTCTCTGCGCTCTTCAACTGGGCGGGCAGAATCTACGCAGGATAGGAAGTCTCAGAGATACCACATAGGGCTTTATAGGTCGTCATCATATTGGTAGCCAACGCAGTTCCCATAGCAGAAATGTTACATGGCGACACCAAGACTGTCCCATAAGCCCACAGTATATTGTTCATATTCCACCAGGTGGCATTCCTGGGTAGTCTTCAAGGGCAGCCTCATGTAAGGTGAATTAAGCACGGGGGAGGGGGGACAAGGACATGAATGACCACCTTGAGTGCCCCTTGGCGGTGGTCTCTACCTGTTCTTCTGCTAGAAGCTGTGAGTCCAGGAGGACCCCAAAGTTATAGGGTTCATGGAGAAGCTCTTTCACATAAGCATGTTTCCCTCCAAAGCCTTCCTTTTCAGCCACATAATTTCAAAGTGTTAATTGGTGTTAACAATTAGAAGTCTACTGTAAATTCCCAAGGCTTCCTGATTTCCCTACTCGGGGCACAGAACGTCTCCCTCTGTGAGTTCCTGCAGTTGGACATCTGGACCAAATTGGAAACTTTGGAAGGGCTCCTGCATTTCCTTGGGAATGGGGATGCTTCCTTTCCAATGTCACGGCAGGCTTCCTAATTTAAAGGCATCGCCGGGGATTCCACAAATCCAAAGGCATTTGTTAACTAAAGGGAAGTACCTCTGTCCAGACCACGGGGAGTAGAAGAATACAGACTTGGTTAGGATGGGCTTACAGTGCACACTGAACCAGGTTGATAAAAGGTCGAGCGGCTGCATTTCCACGTGTAAAATATAGTGTCAGCCTTGGGGTGGGGGCAGAGGGGCTGTACATGTAAGAATGTGCTGTAGCCCAGTGTTTCTCAACCTCGGCAGGTTGAAGAGGGGTGGACTTCAACTCCCAGAATTCCCCACCCAGCATAGCTGGCTGGGGAATTCTGGGAGTTGAAGTCCATCAGGAATCAGTTTAAGAGTGCTGTGCAAACAGTCCCACCCCTCCTTTTTAAAAATTCATTTTCCCCAGGAGGGATAAAAGTAGTCTTCAGGAACTCCCACCCCCTCCCGCCCCCCTGCAAGAGGAGGCTGAAAACTACTGAGAAAACCAATTGGAATCTCCTAGAATGGCCCCACTTTTTCTTTTCCCAGGCCTCTCTAGGGCTTCATCTTGATGTTGGAGGACAATACAGAAGGAGTTAGTTTAACTCCAGACAAGACTAGGTCTGTAGGGGGATAAATGTAACTTCTTCTAGATTAATCGGCAGAGTCAATTCATTAAAGTTTTGGAGATATATTGCAGGTTCTCCTGTCCCTGTTACACAGGTTGGTAAAAACAGCCACGGGTTCCCAAAATAGCTGTGACTTTTCAGCAGCAGGAAAAGCAGTCCAAATATGTTGGGGCTGGAAACTTAGACCAGCCGCGCGATGTTGTCACTTTTCCGAAGCCACACAAGTTGGACAATGGTCAGATGGGAGGGTGCTTTGACAGTGCCCCCCCTCCGACCCTGGGCCCTGCTTTGGGTTCCCAGAACATATTAGCACAATAAACCGGTCGAACACAACCGTTCAGATGCAGTGCCAAAAGCAACATGTTCAAGCAGCGTGCTGGAAAAATTCAGATTCTATCCCCACAGACACCGAGCGGCCACCTGGAATACCCTGGCCAAAAGAAGGGGTTCCCAAAGTTGGGGGGGATAAAGCTGAAAACCCAGCTCTGAAATTAGTCCCAACCCTAATTTACAGAGGAAGGCCCCCTTCCCCACCAGACCCTCTCACTCCTGCCGCCCGCTGTTTCCTGCTCACCCAGTTTCACTGCAAATCCTCTGCAACCATGAGAACTACGAACTTGTCCTTAAAATTGTCCTTAATTAATTAATTAAACTGTCCTTAAAAAGAGCCCGTTTGGTCTAGCGGTGAAGGCCCCAGGCTGAAAAGCAGGAGGTGGTGAGTTCCGGCTGGGCGACTTTGGGCCAGTCCCTCCCTCTCAGCCCAGCCCAGCCCAGCCCACCTCACAGGGTTGTTGTGGTAGGGAAAAGAGGAGGAGGAGGAGGAGGAAGGAGTATTAGGTACGTTCGCCACCTTGTTATTTGTAAACAATAATAATGGCGGGATAAAAAATCTAAAAAAAAAAAAAACTAAAATAGAAATGTGAGGAAAGGGATGGATGGAACCACTAATGCCAGCCCTTCACCGGCTATTCTTCACTTTTCTCCAGCCAAGCGTTTCAGCGGGAGAAATCATACCCCCTTTTCTCCTCTGGCCTGATGACTAACCTTGGCAAGCTTGTTCACGGCGTCCTTTCTAGACGGGGAAACAAGGGCGTCTCGCAGGACTAGCAGCCGCCTTCTCTAACTGCCCCCTGCCCACCTGTTCGCATCGCAGGTCCAGCGCTGCCAGCCATCCGCAGGGAACGGCGGGCGCCTTGGAAGACTCTCTGGCACAATGGATGCTTGGCAGAGCAGTCCTGGTGGGTTCTGCTGCGTGAACTAACTCTCCTTCTCTCCTTGCAGGTGGGACACAAGCCATTTTAAGAGGTCCGGAGGGCCAGAGAGGGACAGCTATATAATTCACCCTGAATTTGTTTCGGAATCTTATCCCCCTCCGCCGTGTTGGTATTAAGAGAGTCGAGAGAGACTGCCATTAAAAAGTGCCACTGGTGATGAACTATGCCCTGGGCTGAATTGAATTCTCCCCCCCCACCCCAAAAAAAGTCCCAGCAGCCAGAGCAACAGGCCTTTTTCTAGCAAGGTGAGAAGCAAAGTTTGCCTTCGCCTCTTGCAAAGCAGGATGAAGGCTAGATGGAATTTAGCCCAGAACGCCACTTCATCCCTGTTTCTAAGGCTCAGAGACGGTTGGAAAAATGAATTGTGTGGCTCTGTTTGTTTTCACTGCTTTTTTTTCCTTTAAAACCCCTCTTATCTTTAAAATAAGCCATAGACAAACACAACATGAGGCACGATAGGTCATAAAACGATTGCAATTTCAGTACTGATTTTTTTAAAAATCCACAATAAAATATGCCCTATCAGGAGAAGGGGGGAACAGGCTGGTCAAAAGGTTGTTAAAAACACAGCACGGAAGGAAGGGCGTTTCAGAGGACCCAGCGGGGTGGAGTGGGGGGGTGGAGGGGAAATGTGGGGGGAAGCTTGTTTGTGGATTACTCATGTGACCGACTGTGCAATGCAGTGTCACCGTCAAACCTGCTTCAGGGTCATGAATGATCTAGCAGGATTATAAAAAGAGCATGCACGTGCGCACACACACACAATCAACAGCTCCTGGTCAGGATGGCAGTATTTCTATTTACTTTGTGTGTGTGTGTGTGCGTCTTTGAGTCAGTGTTGACTCCTGGTAACCACCTGGACTGGTCCCTGCAGTTTCCTTGGCAAGGTTTTTCGGAAGCGGTTTGCCCTTGCCTGCTTCCTAGGCCTGGGAGAGAGGGACTTATTTATTTACTAATTTACTTACCTATTTATTATTGCAAGTGCTTTTAGGCTTCAGTCAAAACCTAAATCTAAACAGTGTATAAAATCAGTATAGATAATTCTTACAGTGCATGTGATATTAACAAACAACAGGGCTATAAATCAGAAGGCGTCTGACTAACGCCTTCTCTGCCTAACACATTTTATCAACAGGCATGAGTTTTGCCTTCTGATTTTTTGGCTTTCGTAAACTAAGGCATCTCTCCTCCTCCAACAATGCTACAAAATCACCCTAACAGCAACATCCTTAGCAGCGCCCACCTATGCCCTAATACCAACATCCTTCACAACTCTGAATCCCCGTTGAAAAAGTCAAGTGTTTGCTAATTTAGTAATGAGGCAGTTCTCGGCCCCCCCAGAACCAGTTTGCGGGAAACACCAAGCCACGGGCATAAATAAATACATCTTTTTTATGTGAATCTTCAATCGTATGGATCATGTTTGCCAGGTACTCTGTTTGGGGGGTGTGTGTGTGTGTGTGTGTGTGTGTTTTAATGCAACGGTTTCTTGCTTATGAAAAGTAGCTGAGGAACCTTGTAGGGTGGAAGCTGTTCTGCTGACGTTCCACTTTCCCAGTTCATGAAACAGACTTTAGCGCTGAGAAACCTTTCCTAAACTGTAGTCTAAGCTGCATCTTTTAGGAGCATTCAGTTACCATGGTGGTTGTCATGGGGCAGCCGCACAGCATCCTTTCCCTAATGCCTGCGCCGTCACGAGGCCACTTGGGCCAGTGCAAGTGGTCTGCAGGCAGAAACTCCCACCTGGATCACCCCTGGCTGGGCTGCTGTAATGCACTTTCTGTGGGACTGCTTTTGGAGACGACCCAGAAGTTGCAGCTGATACAGATGTGTTGAGGAGGGTGAACTGATGGCAGCAGGCTTCCAGGCCCAATTCGAGTGTCGGCTGCCACCTCTCAAGTCGTAGTTCTGGGCTGCTTCAGGCACCAGCTCAACTGCTCCAAATGTCTACAGCAGTGTTTCTCAACCTTGGCTGCTTGAAGATGTGTGGACTTCAACTCCCAGAATTCCCCAGCCAGCTATGCTGGCTGGGGAATTCTAGGAATTGAAGTCCACACATCTTCAAGCGGCCAAGGTTGAGAAACACTGCTCTTGTTAAGAGTTCCCCTTCTTATGAGATGATGGGATGTGGGAAGGCAACAGGCCTTCTCTGTGGTGGCCCCCATGCTTTGGAAGGGGTTCTCCCCCCCCCCCCCCAGGCATATTTGGCCCGTTGTGTTCTGCAAGCCATTTAAGACTATATTCTTCCTGCCTGTCCCTAAATCTGATTTATTCTGGGCACTCGCCGTCCTTCATTCACCGATCCTTGTCTTTGGCTACCGGTTTCGTTCCTCTTTTTTAAAATTGCTTCATGCTGCAAATCCACCAGGGTCTTCCCAGCATGGGGCAGTCCCCACATATTGTTAAATAATCAACTTGAGGGCCGATGACACTCTACCTCCTGAGCGTTGTGCGCGTCGCACCACCCCAAAGGCATCCTCCGCAGATTCTCCCCACAAGCAACACAGCCATTTCCTTTGCCTTCCCCACTGGGACGTTTTACCCATTTTACAACGCACCAGCCGAGGTCCTAAACTCGCCGAGGAAAAGTTCAAGCACCGGCCAGAGGACCCGGTGACCCGAAGTAGAGCTCGTGTGAACTCGGCCCAGGGAAGGAAAAAAGGTGGATCGTTTGCGACGCCGCCTCGAGTGAGTTCCCAGCCCCTGAGATTTCGGCGCGTGTCAACCCGGGGACCGAATCCCTCCGTTTTCTGGGGTCTCAGAATAGGGCGAATCACCTGCAAGCCGAGTTCACGCCGCGCGGGAAGCCAGGATGGGACAAGCTGTGTTTGAACCCAGATGCGGCGGGACGCGGGAGCGGAGCCGTTGCGGCTGGCCCGGTGGTGCCGCCGCCGCAGCCCCTCGGTGGGTCTCCGGTGAAAGGCTGGGGAGGGGCACGGCGCCTCCGGATGCTTCGGGGCCGATTTCACGCGGAGCCCCCCGAGGCGCCCCCGGGGACCGCTGAGAGCCAGCCCCGGAATCCCCCGGCGGGGCGGCCAGCCCTCCCTGCCCTCCCTCCCAGCCCTTCCGAGGGCAGGTAGACTGCCTCTGCCGCGGGAAGCGCCGCGCCTGGAGCGCGCAGTCCGGAGAGGGGCTGGTCTCCGCCAGCAGCGGCCGGGCTGCCGGGAAGCCCCGAGCCCCGAGCTGCGGCGCCCCGGAGCGCCTCGGGCAGCTCCCCTCCGCAAACTACAACTCCCAGAGTCCTTTTCCCTCCCTCCCTCCCTCTCCTCCCCCCGCGCCTCTCGCACCTGAAGAGCAGCCCCGCCAGCAGCTCCGCGGAGCCCCCGATGCCGCCGCCCCTCGCGCCGGAGAGCGGCGACTGCAGGCACCCCGGGGCCGAGCGCGGCGCGGGCCGGGGAGGGTCCTGCCGCCGCCCCGCCCGCCGCCGCCTCGCCTCGCCTCGCCTGGGCCCGCTCCTGCTCCTGCTCCTGCTCTTGCTCCTGCTCCGGCCGGGCGTAAACAAGCCGGCGCTCCGCGCACCTGCCGCCGCCGCCGCTCCGCCCGCCAGCAGCGCTCGCGCCCGGACCCAGGTGAGCCGCCGCCGCCGGGGAGCGGGCAGGGCCAGGTGGGCGGGCTGGGCGCTGCGCTTTGCTGCGCTGCGCTTTGCTGCGCTGGCCAGGCGGGTCTGGGGCGGCTCCGCGCCGCCTGGGAAGTTGCAGCCGGGGCGGGGGGCGTCGCGGCCGGCGGCAGGCGGAGGGGCCGGGAGGGGGGCCCGCGGCGCGGCCAGCGGGGGCTCCGGCGTCCGGGCGCCGCTGGAAAGTTGCTCCGCTGCCCGAACTCACCCGGGAGGCGGTTTCGCTCCCGGGCGGGTCTCGGGCGGCGCGATCCAGCGCCCCCCGCCTTCGCTGCTGACGCGGCTGAGCGGAGGCGCGGGGAGATCCCTCCGGGTGGATCGCTGCTGCGCGCCGCTCCTCGCCGCCCCTTCCCTGCAGCCCCGCGGGCGGAGCGGCTGCCGCGACCCTCCGCCCGGCCCGGGCGCTGCCCTGTTGCTGCCGCGGGACGGGGATGGACGCCGCGGAAGGAGCCGCTGCGGCTCCCCCAGCGCGACCTCGCCGCCTTCCCGGCCCTCCCCGCCCGCGCCTGCCCTGCCAGGGGCCCTCGGCCTCCCCCTTCCTGGAGGGCCTGGGGCGACGCCGGCCTTTCCTCGGGCGGGGAGAGCGGATCTCCCCGCTCCTGCCGCCGAGCTGCCTGGGGGGATCGGCGCGCCGGGGGAGAAGCGGGCTCGGCTCGGCTCGGCTCCGCTCCGGAACTGGGTCTAGAGGGAGAGCGCGATGCCTGCTCGGAGACTGGGGGAGAGAGCTGGGCGCAGTCAGCCGGGGGTCCGGTCGCGTCTCCTCCGCCGGGCCCCTTGATTCGGAGGGCTCAGCTTCGGCGAGCTGCTTCCGTGCCTTGAAGAAAATGCCGAGGCTGAAAAGGGGCAGCCGGACCCCCCGCTGCTTTCTGGTCTGGGGTCCCGGATCTCCCTGCAGGGTCGCTTAAGGAGAAGGAACAGATCGGGCGGCGTTTATCTGCCCCTCCCCATTTGATAGAGAACTACCCCTCTTCCTAGGGTTGGGCCACCGCCTCCCAGTTCTTGCTTGATTGGCTGGGGGGGGGGGGTCGTGGCTTCTTCTGAACTTAAATGCAATGTGCAGAACCCTTTCTGTGTGCAAGTCGACAGGGTTAGGGAGCAAAATGACCCAAGCTTCCTTGGTAGAGAAGTGGGGGTTCTGTGGAAGGCCCGTGGCGTGAAATCCGAGCAGAGCTGTACTCCTTAGGCTGTGCGATGGAAGAAGTAAGTGGTTCCTTAGGTCCAAAGCAGGGCCGTGAGTAGCAGCTCCAGGATGTAGCATCGTGCCCAGACGGTCATCCAGAACCTTTCTGGATAAGCTGTTTCTCCAAGGCAGTGTTTCTCAACCTTGGCCCCTTGAAGGTGTGCGGAAGCTGCTCTAAGGAAAGGAAAAAGAAAACACTCTAACCATGTTTCCACCGCACACTGAACCAGGTCTGTGAAAGGCCTAGTCCGCACATTCCCACAAATTGCTCCACTTCGTTAGGGTCAGTCTGGCTTAGATCGGTTGTGACTTAGGGGGTTGTGTGAATGCAGCCAACTTGTTTTGTTTCAAGTTCGACTGATCATGCAATCCCAGAGGATGGGTTAACTTAGTAACTGGCTATACATGTGGTGTAAAGGCAGCCAAATTCGTGGGGTGTTTTCTGTATAAAGTGGCAAGTCAGCAGGTGGCCTGAGACATGGGGCAAAATGGGCAGTACGAAAGCCCTGCTGGATTTGCAGGGTTGTGTGGCTCTCGTTGTGCTTGCAAAGCTAATCTTGCCTTGTGGTTACAGTCCTTTCATCTAAGGGGAAAAAAGCATTAAAAAAGATGAGTTTTCTTCATGCAAGAGAAGGCTTTTCTCGCAACCCTGCACCCAACATTTAATTCCTGTCCTCCAGCACAAACTGGGAAGGTTGCAGGGAAAGGGGGGAACTGAATCTTCCAGTGGGGTCTATTCCATGTACAGAACATTGGATACACCCCCGGTTTTGCTGGAGGGAAATAGCTGCCCCCGAGGAAAGGTAGAAGGGAACTTGATTGTCCCATCAAAAAACCAAAAGGGAAAACTCTGATGCTCGAGGCTGGGAATGAAATTACTGTGAACTCCGCTCAGACTGGGTGCAGGGTTAAGTAGCCCGTCCCAGTTCCCGCAGAATCCCCAAGAGAGCATCTGTCCAGCAGGAAGATTCGGGCGATGGCTGCCCCGTCCCTTCCCCAGCTCCTGCTTATCCATTTCAGGGACAGGACCATGGAAAGCTCAGGGGCTGGGATGCCCTAGTTACTTATTTCGGCCCCCAGGAAAGGCAAGGTGTTAAAGCAGCTCTGAGTCCAAGGAAACGTGCTTAAAGTTGCACCGATAATCACACTGTGCCAAAGTGGTTCAGTTGGGGGATTGCACCAGCCTGCCTTCCTGATACAAATTCCAGGATTCCGACATGTTTGGAGGAGGCCGAGCAAAGGATGGCTCCGTCCCAGCCCTCCTCACAAGGAGGCCTGGTCAGCCTCCTCCGAAGCACACCCTGTGGGAGCGAATACAAGCTGGGTTGCCTGCAATCCCCTTCAGACTCTTGCCTCCGTCTAATTAGATGTCCCAAGTGCTAAATGACTGTAATGCTTTTAATAGCTGGGCTGGGTTGTGGAGACACCTTTTAATCTGCCCACCTGCCACTTCCCCCCAGCTCTGTAATTGTTGGGGGGCTGCAGGAACAAAGCGAGCAGAGGTTGGCCTTCAGGCTGCAATTACGCTCTTTGATGCAAAGGGTTGGGCTCTTCCCGGCCTTCCAGGACCCGGTCCTGCTCCTCCGAGAGAGCGAGGTCTGATGGAGAATCAGTGAGACCTGCTCGAATGGGGTGGGGGAGGCAGTTGGCGCTGGAAGCCCGCAGGGGAGGGGACATGCAGTGTTCAATTCATGCTCTTAGAACAGGCCTTCGCCCCTGGCTGGGTTTGTGGGACAAGCTTACCCAGGTCAGTGTGAGCTCAGAACCCCAATCAGCAGAGGCAGGTTTTGCCTCCAACAGCGCCGGATGAATTTAAACCAGCTCCTTGTGCAAACCTTGTTGAGTCCTTGTTGAGTCCTCCCCTCCCTGCAGGGTTGTCTTTTGTAAAGAAATGGCCACTATCCAGCTGCTGGATGAGTGACAGGATGAATGCATCCCTCACCGCCTCAAAGCTGAGCGTGGAAAACCTTAAAGGCGGCAAAGATGCCAGCAGGGGTGGCTGTGGCGATGGGTGGAAAGGCACACCTCGAAGTCGTGACTTGGTTCCCTTCCCTTGTGTACCTGTGAGTCCCTCCCGCAAAGATGTTCACGGTGCGGGTTGCAATTGTGCCTTTGCAGAGCAAGCCTGCAAGCTGCCGAACACACATGGTGTGAACAGGCCTGGCTGGCTAATTTGATCAAATCTCATACATCGGCTGCTTGTCCTTTCTGGCCACCAGCGCTATTTTTTCAGCTTCTTCCAGGCTGGAACACTGTCCCCCTCTTTCCCCTTCTGAAACTGCCCTTCATCATTCCTTCGCTTTTTGGAAGAATTCAGACCTCACAGTCTGATGGTTGCAGATCCCTGTGGCCAGGGTTAGCTGTGAGGTTTCTCCGACAGTGGTTGCTCATGGTTTTTAAATTTCACAATTTAGTGTAGTTTCATCCTGCCCCCAATTGTCCATGAAGACCCACAAGCACTAATAACGTTCTTTTAGGGGTTTTTTTATTTGTCTACCTGTTGCGCACCAGATAGGGCTGGGAGGATGCAGGAGGCAAGAGAGGAAGTAGCTTTTTATTTGTCCCGTGTCCTTTCCTAGCCCTCCTTAGAGGGAAGTTAAAATATAAACACACCCACACACACATAGCTGGTGTACAAAACAGGAAGGCAGAGGAAATGGGAGGGGGCTTACAAAAGGGAGGGAGAAAAGTGGGAAGCCAAAGGATGGTGGATGTGCTAAGCATGTGCTGTAAAGTGTGCTTAACATGACATGGCCTTCCCCAATCTTTTCCCTGAGAGATCTTCCAGATTATAAAAAAGTCCCTTCCTCGCCACTGAAGAACATTTCCAGTGCTTTTTCTGCGTAATTAATTTTGGAATCCTTGGATTGGCTTAAAGGAAACGTCGCCTTGAGTTTTTTGGAAGAATGGCAGGTTCCGATAGATCCTTCCCCAGTTTTTCCCATCACAACACCCCTGCAGGGTAGGCTGCATTGAGAGAGAGCAATTGGCACAGCGCGCACTCTTCTGATGCTGGGCCTCTCCACTCCTACTCCCTCAGTTTAACTCTTAGACCACCTGCGCAAAGCCTCTCTGAATCAGAAAAAGACAGTCTTGCGGCAGGATTCATTAGGCAACGTTGGCATGGTGCCCTGAACTTTCCTTGGCACCCCCGTTAGCTGAGGGTTTCCTGCCCCCTCTAAAGAGAACTTGCCCCCAAGATCTGCCCCCTTTCTGTCTGTCTGATTCAGCAGGACTTTGGTTAAGGCCCCAGACCCCTCCTTCTGGGACTCTGCCAAGCCTTGGCACCCCCATGCTCCTGGCAGCAGACGCCGGGAGAGAAGCCATCTGTCTCCAACAAGGGAGCCTTACCCAGTCTTATTTTTAAACTAGTCTTTTAAGCACGCGGCAGATGGAACTTCTGTCGTCCTGCAAGATAAGGGAGGTGGCCTTTAAGAAGCAGAGCAGAAGAAAAGCTGGGTGCCCTTGGCAGGCTGTTAAAAAAAAAAGAAGTCAGCAACTCAGATTCACCGATAGAAGTGAGACAGGAGCATTCTGTGTATGCTCAGAGGCAGCCAAGCCTGCCAACGGTCGGGGTGCAGAAAAAGAATCTTAGTGCTACAGCCACTGCGCAGAGACATTCCCCTTGGGAAAAGCATCGTTCCTCACCCAGCACTCCCATAGCTTGGACTCAACAACCCACTTTTCTCCTCCCAAAGCAGATGTCAATCTATATCTTCAACCTACAGCAGTGTTTCTCAACCTTAGCAACTTTAAGATGTGTGGACTTCAACTCCCAGGATTCCCCAGCCAGCCATGAGTTGAAGTCCACACATCTTAAAGTTGCTAAGGTTGAGAAACACTGACCTACAGTATTATTCTTTGATTCCTTATCCCAGGATGTCCCATTCCAGGTGCATTGTACTGGATTTCTCAGCCAGGAAGGCACAAAATTCCATTATCAAATATGCCCCTGTTTTTTTTAAATAAAAAAATAAATACAGCATTCTTCAACTTCTCGGACTGGACAGTCTATTTAGCAGCTCATTAGCATCAAAAGTGCTTGGGAAAAAAGCAATGAGCAACAGTGAATTCTCAGAACTGGGTTAAACATTGGTGGCACCAAAGCTGCAAATAGGTGCCAGGCTGACCAGTTGACCTTGGCTGATCTGGAAAAACTGAGCAGGGTCAAGCTTCATTAGCCCCTTCTAGTTAGTTTCGTTCTGTTTCATGTAAAACTGGGTCTTTGTTCTTCGGGTTGGCACTGTGATATGCATTCTTTTACTTCCTTATTTGTAAGCCACGCAGAGTCGTCAAGAAGTCGGGTAGCCTCGAAATTTGAATGAATGAGTGAAGAAATAAATAAGTATTTGGGCCTTTTGGCCATAAATAATAATAATAACAAATCACTATTTGGATGGGAGACCACTAGGAAACTCCCAGGGCTGTAGACTAGACTAAGTAGTCACAAAACCATCTTGGAAGAAGGCAGGTAGCAAACCAACTCTCCCGTGGTCAAAACAACAGCATGGATGTGCCCACCAGATCCCTGGGAATTGACCTTAACTTACGGGACGGGGGCTTTGTCTTTTATACCGAGAAAGTGTTGCTTGCATGCAGGAGTGTCTGCAGAAATAGTCAAAAAAGTCAAGATGGCAGCCACCGCAGTGTGGTTGAAGCTCCTCCTCTTTTTTTATGTCCGTCGCATGTTGGGGCCATCCGTTTGACTTTTTGACCATACGCTGTGGATAGCTCTGTTTGCAGGAGTATCCAGTGAACAAAGGTGAACAGCAGGACGTCACTGGCAGATGAGGAGGTCCAGAGCAGGTACCGATGAGCGTAACCCTTTTTCTGAGCAAACTGCTTGGAAGTCATTTAAAGCTTTATAGGTAAACTCAGTGCAGTCTGAATTGGGCCCAGAGCTCTCATCCTGGGCTGTGCTTTGGGCCAGTGGTGCTTGAATAGCCTTCAGAAGTTGCCCCAAATCTCAGTCTGACTGCAAGAGCATCATTTTAGGGCAGTGTTTCTCAGTCTTGGCAACTTTAAGGTGTTAAAAGCTGGGGAATTCTGGGAGTTGAAGTCCACACATCTTAAAGTTGCCAAGGTCGAGAAATGTCGCTTTAGGGGGTTGGCAACCTTATTCTCTCTGGCATGGAATTCATCTGTTGCACACAAAGCTTGAGTTTGCCAAACTTGTGGATCACATCATGGCTTAGCACCATTCGGCAGAAAAAACAGAAGGCTGGTCAGGGGGAAAAATGGGTGGGGCAAAAGCAGGAATTGCCAATCCACTTATATTGGATAAGTTAATGGATATGTAAATGAAAGGGATATTCTACCTCTGGGTCCTATGCGGTGCAGATGATGCCTTCTTAAAGCAGAGGGGCCTCTCCGTTGCAGGGAGGGAGCAGACCAGCATCCTTGGTCCCTGAAGAGGGATAACCTATTGCAAAATTAGGAAGGGGTCAGAAGAAGTCCCCTGTTGCAAACTGGCTGGGTTACAGGGTGCCTGTCCCGGCTCCTGAACTGACCCATTTTCTGATACCCGGTGGAAATCTCAGGAAATCAAGTGTGATCCTGCTGGCAACGTGAAGTTGCTGCTTCTGAGGGTCCAGGAAAAGCCCCATTAAAATAAATCAACTTGCAGGTTACGCCTCCTTTTTTTAAAATATAATTGCTGGAACATCCAGTACATGTTCTAAAGGAAACAGCGAAATAACAGAGGGAAAGAGCCAGGCAGGAAAAAATATTTGTTTTTTGCACAATAGATTGGAGAGCAAGGCGAACAAAGGTGAGTGCCTGAGTTTGGTTTCCTTCGTCTGCAAACCGCAGAGGTGCTGCTTGTGCAAAGATCACCCAGCTGCTGCGTCCTTCACACATTCCGCTCTCCAAGTTTTATGAGGGACCTTTGGTCCTTCTGGGAGAACAGAGGGAGTTCCCTCCGCTGGGCAATCACAGCAGTGTTTTTCAACCTTAGCAACTTGAAGATGCGTGGACTTCAACTCCCAGAATTCCCCAGCCAGCCATGCATGTTGAAGTCCATGCATCTTCAAGTTGCCAGGTTTGGAAAACACAATCACAGCTTTCCACATTTACATAGCAGGTCTCAAATGTCCTGGTGGTGGACAAAGAGAACTAAATCCCTTTCAGTTTAGCGTTGGCCTCGTGTGCAGTCATCACCCATCAGGGGCATCTTCAGGAGGGGGCAAAAAAGTCAAGAGAGCAGCCACGGGTGCGCAATCAGAGCCCCACGGTGCATGTAAGAAAGGAGTGGGGCTCTGATCACACAGTCATGGCCACCATCTTGACTCTTTTGACCCTCACAGACACCCCCTGCTGTCCATGTTTATTTTTCCTCCTGTTTTGGGGCACAGGTTCTGCACATGGCAGCAATGTGAGGGTTGGGCATTTTAAATTTCCCGTCATTGCTCAGAGCAAGAACTTGGCAACTTGAAGATGTGTGGACTTCAACTCCCAGATTAAATGCAGCATTTAATTAAGGGGGGGGGGGTTTCCAGCCTGGGCCCAGGTGCTCCTGGGAAAGACAAACCAGCATTAAAGAGGCTGAACGTGAGCAAATATTAGCAATAGGAGATATCAGGCGTTCATGGGTCTTCGCCTGGCCCTTGATTTTTTTCTTGCAAGATATTTTCCAGTTGACTCATTCAGGGCACATGCTCAGCAAGGATACCATGCGCGTGCCAACTCTGATATGAGCGCAAGAGTCATTTCACCCATAAGCTGACTTCTCAGAGTTGTGGGCGGAAGGATAAAAGGGCACGCTTGGCTCCCATCGGCCGTGTTTCGCACAGGTGCCCTGAAGACAAGGAAAACCTTGGAGCTCCAGCAGCTTATCTCACCACACAATTATCTTCTGTGGGGAAGCTAAAGGAGAGTGTTTGGGACCAGCAGTGTCCATGGGGGGGGGGTGCAAAAAAGGCAAGATGGTGGCCCCTGCAGACATTTGGGGCAGCATCTAAGTCCAAAGTCTGGTTATTGTTCAACTCTACACCCACTGGGTTTTCAGGGCACAATGGTGCAGTTGGCTAATTTTTGGCTCCAAGGCTACATTCACACAAGCTGCTTAACCCGGTTTCTGAATGAGCCTGTCTTCTGCATAAGTGCCATCCCTGAACCATCAACCGAGCGACCGACCAGGCTGAGCGCACAGGACACCCTGCACCACCAAAAAAAGCTAACCAAGGTTAAAACTAACCACATTTTGTGCTAAGTCTTTAACTGAGACTCAGCGTGGGATGCAGGCAGCGTGTCGGGCAGGTGAACCGGGCCAGAGTTTGTGCTGTCCCTGCCGCTGTGCTAGTTTACACTTCAGTGTGCTGGGTGAACTCCAACGGCTGAGTTAATTCAACAAATGATGGTCAGGATAACCCGGGATTTGCATCCTGGGCAAAAACAGCTATCCAGCGATGAGAGATGGAACGCCATTGAAAAGCCCGGGGAAGGGGGGCAGCCATGGAGACCAGCTTCTTCCTTGTCTGAGGACTTCCAAGCTGCTGGAGAAGCCCTTTTTCTGCCTGTCAGCCGGGGGCCACCACTGCCCTGCCCTCACCCTTGGAGGTGACCCATCCGAAGACGGTTCTGTACTGGACGTTACTGGGGGCACCGGCACTTTTCACTCAAGGCATTACGCTATCATCCCTGGAGCACTTCGTATTTTCCGTTTCCCCACGTGGTCCTCCTTATGGGTCCCTTGATGTCAGTGGAGGAAAAAAATACATTACTGGAGGATGCGTGAGAAGAAATCGTGCGTGGGAAGGAGGTTCATATGGACAAGTCTCTTAAATTGCCTCCGAAGGCTCCCCGTGAAGAAAACGGGTTTGAACAGCTGGAGAGAGAACCTGAGCTAGCATGATTTTCAGGGAGGTCCTCAGGGCGTAGTCAAAAAAGTCAAGACGGCCCCCACCACGGTACATGGCAGCTCTGCCCATTGGAATGGGCGTTGTCCATAACCCCCATGAAAAGCACATGTACAACGCGCATAAAAAAGGCCGGAGCTTCAGTTGCACCGTTATGGCGGCCGTCTTGACCTTTTTGACCAGCCCCCTGCTCAGGTGGAGCTGGCCAATAGTAGAAACCGCTCTCCTTGGAAAACGCCTGCTAACTGAGTTTCTGTGGATCAGTCACAGCTCCCAAGGCAGGCGAGTGCCAAGCCACGAGCACGAAGCCCCTTCTCCGGCGACAGCTGCCCGTGGCCGAAGCCCGTCCTCAGGGCCGGCCCTCCGGGGCCGGAGTCCAGAGCGGACGCCCGGCCAAAAGTTTGGCAGCCTCCCCGCGAGCAGGTGCCAGAGGCCGCTGAAAGAGCTCTTTGTCGCGGGCTGCCTTGGCTTAGAAAACGTTCCCCTTTTGTTCCTGCCTTTTCCAAAGTCTCCCACATGCGCAAATTAAAAAGGGGAAAAAAAGCATTTGTCAGCAGGTTAAAGGGGGGAGAGGGGAGCCAGAATGGGGAAGGCACCTTTGTCCTAAAACCCAAATTAATTGGCTTGCAAGAATTTGGATTTTGGACCCTCCTGCGGCTCAGTTGCGCGTTCCCTGAGGCGGCCTCCGAGGGTTTTCCTGGCCTCGCATGGCTTTCTCTGAAACGGGAGCACAGCTGGACCTTCCTAAGCCGTGGCTGGTAGCTTTGCCCTGCTTCCTTGCGCCTGGGCACCGTGGGTGCTAAGGAAGGAAGCCTTTCTCCAAGTTTCTAGTGTGTTTTGCAGCTGCGGTGTGAAGAACTGCGCCTCCACGGTGCACTTTGGAGTCTCTGGGTTCCAGCAAGCCCTTGTGCTCTTCCCAGACACATGGACTCTGTGGTGCCCCTACAACCTTGGAAAAGGAGCAGCCGGAGCAGCTGGTCAGTGTTACAGGTAGCAGAGGCTTTTGAATAAAACAGAAGGAATAGGGCAGTGTTTCTCAACCTTGGCCACTTGAAGATGGGTGGACTTCATGCTGGCTGGGGAATTCTGGGAGTTGAAGTCCACCCATCTTCAAGTGGCCAAGGTTGAGAAACACTGGAACAGGGCTGTCACAGCAGGGTGGCTTTTCTTTATCCGCTTCACTTTTTTTTCCCCAAATAGCCAGATAAATGTGTAGATCATATTCAGAAAACGTGGACTGGGCTGGGGTTTATGCTAGCAATTTTTTTTATCGTGCAGAGAGGGAGCAAAGAACGTGTCGTGGTAGATCAGAGCGTGGGACCCGGTTTGAATCCCTTTCTGAACTCTGCCGGAACAGATCGGCTCGTGGCGTTCTCGTTTGTCCTTCGTTTCTTTCCTCCCGAACCATAAAGCCCCAAATACTGAAACGTTTCCTCTTAGAGGAAAAAATCCTCCCATCTTTGATGATAGTCTGACATTCCTCCAACAAGGCGCCCTCCAAACAGGCTCCATCTACAGCTTCCTGAATTCTCTGGGTCGTGTTAGTGGGGAACTCCAGCAGATGTTTTCACAACATTTCTGGAGTGGCCTAGCTGGAGAATGAAAAGTTATATACTTTTAAGAACTCCAGGCTACTTCATGAGATTTTTGCACTTTTACACACCCTGTTCAGCTCCGTGATACCCTGTTTGTGATGCCTCGGGGCTGTACGCAAGAGTCCGAGTGAGATTCGACCTTAATTTGTACAAAAGGATCAGCCCTTGGCTGAGCACGGCTGATCTCAGAAACTGCGGGGCTCATCCCCGCATTGCCCTTCCGGTGGTGTGACGACACCTCGATGCCCATTTTAGGGCCAAGACCTCATGATGCCGCCTGCATCTCAACCCCAGCCTGTTGCTAAGGCAGCCTAAAATGGCCTTAATAGTTGTTGCACTCTTGGAGTGGTGCTTTTCCAAATCTGCCATTCCGGTTACTAAGTTCAGAGAAATCTCTTTGGAGTTTTTTGATGTTCCTTTAGGTTTTCATCAAACCTCAGGGCTGGCTGGGGAATTCTGGGAGTCAAAGTCCACGCATCTTAACGTTGCCAAGGTTGAGAAACACTGAGCTAAATAATTTGATGTCACTAGCAACCGTGAATGTTTTCTAGAAGGACTTGGGAATTCCTTCCTTCATCCTATCGGGTGTCCGCAGGGCATGGTCAAAAAAGTCACAATGGCAGCCACAAAGGTGCAGTTGAAGCTCTCTGACTTCGTGCATCCCTACCCTCCAAAAACAGTCGGGGGAGTACTCAGGCTGGGACAAGCTGCTCAAATGCACCCCACTCCATTGGCTCGGGGCCCTGGGGCAGAGATGCCTCTTCCCCTCCAGTTAGTCGGGGGTTGCTGACAAAACTTGTTATTAAGAATTTGGGAAGAACCTCATTTCGAATCAGGAGGCCTCATATACTAATAACTCCAGCACACGTTTCTCAATATTTGGCTGGGAGAGCAGAGGAAGTAATGCCCAGACGTGATGGGATTAATAATCAAGTTGCGAGTCTTTCCAATCAGGCAGTTGGTGCTGTCTGTTTCCAAAGCTGAAGCAGCTGAATTTTTCAAAGCAGCTGCTGCTTCTTGTTGTTAGTTGTTCGGTGACTTCTGACTTTGTGACCTGATGTCTGTCAATAACCCCTTTTTTGAGTTTTTGTAAGCTCCTGCGTGTATCTCCAGCAATAGTATCTAACTACAGGTAGTCCTCACTTAACAACTGTTTGTTTAGCGACCATTCGAAGTTACGATAGTGCTGTGATGGAATGTATCTGCGAGGAGGAGAGTGATGTGGGAGATCAAGGCTATCAGGGAGGAGAGGGTGCATTCCAGCAGGGGAAAGGAGGCAAAAGGCAACACAGTCTGCAGGGGGAGCGTGAGAAGAGTAAGAGATTCAGGACAGCCACTCCCTAGAATCTCCCAGGGTAGATCCACTAGTTGCAGTAGTGTAGATTTGGTCTGGCAAGATTCTGTCTATAAGGTGTAAGCAAATAAAGGAACTTGACTCAACTGGGTTGTTTCACCGCTGTTCTTGGGCTGGGCCTGAGAGGTGCTAAAAAAGTAACTTACGACTGGTGCCCGAAGCTATGATCATTGCAGCGCCCCCGCGGTCACATGATTGCAATCCGGGCACTTGGCAACCAGCTTGCACTTACGATGGTGGCAGTGTCCCAGGGTCACGTGATCGCATTTGCAACCTTCCCAGCCAGCTTCCAGCAAGCAAAAACAGTAGGGAACCACATGATTCACTTAACAACCACCGCAAAAAAGGTCGTGAAATTGGGTCCGGTCATGTGATGATTTGCTTAGCGACCACATCCCTTAGCGACCTAAATTCCGGTCGCAGTTGTGATCATTAAACAAGGACTACTTACTTTATCTTTCGTCATCCTCTTTTTTAATTGCCTTTGATTTTTCCAAGCATCATGGTCTGCTCCAACGGCGCTTGCCATTGCATTATGTGTCCAAAGTATTTAAGTTTGAGCTTCATTGTTGGCGCTTCCAGCGATCAGCCTGGCTCTCCTTCATCTAATATTGAATGATTCATCTTCTTGCAGTTCAAGGTATTTTCAACAATTTTCTCCAGCATCACAGTTCCAAGGGATCGATTTTTCTGATTTATCCTTACTGATGGTCCAATTTTCACAGCTTGGTGTTATAATTGGAAAAGCCATGGTCTTGACAAACCATAGTCTTTGTCAGCGTGCTGTCTCTAATGTTTTGTCATGGTCTTTCTCCCAAGGGGCAGATGCCTCTTTATTTCAGGGTTGCACCACCCTGTGAATTTTTGAGCCTGGGCAGATAGTTGTTGCTACTTCAACCTTTGCTCTTACTTTTAATTCAAATACCTATAAAAGTCATAAATGGCAGCTGTCCAAGGAGTAATGGCATTGTTGCTTCCCTTTCCAACAGATGCTTTTGTGTGGAATTCAAGCACCCTTCCACCCTGGGGTTCCCTCTGTTGCACCCCATGCTAAAACACAGGGTGAGGCTAGGTGTTTTTCTGCTAAACCAGTGTTGTCCAAACTTGGCCACTTTAAGATGAGTGGACTTCAACTCCCAGAATTTCCCAGCCAGCCATGTTGGCTGGGGAATTCTGGGAGTTGAAGTTCACTCATCTTAAAGTGGCCAAGTTTGGACAACACTGTGCTAAACTGATCCACAAGACCCAGCAGTGATCCCAACTACTGTAGCTCAGTGTGAACCAGTGTTTCTCAACCTTGGCCACTTTAAGATGAGGGGACTTGAACTCCCAGAATTCCCCAGCCAGCATGGCTGGCTGGGGAATTCTGGGAGTTGAAGTCCACACATCTTCAAGTGGCCAAGGTTGAGAAACACTGGTGTAGACTTTTGCATCAATGTTAGTGGAATGCTACTAACAGCTAGTAACCTTCCACCTACAATTTCTTTGGCTCTACCCGATGCCTCTCCCTTGACTTGTTTTGTACCTCTGACAATACATGCAAATTGGACTGATGAGATCACAGTCAATTGCAGTTTTTCAGAGACAACACCTTTAACAAGTTGTAGAAACGTCACCCAGTGCTATTCCTCCCCATCAAACCAGGCCTATGTTGATAGCACTTGGCTTCCAAACACTTAGGTTGGCAAAATCTGCCCTTTGTGGTGGCTAATCTCGTCTAATGCCATCCTAATTCCATTAGTGGAAACAGCCCCAAAGCTGCAAAGTTAAATAAATGAACAGCTTTAGTTAGTCCATACTGGGAGGACGTGAGGAATTATTATCTGTTTTGTCTTCACCTGTTGGGTTTAACCTACAGCAGTGTTTCTCAACCTCAACAACTTTCAGATGGGTGGGCTTCGACTCCCAGAATTCCCCAGCCAGCATGTGTGGACCAGCTCCCACAATCCCACAGCTAGCATGCTGGCTAGGGAATTCTGGGAGTTGAAGTCCACCCATCTTAAAGTTGCTGAGGTTGAAAAACACTGACCTTCAGTATAGGCTCGGTGGCTGAAATTATTATCATTATCAGCATTATTAATTAAATTGTATGCCATCTAATTTGGTGATTTACAAGAAGATAAAATAGAATAAAATGTTCACGGCAAGAAAAGGACAATTACCATAAAACATATACAGCAAGGGAAAAATTACAAATATATAAATTTAACCCACAACCCTAACAACATCCAAACCCCAAACAGCCCATAAAATCAAAACAAGGCTAAGTATAAAAGGACAAAAAATAAAAACATAATACTGATGGCAGACAATCTCATCCCCAAAGTCCTCTGCAAGTGTTCAGCTTTTCATGGCCTCCAGAAAATGATTCACCAGGAGTCCATCTAATTTACTTACTTACTCATTAAATTTTTTAAATTGCCCAAACTTGGGCAGTTTGCAATAATACATGTAAAAAATACCATTGAAGTTAGAAACAAATACAATAAAATGCAAAAGAAAGACACCATATAAACTAGGCAGCAGCATGGTGGTCATTCAAAAATTATGAATTAAAGTTAAAATACAAATAAAAGCCCATTAAAAAGCCTGGGGAATTAGAAAGGGATTCATCTGGTGGGTGAAATGATGTTAATGTCGGCGCCAGTTGGGTCTCTCTGGGGTGGGCATTCCATCCATGGGGAGCCGCCAGAGAAAAAGCTCTCCCCCTTGTGGAGGCCACCCACCCCCTTCGGTGGAGGGACTGGGGGAGGACCTCATCAGATGATCTTAAGGTTGGTGTAGGGAGAAGGGGCTCCTTCAGATAACCCAGTCCTAAGCCACTGAAGCCTTCAAAGATCAAATTGGCTGGCACTTAGAATTGGGTCCAGAAAGTGCCTGGCACTCAGCATAGAAGGTGAGGAATTGGCATAATTGTATCGGCCAGTCCCAGTGAGCAGTTTACCCGCTCTGTTTTGAACTAACTTCTAAACTGGAGAATTGTAGAGTTGGAAGGAGCCACCAGGATCATCTGCAATGTGCAAGAAAACCAGTTAATCCATCCATGACAGGTGGAGAGAGGGAGACCTTCCCGCAGCATTGGGGAGAAGAGTCTCCAGCTCTCCACCAACAGGAAAGCACCTCATTCTAGCCTCAGCCCCCTCCCTTCCTGGCAGCGGGGTGCCACAAGCAGCTTCTCCTGGGAGGACTTCCTTGGACAGGTTGTCCCGGGTTGGAAGAGGTGGTCCTGGAGGTATGCGGGAGCCAAGCCATACGGAGATTTAACCAGCACTTTAAATTGCAGGCAGAAACCTACTGGCAATCCGTACGGATCTCACAGCACGGGTATAATGTGTTTCTGGCAGCTATTGCCAGTTCATAAATAGGCCACTGTGTTTTTCCACCAACTGCAGTTTCTGAAGTAGTAGTAGAAAGTGTTAATCGCTTTCTAGAAAAAATCTGAAATTGGCACTTTTTGGAATTTATTTTGCAGGCTTCTGTAACCTAATTTATTTAATTTACATCCTGCTTCGTTTTATGATTTTTTTTTTCCTCCTGAAGCGGCATTTTAATGCGACTGATTATAAAACAGTGACAGCATATTCTCGAGGATGGTTTTGGAAGTTGCAATCTCAGTGCTGTCAAGCCAGCCGGGTTCTCTTGAAATGTGCGGGAGCTGCTCATTGGGAATTCTAGAACTGCCAACCCCAAGCCTCTGGCGTTTGCCAAGGTTGTCCTAGCCTGTGGTTTATAAGAACCCAGATGTGTGGGTGAAAGAGGAACGAATGCACACGGGAGCTGTGTTCACAAAGTGTGCTTCACCCAGTTACAGATTTGATCCATTTTTAGGGTTGCACAAAATGCTGAATCATTAACTAACGAAACATACGGAGTTTGTTCAGAAGACTGCACCACCCTAATAATAACCTAGGGTTATCACAACCCCGTTGAAGAAATGCAAGCGCTGGGTTTTCTCCAGAGCTGGTTAAGGGTGTCGGGTGAATGCATCCAGAGTGTTTGAATGTGTTTCAAGGACGTGATGATTCAAGGATCCATTTCTGTACTTGGGATCAGTGTCTGGCCAAAGAAAAGAGACATCAGCCAAGTGGAAGAGTTAAATATTCAGCCTTGGCGGAATGGAATTAGCACCCCCAACTTGGCAGTTGCTGCAGTTCAAGGCAACAGCTGCAAGAGTTTGAGAAGCAACTTCGTGCCAGGAGAAGCCTCCGTGTTATGTGGCAAAGAGGACTGACCGCTCTGGCTGGTGGCATTTGGCCATGACATCACACAGGGAGGGTCCCCCAATTCCAGCAGAAACTTGAGGCTTGCTCGGGTCAGACAGTCTTCCAGTTAAAGGAGGGATCTGATTTGCAAGCTTATGGTCCCTTGTGACTCTTGGCCATTTTTAACTAGCACAGACCTCGTCCAGTTGCCATTCATAGCTCTCGCTGAAAGATCCTGGGCCTGAGGTCCCTCGTAGCAAATTTGGGCAAACTGTTCTCTTTCGTCCTATGCAAAAAACTGAGTACATATGCTATATTTTAAGAAACCCAAGTATTTTACAGAATTATCTGCTAGCTATCATTGTAGGGCCACCAGATCTGGGCTGCCAAAACCTGGGCGGCCTTGAGCTGGCAGCAAGTTGTTCTCTGCGTTTCTTGGTCACCATCAGGGGGGCATCTGGATTAATGCAGCCCTAAAATGGGAACACAAGTGGGGGGTTGTTCAAATTAATTGCCCCAGGCTGGAGGCAGTCATCTCAAAATCTTTGGGGGAACAGTGTTCAAAGCAATAAGAGTAAAGCCACATGTTGGGTTTGCCTCCTGAGAGTAAGTGTGGGGAGCATTGGGCCTGGCCCCCCACCTCGTCCAAGATTTATGCTTCCTCAACAAACGAAGTGGGAAATTTCGCTCTGAGGCTACCCTCATTCAGGTGGCTGCCAAGGGAACATGTGAAAGCAAACTGAAGCCCTCTGCCTAGGGACATGTGTTGATGGAGTCACAGCTGGGCCAATCCATCATGCAGTATTGTTTGTTTGTTGAGTTCTGTGGGATCCTGTGTAAACCTAGGCTTGTGGTTTGTGATCCACAATGTATGACTTAGCATAAACAGGCCATCCATAGTTTGTTCCGCAAGCCATTGCTAGAACAAACAAACCCTTAGCGTGATATGAGAAGCTACCTTTACAGCCGTTGGATCAACAAGACGCCAGAGATTAGATGGCTGAATAATTTGGAAGACGGTCTTGAGGGAATATCTGCTCGAACTGATGGGACAGTCAAGCAATCTCAACCTCTCAAACGACCAATTCAAAGAAGCTGATCAGGCTTCCCAGACTGTGCAGATGCTAGGGTTTGACTTATCTGGTTAATTAGTCGTACTGGTTAGAATTCTATCTTGTTTTCTTCCAGGAGCTCAAGGAGGCAGGCACAGCCTTCCCGCCTCCAATTTTTCATGGTTACAATTAACCATTAACGGAGGCTCACAGTTTTGCTGTGAGAAAGAGAGAAGCTGTCCCCAAGGCACCCTTGGGTCCTCCTAGTTCAACCATTACCCAGCACTGGCTCTGGATGTCTTAGGTGACATGGGCTATTTAATTAAGAGAATATCTGGCTGACCTTTCTTCAGCCTTCTCTCTTGTCTTTCTTTCTTTCTTTTTGGCAGATTATGACGTTCTGTTCAGTGTACCTCTTCAGATGAGGACAAATGTCTTGGCTGAAGGAGGTGAATGAGCTGGCTGGCCACTCTTTAACAAGCAGGTGAAGGTGAACCACCAGCCAGCATCTGTGCTTCCAGAATCAGAGACTGGCACCACCTTGGGAAGCAGCCCAACATAAGACGGGACAATGTATACCTTCCTGCCAGAGAACTTCACCCCAGTGAAGCAGAAGCCAGCCAAAGAGCTGAAGCCCATGATTGCTGCTATCGTTGTGGGTCTTGTTTTGTTTATTGCTGCAGTGGTTGCGTGGTGCTACTACGTGGCTTCCCTTCGGAAGGCAGAGAGGCTCAAGACAGAAGAGATGGACTTGCGGCAGGATGGATTCACCATCAAGAACCAGAATGGCGAGCTGGTCTTCAGGGTGGCCTTCCAATCAGGGGTCCTTGATCTGGAGTCCTGCTCCAGGGAAGGGGCAAATTTAACCTGCACCCGTACAGACAAAGGGAAGGTCAATTTTTTCATAAAGATTGTTAACCCCAAAGACACGGTGATCTGCTACCGTGTGCGCTGGGAAGAGTTTGTGGCGGACACAGTGGTGGATCATAAAATGTTCTGGGGAGATGCCCTATGGTATGGGGGCTGTGAAATGAGTGTCCAGCACTGGCCAATCAAGCTGCCAGGATACCAGGAACCTATGCCTTTTGTGACTAGTGATGTGTATTCTTTTAGGAACAGCTTTGGGGGTATCCTGGAAAGATACTGGTTGTCCTCCAAAGCAGCAGCCATCAAGATCAATGACTCTGTACCCTTCCACCTTGGGTTCAATGCCACTGAACCATCTCTTGTTTTCCAAGCCAGGTATAAAGATTCTCCTTATAAGCCTCCTTTGGGTCAGCAGCCTTTCCCTGAGCTGAGTTACCGTGTCTGCATAGGTTCCGACGTCACCTCCATTCACAAATACATGGTGCGGAAATACTTCTACAAACCTTCCAAGATACCCTCAAAGAATGCATTCAGGTATCCCATCTGGTCAACCTGGGCCTTGTACAAAAATGACATTGACCAGGATAAACTGTTGCGTTTTGCAGAAAATATTAAAAAATATAAGTTCAACTGCAGCCATATTGAGATAGATGACACCTATACACAAGCGTATGGCGACTTTGATTTTGACGCAGTCAAATTCCCAAATGTGACAGAAACCTTCAAGAAACTCAAAGAAGAGGGGTTTCAGATCACCCTCTGGACACACCCGTTCATAAACTACAATTCCTCAAATTTTGGGGTGGGGATCGAGAAGCAGCTTTTCATCAAGGAACCCACAGGGAGACTCCCTGCCATGGTTGAGTGGTGGAATGGCATTGGTGCTATCTTGGATTTCACTAACCCTTCAGCCAGAGATTGGTTTCAGAGCCAGCTGAGGCAACTCCGCAATAAGTACGGCATATCGTCCTTCAAATTTGATGCTGGGGAGACGAGCTACCTTCCCAAACAGTTCAGCACCTTCCGACCTCTGTCGGACCCCAGTGTCTGGTCCAGGCGCTACACGGAAATGGCCATTCCGTTTTATGAGCTGGCTGAGGTGAGAGTGGGCTATCAGTCGCAGAATATCTCTTGCTTTTTCCGGATCATTGACAGGGACTCAGTGTGGGGCTATGAGCTTGGGCTAAAATCCTTGATCCCTACTGTGTTGACGATCAGTATGTTGGGATACCCTTTTATATCAGCTGACATGATTGGTGGAAACTTCTTTCCCAACAAAACTGATGGGGCTGTTGAAATTCCAGACCGAGAGCTCTACATCCGTTGGCTCGAGTTGTCCGCCTTCATGCCGTCTATGCAGTTCTCCATCCCCCCCTGGCTCTATGATAAGGAGGTCATAGAAATTGCCCTGAAGTTCACCAGGCTTCACGAGTCCTTGGTTGCCCCTCTCTTGCTGGAACTGGCCGGAGAAATCACGGACACGGGGGATCCCATCATACGGCCTATCTGGTGGATCTCTCCCGGGGACGAGTCTGCTCACAAAATCGATTCCCAGTTTCTCATTGGTGACACCTTGATGGTGGCTCCCGTCTTGGAGATGGGAAAACAGGAACGAGACATCTACATCCCGGCTGGCAAATGGCGCAGTTACAAAGGAGAGCTGTTTGAAAAAACTCCCACCTTGATAACGGACTATCCTGTGGACCTGGATGAAGTGGCTTACTTTGTCTGGGTGTCCTAAGCTGCTTCCACTGACGTTGATAGCTTTGAACCTTCACAAAAGTCACCTTGCCTTATTCTGATAATCCTAACACGAAATAATTCTAATCAGTGCAGAGGGTAGAAGGGGAAAATAGGACACAATTGCACATTAAATCTCCAAATCAAGACTGAACGATGTGTGTGCAATTAAAAAATGCTGCTAAAAGACGAACGTTGTCACAAGATTTGCACACTGCAGCAGAAGGCCTTTTCAGGCCCCATATGGAAGCTGAGATCAGAGAGTTGTTTCAGAAGTTTGGGTGTTCACACTCAAATGTTTTTCTTCCATTTTTTTCAAAGGTGGGGCTTGCAACGCCAAAATCCTTAGTGATTTATCAATCACTCCACCATCTAGTGCTTCTGACCTGTTTAGTGTCATGGGCTGGGAAGCACGGGAGGAGTCTTGCTACAAGCTGCGGAGAGTTTGCTCCCGATCTGGTTTCAAATAGGAGCCAAAAGAAGCTTTGCAAAAGGTGCAAGAATGTCAGCCCATCCAGGAAGAACTGTTTCGTTTTGTTTTTAAATTGGGAAGGCATCTAATATTCCTACAACCAAAGCTGTCTGCAGGAGGGGAGGTAAAGGAAAATCAGGAGGGTGGTCACGAATGCATGATCAAAACCCCACTCTTTTCAGCATGTGTCACATATGCGATACATGTCAAAAAGGGGCAGGGCTTCACATGTTCCCAGCCACCAGCTTGACTTTTCAGAGCCCCCTGCGGACTTCTTGGTATGGCACAACTAGCCTTAAGTTTTAATACACCATAAGCTATTATTTGAAATGAGCTTTGTTTTCCTAAAGAGAATAAATCCAATTAATACAGGTATATATTTATAGAGAGACAGAGATATCTCCCTGTCTGATTTTGGACAAGGCTGGTATCAGAGGAATGAACTGGCCGCACAGATTTGGTTAGTGGGCTGGGCTGGTTCCTCAGCTCTTGGCTTTGGAAAAGATGGGAAGGCTGCGTGTTAGCCTAATGTTCCCAGTCTCGCTCCTCAAATGTTTTGAGATTGCTTCCATTGGCTGCGGGATTCTGGGACTTGCAGTCCCAACACGTTTGGAAGGCTACCAGTTGGAGAAGGAGGCATTTGTTTGTCCCTCCCACTGCTAGCCACTTTCTTGCCCAGGTAGCTAACCCAGACACATCTGTCCGTCCATCCATCCATCCATCCTTCCTCAATATAGTTGTAATTTCACCCACAGCACCTGGTAAGTTCAAATTTACCTGGGTCTCCTGCTGCTGGTGCCCTTCCTGGGTAATGTTCATAGGGCCGTTGGAGTTCATTGCCTTTCCAAGGATCCTTCAACTCATCAGCAGCTCTCAAGGATTGGCCAGATAGATTGAGAGTTCTCGCCTGGGACCTCCATGGTGCTACGGGTTAGAGTGGCAGCTGAGGGTCAGGATAGGAACCCAGAAGTTGGCTTGCTAACAGCACATAGAACAAAGCAATTCTTCCTGTGCCAAAAAGGGAGGATTGTGGTTTCTTTTTCTGGAAGACAGATGTAAGTTAGTGCAGTTTGGATACTAGACTATTTTCATTAAACTTGGCAAGATTCCTCATTTGGTTATTTCTTTCTGAATTCAGGAAGGAATCTAAGTTCCCATTGACCTACCTGTAATTCTAAGGTAACCATGCCATTTTTGGAAAAACGAATGAAAGGTATTATTTCCATACCTCCTTGAGCAGTAGATGCCTTGACATCCTTCCCATCTCATTTCATACCTTTGTCAGGTAGCATATTTGGGCTGCAGAGATCCAAAGTATCGCTAGATGACAGCAAGGAGACAGAGAAAGCTAATGTCTGGCTGTCATCTTGCCCAGACCCAGGGGCCTGCACTACCTGCAACTGTGCACATTTAGGACTTACAAAGCAATGCAACAGAAAATTTGGATCACTGTCTGGGAACAGAAAAGAGATGCAAGGTGAGGAAACAGAGAAAGACAAGAGCCGAGAAGAAGGAAGAACCTGAACCAAGGGAGGGATGATGACATTTTAGTTTAAAGGTGAGGTGGGAGAGAGATGGAGGTTTGTACAGTTATGGATCATGAGGAGAAAGTGAGAGGAAGGAAATATGTTTTCCTTCTCTGTCATAAAATTAAAACCCAGCTGAGTCACCCATTGAAGTTGATGGTAAATGGTGAAGATTTGTAATCTGTCCAGAGAACGTGGGGTATCAGGTGGATCAGAATTTAATAAATAATAATGCTAATATTGTCTAGCCTGACTCATTTTGCAGCTAGGATAAAAATGAGAAAAAAGTTGAAATGCTGAGTTTGGGGAAGTAAACATCCCATCTTTAATATTAAACATCTCCAATTTCCCCATATCCTTGTTAATCCATTTGGATGGTGAAACTATCATACCTTGTCAGTTTTCTCATTTGGCCCAAAGGGGGTAAACTTGTAAGCCATGAAATACATTTTCCCCAACTTACCACTTTCCAGAAAAGTTGGACTAAACTCACACCATCAAAGCCAGCAGGGCATCATATTTCTTTTTCCAAATTTAAAACTCTGGGGAGAAGGTTAGCACATGGACAAAACTCCAGGAAAGGGTTAAATGAGCCAGTCAAATAAGCTGTGGGTTGCTGGCTCTACTCCCAGGCAAGTATTGCATAGGGTGAAACTAATTATACCCAGTCAGCTGTATGAGGGAACATCCAACCCAGTCAATCGCCTATTCTGCATACTGAATCCTTTGTATTTCCCATGCACCAATGACAGAGGCTTAGCCACGCCTACTGCTGCCTCACTAGCCAATAGGGAAGGAGCTAGTGATACAGTGGAGCTTTGCCCCTACTCTCTTGGCACAAGACTTCATGGGATTATGAGTGTTCCCTGAAGGAAGTAGATGGGGACTCTTCTCACCAAAACATGACTGTGACCCGTTAGTGACACTGTGTGTTGACCAATAAAGACTCATCACAAGATACGGCTGGGTTAAATGTGTTATAGAAATGGGGCTCAGGGTTTCTATAACTGGACTGCAAAGATCTGGATGACCACAAGATAATAACAAAGAGATATATAGGCAGTCTTTCGGTTATGGGAGCATTCCATTCCAGGAATCCTTGTAGAAGCCAATTCTTACACATGTTAGATTATGTGCTGTGTGCATGTCTCTTTGCGTCATATCAAAATTACATAAGCTGAGGCTATGTTCCCTGGGGACTGCCTGTGGAAACCCATAACTAGGCTATAGAAGTTGCATAAATAAATAACATAAAATAAATGAACTGTCTGCAGCCATCTAGTGGGCATTAGGAGATTGTGGGCATCCTGGACCTGACAGCCCTAACAAAGCTGGTGTCTTTCTCCCTGTGCATTGAAAGCTTTTGCCAAAGTCACAAATGGTGTGCATGAAATACTGTAATCCAGGAGACTCTGGTGAGTTCAACCTGCTTAGCCTCAAACCAAGGGTGGCAAAGTCATGTCCTGGAGGCTCCCAGTCCAGCCACTGCTGATTCGCAAAGCCTGAAAGCTGTTTAGGACCATGAATGGGAAATCTGTATGTGTGAAGACAAGGACAGGATTATCTCCTTCCCCATGTTGTGTTTCATAAGGGGTGCAGACAACCCTTATCAGTTACCATCCAAGGTGGTTTTCCGCTTTTGCCTCTAAAGCTATGAGTCCAGAATTTAAGCACCTCCTAAACAAAAGATATGGGAAGAACTATACCTTAGACAAAGAGAATTCTTGGCCAAGCAGTCTCCTTACATATCAATCAGTGCCTCTTACTGCCCTCACTTTCCCTCTTTGTTAATTTTTTCTCACCCACCTATATCTTCAAGGCCAGGCACATGGATCTCGTTCCCCCTTTTGTTTCCCAGAATGCCCCAGGTTAAATGTTACTCTGGGGCATTGTGGGAAATGAAGAGTTGCTAGGTCCAGCTTCTCAGAGTATTTCAGTGCAAATAGCTAAGCCTGGTTGATCCCACTGGCAGAAAGGGGTCAACTAAGAGGCCCTACCACCTTCACATTTGGATCTCTGCAAGGGCATAATGTGCTTTGGACTTGGAAGATCCAGTATTATCTTTAATGGAAAAGTTGCTGTCCATGGAGGAACCAAATCTCCGACAATAGAAAGCAGCTTGACCTCACTTGTTAAAGCACTCAGTGGTTGTATAATACAACATGCTGAACCATGTCAGCAAAAAGTCTGACAGATGAAGTCACTCGACATGCTAAGCCTGATTTGTGTTAACCTTGGTTAGATTTTTGTGGCTTATTGTGCTGAACCAATTCAGCCTATTTGGTTAGTTTATTATTCAGTGTCCTACAAACCCAGAAAATGGGTTTATTCAGTAACCAAAGTAAGCATCTTGCACTAATATAGCCACCATTAGATGCAGTGGCTTTGGAGAATTCTTAATCTCCTGGATTTATTACTTCTGGAGCCATCCTCATAACTCCTCACTTCCTCTGCCTGTGTCCTTAACCTACCAAGGTTTGATCCCTTAGTAATTAGTTGAGTCCTATCTTTTCGCTATTGTAAGATGGCTCTGGAACTCATTTTTGACCTGCCTAGAACTTTGTGCAGAAAATCCCACATTGTCAGGCTCCTCCTTCAGCTAGCTCAAACTTGGAGGAGACTGCCCAAATACTTAACACATAATGGCTACTGAAGAAAGCTGATTGCAGAGTACACTGAAGCTACTTAAAACTGTCCTCTATCAAAATTAGGGTGTGTTCTCTTCTTATACCCCCTGCAGTTTAAACCTAGGATTTCATTCTCCCCCCGTTTTCCACAACTTAACAGAGATATATTGTTTATGTTTCTCAGGCATAGTACAAAGTGAAGGTCAGTCCTGACATATCTGGTGATCTCTATCTCCCAAGGAATCAGCCACAATGTTCTTAAATAGGGTTAGGAATAGTTCTCCAGAAAATGTTCATGGATGTCCCCTTTCCACAACAGTCTTTTTATAGATATGCCTAGGATCCCTTCAAAATAATGAACCCTACCCATAAAATGCTGCATCTGGAAAGACCTTGAAACATGGATTTACAAGCTGAGATCCAAAGTCATCCCAGTATCGATCCAAATTGGATTTTGAGCCCCATCAGTCCAGCTTGCCTCATCAGATGTTGAGAGAGGAGCTGTAGGCAAAAGATCTGAAGGTGTGTTCAAGGAGGAAGAAAGAGATAGTTACGAAAGAGACTGATAGTTGCCAATAGTAAATATGGGTTATTTTGCTTGTTAAAATGAACATCTTCCTCTCCCCTTCAAAATCTGGTTAAGATTCCTTTGGAGATTATTGTTCTCTATTCTGATCCTGTCCTCTGCCATTTTCAGGGACCTCAGAAGGAGAGGACCTAGGACTCATTCAAGATAACTCCATGCTTGATGACTCCTTGCAATTTAACAATGGCCTGGAGTTTTCTGTCGTTTCTTTCATCTGCGACGTTTTACTGTGAAAGTTTAGAATAAATGCATGGTGTGTGCCATAATGCAGCTGTCCACACAAAAGCTTGCTTTCTTAGTTATTATTCCCATAGGACGTTGGTGCATACGAAGTCCTTGATGAACGTGCCTTCCTCTCAAATTATAGAAGCTCAGGGAGGGAAGAACTCATCTAAAATGCAGCACCTATCAGCACCTCCTCGTTGCAACAAGCTGTAGCATCTTCTTGGATGTGAAGGCAGGACAGGAGAGGGCAAACCGCTCAGCTGGTGTTCAGATTTCACTTTGCCATCCCTAAGCTTTTTTAATTTACAAGGCAGAAGTGGGCAGGCAGCTCATGTGCACATGCAGAAGGGGTACAGAAATGGTGAATAATACATAATGCCTGAAGAAAGGGATGTTGAACCTATAGTTTAGAGTCTGGCTCTTTCTCAAGACAGGCTATTAGGATGAAATTGTCTGGCCTCGCACGTGACTTTTTGGGTGGGAAAGGAGGGAGACCTGAGTCCCCATCTATCACTTGAACCCACTTGTAATTAAATATTAACACACTGGCAGAATTTACTGAGTTTAAGGTAAAAGTTTCCTTAAAACCACTTTCCTGAGCTATGGGCTAATTTTGTTGCTCACTATTTTCTCACCAGTTCAATCTATTAATGTTTTCTTGGAGCTGGCACTCCTTCCCTAAGCTTCAGACTTACGTATGCTCATTTATGTACATTATGTAAGTCTCATAGAATTCTGCTGGAGTACTGCCCAGTAAAAATGTGAAGGGCCAGGCTGCATATTTATAAGGTACAGCATACAGCCAAAATCGTTGGTGAATGATAGCTTCTGTTAAAATCCTTCTGTCTTCTTACCTTTTTAAAAAATTCTTTGATATCCACCTGAATATGAGTTCTGTATAATTCCAAATCTTACATGTGGCACTGTGTACTTTGGTTAATCCCAATAAAAGTACTGATTTCTTTGATCTTGAGTATGCCATTTCAATAGAACCCCATGGCAATCTTGACTTTGATATAAAATTACTATAATTTTTATAGATTGAATAAAGTCTTGGACAAATAAAATATACTTGTTCTGTCTTCTCCTCTTAATGCAATAATGCACCCAAGGGCAGGCAAGAAGCTGATCATGTCATGACTTAAGAGGAGATCTGAAGTTGGATCAGATCAAAGATATATTGAATTCAGCATCTTGTTTGGAGAAACAGCGGCCAACCAGGTGGCTTTGGAAAGCAGGACACATGGACAACAGAAGCAACCTCTCTTAACTATTTGAAGATCTTGAATTTAAGAAATCAAACCCCACCATGAAATCTATTGACAAAGAAAAGAAAGGTTTAGCTTGGAAATGTAGAAGGAAGCAGAGAAAGATGAACAAAGAAGCTGGATAGATACTCAGTCTGAGCCCTTCTTCAAGCTGGGCTGCAGACCCACAGCTCCATCATTCAGAAGCCAACCTGTAACTATTCTATTTGTCCATCTTATTCTTCCTGTCCTTTCACTGGTCAAGCCTCTACGGTGCATGTTGAAACCACTGTGGGTTATGTCCAAGGTGTTTTAACTTTCTTTAGATCAATTCAGAGTGCTATCTACATTTTTGCCAATTGAATATCTACATTTTTGCAAGCCTCCAAACTGGCCACCAATGAATATCCTGCCTTTGGATGCCCATGGAAGTGAATTAACAAAAATGTCTTAATTCCACCCTCCTTGCAGAAAATAAAGAACTAGTAGCTAACAGAGGTGGCAGTGAAGGAACAGCATGTCCTTACAAAATGTAAACACATCATCTAAAACTCTCAAAATGTCTGGGCTCCTATATGGTTGCCATGGCACCAAGCCTGCTTTTAGGAGTCTTCTCTCTCTGAATAGCTGTAGTGTGGGGGGATGTTATTAAACTAGTGGGACATGGAGGAGGGGAGAAAGTTCAGTTCTAAAGGAGACCCAAATGCAAGAACGTTGGGTTCTTCATGGAGAAGATGGGAAACTTCTCTTGGAGGGGAGATTCTATATCTGTCCTAGCTTCTGCATTGTGAAGATTCCAGTAGGTGAGAAATTTTGCTGATGGATTACAAGAAGGGACTGAAAACTTCAAATATCAAAGATGAAGTTCTCCAACTTTTCTTCAGCTAGTGCCCTTCAGGTGGCTACATTCACACAGGATACACAATAATGAGGATAACAAAACCCCAATGGCAGTGTTCACACCATTTGTTGTGACGAACAAATAAATAACGTCTTCACATGATAGGCTGCTTTAGACAACATGCTGACCCTCAAATAAGCAAACCCATTTTAGTGTAGCCTTGAATGTTGTGTGAACCCAGGCCAAGCATTCGATTCCATTCTCCCCAAAAATTCTATGGCCGGTTGAATATCCAACACACACATTTCAGTAGGGGCTGTGAGGGCATGTGACCTGGTTGATGGTTCCCATGAGAATAGGCCCTCAGTTAAAATATTAGTCAATATTTTTAATACAGCTTACAGTTGGAAACTGAACAACCAAATTTCCAGATGGGAAAACATGATTGCTGGCTCTCTTCAAATTCTTGTTTTGTGTTCAATCTGTTCTTTGAACCACACATGTAATTCCACATTCTCTTTCACCTACTCAAATATGGAAAATAAAAAATTCAGAAGTCTGGAACAAAGAACACTCTGTCTCTAGAAATATAAATATGTCTTAAAACACTTCTTTGTGTTATTTCATATATATTATTTTCAGATTTCATATCTGGCTTACATTCAGATGGATTCAATGATGGTGCACACATAAAGATGAAAATTCCAATAAAACAATAACAATAATACAAACAATAAAAACTAACAGTGCAATAATTATCCATTAAAGTGATACAAATGGTTTGACCAGGTGCCCGAAATATTGCAAGATAGCCATTCCAACTTTGGGCATCCCCACCACCAAGAAGTCTTCTTTCTCATCTATATGATGCCACCTTCAGTTGATGTTATGTGAAGAAGGATCTTCTCTTTGTCATGGTAAGCTGATATGGGCTGGAGGTGTTTCTTTCTTTAAGCTTCTGAGTCTTAGTGCTTAGAATGTGAATCAACAGAACCAAGAAAGGGAGCCCAAACTGGGTGGCCAACGAAGTCACAGAATTCTGGATGTGTTGGGGCTACAGCTCCCCAAAAGCACAGCCATCTTGAGACAGGCATCCTGCCAAGGAAGGGTAACTTTGCTTATTTCATTAGTCAAACAAGTTACACATGGCCTTCTTATCCTGGTTTATGCTAAGGTTGGCTTGTCCTGGTGATCATGGACATATCCAAGGCATTCTCTTGTCATCAAGACAGAAATGGCTTACTTCCTAGGATGTGTTTTTCAACTTCCCAATCTAGTGTCCAGCTCTGGAATTTCCTGACAGCCATGGTGGCTGCAAGGAGGTGGGAGCTAACGAAAGTAAGCAATGAGAGCCAGATCTAGTTAGCTTTTGGATGGGGCCACCACAGGATTCCAGGGCTGCAGGCTAGATTGGGAAATTGAAAGACGATCCCAGGAAAAGTCACTGTCAAAACACTTTGGTTTTGTTGCCAGGAAAAGTGCATTGTGACAGTGTGGCATTTGCTTATCTGGTTCTCATGCTTCCTAGGATCACTTGCTCAATCAATTATACTTTGGGTAAAGTTTTCAGCAACAGAACAAACCTTGAATTCAGATGCAGAGCAGAAGTTGTTACTGATTTGGATGCTATACTAAACCCCAGGTAGGACTTCAAATTCGGTTTCATGAGCTGTACACAATGGGATGGGGGAGGGGTGAAAGTGGCACTCTCAGTAATCCTCTCCTGTGGGTTGGCATGCTGGGTGATCCAAGCTAGCAAGCTAGTATCTCCCTTAGCATCTGGCTTATAGATGTTTCCTGCAACATCGATAGCCATTTTCTATCATGAAGCCCATGCATGAATGACTCCCTGGAAAAAAAATCCAAAATATTCCTGGAGAAGGAGTTGAGATTAAACTCCCATGTCATTCGTCTTTCTCTCCATCTCTGTATTCATTGATTAGTCACCCTGGTCTTGATTTCCCCATCTGCTGTGCTAAGATAACAGTTCTTCCCCATCATGGACAGCTGAGATGAACAGGTTTTAAGCAATGAAAGTTCAGCAGAATGGGAAGGCACATAATAAGAACCTTTGCCATTTGTTAAGAAGAATTACTCTGAGCAAAAATAATTGTTCTTCTAAAAATAAACAGTTTGAGTTAAGTCAATGTCATCTCGAGATTGAACTATATGGGCCCCTTCCAATTCCATGATTCTAAGAGAATTTCAGGGGGGCAGGATTCTTCGTCTGTGCCTGAGGCTATTTAAGGAACCAAAAAGAAATAAGCAATTTCATCCAGATCCACAGGATAGTCCGTTATCAAGGTGGGAGTTTTTTCAAACAGCTCTCCTTTGTAACTGCGCCATTTGCCAGCCGGGATGTAGATGTCTCGTTCCTGTTTTCCCATCTCCAAGACGGGAGCCACCATCAAGGTGTCACCAATGAGAAACTGGGAATCGATTTTGTGAGCAGACTCGTCCCCGGGAGAGATCCACCAGATAGGCCGTATGATGGGATCCCCCGTGTCCGTGATTTCTCCGGCCAGTTCCAGCAAGAGAGGGGCAACCAAGGACTCGTGAAGCCTGGTGAACTTCAGGGCAATTTCTATGACCTCCTTATCGTAGAGCCAGGGGGGGATGGAGAACTGCATAGACGGCATGAAGGCAGACAACTCGAGCCAACGGATGTAGAGCTCTCGGTCTGGAATGTCAACAGCTCCCTCAGTTTTATTTGGAATAAAATTTCCACCAATCATATCTGGTAATATGAAATGGTATCCCAGAAGGCCAATGTTTAATACTGTGGGAATGATGGACTTTAGTCCCAGCTCATATCCCCAAACTGAGTCCCGGTCAATAATACGAACAAAAGACGAGATGTGTTGGGACTGGTAACCAACTCGAACTTCTGCAAGCTCGTGAAAAGGGCTGGCCATTTCTGCATAATACCTGGACCAGATGCTGGGATCCAGAAGGGGCTGGAAGGTGGTGAACTCTTTGGGAAGATAGCAGGTCTCACCGGCGTCAAACTTGAAGGAGGATATGCCATATTTTAAGCAGAGCTCCTCCAAGTGTGCGTGAAACCAATCTCTGACCAAAGGGTTGGTGAAATCGAATATGGCTCCAACACCATTCCACCACTTGACCATGGCAGGTAATCTCTCTTTTCGTTGTGTGACCAAAAAATGTTTCTCTATTCCTACCTTGAAGTTTGGCGATTTTTTATGTACAAATGGGTGTATCCAGACAGTAACATTAAATCCGTCTTTCTTAAGCTTTTCAAACATTTCTGTTGCGCGAGGGAACTTCAAAGGGTCAAAGTCAAAGTCACCATAATTCTGCATATACATGTCATCTATTTCAATGTGGCTGGCTTTAAAGCCATACTTCCGAATCATGTGGGCAAATTCCTGAACTTTAGTTTGATTAATCTCCTTTTTGTAAAGTGCCCATGTTGACCAGATGGGAAATCTGAACATTTCTTCGGAAGGTACTTTCAAAGGTTTCTTGAAATAATTCTGGGCCATGTACTTATGGGCAGAAGTCACATCCGGAGCTACGCAGACATGATAATATAACCCTGGAAAAGACTGCTCCTCCAACAAAGGACCATATGGGGAATCTTTATACCTGGCTTGAAAAACAAGAGATGGTTCAGTGGCATTGAACCCAAGGTGGAAGGGTACAGAGTCATTGATCTTGATAGCCACTGCTTTGGAGGACAACCAGTACCTCTCCAAGACCCCCCCAAAGCTGTTCCTAAAAGAATACACATCGCTGGTCACGAAGGGCATAGGTTCCTGGCATCCTGGCAGCTTGATTGGCCAGTGCTGGACGCTCATCTCATAACCCCCATACCAGTGAGCATCCCCCCAGAATATTTTGTGCTCCACCACTGTGTCTACTATCAACTCTTCCCAGTTGATGGAGTAGCAGATCACTGCCCTCTTTGGCTTAATTGCCCTGATAATTAAACGAATCTTTCTTTTATCTGCCCTGGTACAAGTTAACATTTCCTTTTCCTGGAAGCAGGACTCCAGGTCAAGGACACCAGACTGAAAGGTCAACACAAAGATGATGTCTCCACCCTGGTTTTTGATGGTAAACCCATCCTTTCGTAACTCCAACTTCTCAATCTTCATCCTGTCTGTCTTCTGGAAACGAATGACATAGCAACACCCAATCGCTACCGCTATTAGAAATAATCCCATTATTAGTAATGCACATGCCACAAGACGAAACAGTTGGGATGCTGGAGGCGTCCGGTTGGGTTCCTGCTCCTTTTCCATCCACTCTCCTTTCCCTCGACGTTGGAAGGTCTGTGTTCCCATTTCATTCGAACCAGTGGCTCAGGGGGTGAGGCTTTTGAATAGCCTTAGGCCAAGCTGCCTGGCTCAGTCTTCTGCAGCAAGAGTACAAACAACCCCACCAGAATACAGATGTTGTTTACCTCGTGCAACCTAACTTACGATTCTCTTTCTTGGAAATCGGATTGCTTTGCGGCTCTCCCCTCCCCTCCTCTCCAGCCAAAGCCAGCGTCTGCTGCTCCTCCCAACTCAGCTGATCAAGCATGATTATGCAACCACATTTCCCAGGCCGACAGCTGCCAGGACAGCCTGGGCCACTGCTGGCGGAGGGAGGAAGGGCAACGAAGCAGCTCCAGAGGCGGAGGCCCTGGCAGCGGGCGATGGAATGCACAAATAGCTACAGATATGAATTGCACGGAAAGCCGTAGGGAGCAGAATCCTATGGTGAGATGGGGAGGCCTCTGCTGGTGGAATCTCTCTATGGCAGTGTTTCTCAACCTTGGCGACTTGAAGACGTGTGGACTTCAACTCCCAGAATTCCCCAGCCACCAAGGCTGGCTGGGGAATTCTGGGAGTTGAAGTCCACACGTCTTCAAGTCGCCAAGGTTGAGAAACACTGCTCTGTGGTGACTGCTTATAAGCTTTGCTCTGGTGTGCTCAGCAGAGGCAGTATTTCAGCTACAAAAATGAAACATGTACTAATCATGAATGACCGTAATGTCCTAGCCATCCGGAGAACTCTTATTGCTCCAGAACATCAGGGAAGTGCAATCATATTTAGTGTCTGTTTGGCTTGGTTTTCCTTCCGACGCTCAACTGCAGATGGAAGCGCTGGGACTGAGAAAGAGGCTGATTTGTTGAAGGGGCCAAATTAGGCACAGCGCAGAGCTTCTGCAGAAGCCATATTGGGGCCACAACGTCATCCTTATTGAGTCAAGGGCAGCTCCTGGAGACTTCACGGACCTCCCCCGCCCCACCTGTCTATAAAATTGGCTTAAATCCCCATAACCCTGATGGTTCCCTTCACTCCCTTAGTTAAGCTCAACTCTTCCTTGTCGTTTGCAAAAGAGGGGTGCATTCTATACTAACATCAAAGTTACACTTTCAAAATCATTGACAAACATGCATTGTAAAATAATGCCTCCACTGAGTTCATGCTTACCGCTAGTGGACGTTTGCAGACAGAAAATTAGGTTGAAGAAACACAACTGCGGTGCTACTGGTTGCCAAGTGGGGTAGCCTTTTATTTCTCCTACAGTCATGAGAAACGTGCCTGAAACTCAAGTTCTAAAGCACAATGGATAGTCTACTGTATTCTTTATAGCTGCAGTTTGGAAAGCTATTGACCTCTGTCCACTCACACCTAACCTTCTCCCCTGTAGGGCCTCTGAAAAAATTCACTCTAAAAGGTTCCAGGAGATGGCTAAGTGTTGAGACACTGCCCCACAGCATTGGTGCTGCAGTACTGTAGAAAGCACCACTTTCTAGGCTCTGTCCCCTTTACCCCTCGACAGTGAGGAAACCACGAGCAGCTTCTCCTGGAAGGACTTCTTTGGACAGATTGACCTGGCTAGACTAGGCAGCCCCAGCCATGCAGGACAGCCCAGCCATTTGAGGTTGTATAAATAAGAACCAGGCCTTGGATTTGAAGATTGGGCATTAGCGTGTTTCAATACCACTGGAGAGAGCAGAGCTCCTGCAGGTGGATCAGGGCCTCGGTGGCCTTCTTTTTTTGCAGGAACCAAAGTGGCAAGAGATTCACAGTCTGAACTTATAGAGAGTAAGGAAGGTGGCCTTGACAGAGATATGCAGGACCTAGGCAAAAGAGGCTGAAACACTTTTTAAGCCCTGAGAAATGAGATAATACTCAGATATGGCCCAAGCAGATGCCTCCCTAATTTACTGAAGTATAAGAAGGAGGAGGAGGCCCAGCACAATCAGACTTGCAAGATTCTGTTGTTCTGGCCCATCTCAATCAAGTGTGGTTCTGGTCTTCCTGTAGAGTTGGTTTTCTGCTCTGGTCACCCTACATGTAGAGAGTAAGGAAGATGACCTTGAGGGAGATATGCCAGCTCCATCACCAAAGCGATGAGGGCTAAAACATATCTTGTGGACTTAAGATGGCATTTGTAAGCAGATGAGACAGACACTTTCCTAATTCAGTGAACTACAAGGAGGGGGAGGAGGTCCAGCACAATCAGGCTTCCAAGATTCTGCTATTATAACCAATCTCCATCAGAGAAGTTTTAGCCTCCCTGGGAGTTGATTTCCTGATCTGGTCTACCCAGTGGGGTTGACAGTACCCATTGTGTACAGAAGACAGCAGGGTGGGCTTCCCGCTGTCGTTTGAAAGGAATTGCAGAGACACGGCTGCAAAAGGTCTTTTGCTCTTCTAAGACCCTACAAGCAACTGCTGGTGGGGGACGAGAGGACTGGGCTGGTTGGATACAACACAACTTTGCAGTTGATTTGCAAGTCACAACAGAAGAGCGTAAATAGCATCATCAGCCAGAGGAAACCCCTTTACCCTGTGAATCGGAGGGCCTTCTCCTCCTCCTTTTAAGCAAACAGGAGGATACCTTGAACCTTCTCCAGTTCCTACTGGCATCCCCACCAACAGGTCCGGCTCCCTGGCCTTCCCCAACGGGCTACCATTCCTGAACAGCTGAGTCCCACAGAGTTGTTTGCCCGGCTCTCTCCCACTGCCCTGGTGCATCGATCGATCACTGCTGTGGAAAGCTCGCAGCAGCAGCAGCAAGAGAGCTGGGATCCCCCTTGGCTTCCCTCCTTCCCGAAGAAGAGATCTGTGCAGCAAAAAGGAAATTTGGCACCTCCTTCCCAATGCCACCCCCCACCCCCACCCCACGGTATGAGAGCCCCTTCTGCTCTTGTTCCCGCCCCTGGAAAATGATTTGTTTTCTTAAATTATACATTTCGCTTTTTAGCATCTTTTCTTAAACTTCTGCCGGTTTGTGGACGGAGTCATGGAGCTTCTACGTACTTTGCAGCGCGGCTTGTTCTTTTCAAAGGCTGCCCCCCCATCCTCCAAGTACAAACACACACACACACACTTTCTTTGGCAAACGACAATGGTCCTTTTTAAGGGAAGCTCAGCTTGGATAATCCTCCTTTTCTGGCTGAAGGGTAAGTGTGTTTTCCCACTGTTCCTTCTCTAACTTATTTCTATTAATTCTGCTTATCAGTAAGACGAAGCACAAATGAAATATTTCCCCTTTCAAAGAATTCTGTTTGATTTTATTTCTGCAGCGAGACCTCTGGGTCTTTTGTTGTGAATTGGGTCCCCCTGGCAACGTAGAGACTTTGGGGTCCGTGTGGCTGCTTGGATGAGAGGAAACCCGTGCAGGGGAAGTTCTAGGAAAAGTCACGCAATGCTGCACCCTGAAAACGGCAGATTTTAAACTAGCCCATCGAAGTCTGCAGAGTCGGTGGGGGACACTCGATCTGAAATCCAAACCAGTCATGAAATCTGGACGGACTTCAAGGTCTCAAGCTGGCTCACCTTTAAGAAAATTATAACAATCAAATACAATAACTCCTTATAACGGAGCCCCAGCTACCTAGGAGAAAGGTTATCCTGGCTGTGGGACCCAGTCAAAATTAGCAAAAATAAGGAATAGTTTAGCTAAGAGAGCCTAACGTTCTCCAGCAAGAGCTATCTACGGCATTCATGATTTAAGTTTGCAGTACTGCCCCCTCCCTGCCAGCAATCAATGAATTTGTATGACCCCTTCCCCAAATATTGTAAAACGAATGAGTTCATTGGAGATAACGTTAGACAAGAAACAAATACCCCACCTACTTTTAATAATTAAATTTTAACCTATATATCACAGGGATTCCCAACATTGGCGGTAGCACGTCTCTGCTCTGTGCATGCGCAGGGAAAGCTCGGGCACGCTTTGACACGTTTGGCCCCTCTGCTTGTGCAAGGCAGATGCAATTTAAAAAGAAAAAATTGTGGCTGCCCCCCTTCCCCACTATGTTGCTTGTGAACTGGAGGTGTGGGGCGTCCTGACCACAGCCTGAGAGCTCGCACCGTAGGATGAAACCAAGGTGAGAGCTGGTGCTGACCGGGGTGACCGCAGGGTATGGTCAGCAAGTCAAAACGGGGGTCGTGAGGATGCCTTTGAAATTTTGCTGTTCTTTATGTGTGATGCAAACACGCATACAGGATTTTTAAAGACGCTCTTGGCCTGGTTTGGAAGGACATTGGTCAGAGGAATAAATCGTAGGTGGCAGGGCCCCCCACATGAATCGAAGCTGGTGTGTTTGGGGAGCTGTGGGGGGCGCACCTGCCCCTGGTGCAGCCTCGCTTCATTCTCGACAGATGGCTTGAGACTGTCTGCAGCAATTCCTTGCTTCCTCCATTATTCACAAATAAAATCCTGGAGTGGTGCTTCTCAACCTTGGCAACTTGAAGATGCGTGGACTTCAACTCCCAGAATTCCCCAGCCAGCATTCTGGGAGTTGAAGTCCACATGAAGTTCCCCATGCTGGCTGGGGAATTCTGGGAGTTGAAGTCCACGCATCTTCAAGTTGCCAAGGCTGAGAAACACTGTCCTGGAGTTTAAGAAAAGGTAGGTTTGCTCTGTCATAAACTCCTTTTCCACTCTGGATTCTGTTTATATTGCAGCTCCATTGCTTCGTCCTGAAGGAAGGGAGGTACCTCCTTAAAAGTACCTTAAATTGCTCTTAGGAAAGGAAACTGCAAACGCGGTTGCTCATTCTGCAGCATGGAGGGTCCCTGGCTACGTTGGCGCACACATTAACTCATGGGTTACTTACTGGATTAATTTTCTTGGTTTGCAGAGCACGCTGGCTCTGCTCGTATGACAGGCTTCCCCAAATTAAGTGGACCTCGTCTTGGTTAGTGTTCACCTTGGAGAGGTCCTTCTGCAGCCTGGGTGCAAACCCAGCCTGTTGGGTTAACTTATGGTTAATAAGTTGGGCAAACCCCCAAAATGGGTTAATGCAGAATGCAGGTAAGTAGGTGCCGTGAATGCAGCCAGGGAATCATAAGCAAGCCCCAGCAGAGTTGCTGTGCTTTCACACCCATTGAACCATACATTAGCCCAGGGTTTCTCAGCCTTGACCACTTGAAGATGTGTGGACTTCAACTCCCAGAATTCCCCAGCCAGCATTCTGGGAGTTGAAGTCCACATATCTTAAAGTTGCCAAGACTGAGAAACATGCATTAGCCAATAACCTTTTACAATAACCATTTTCAGAACATGGTCTGTGAGGTGTAGTGTGAAGGCAAGATTTTTGGACTGAGCAAATGATGGTTCAGCTGCTCCAGGTTAAGGGCACATGGCTGGTGTGTGAGTCACACACTAGCCAACCACATTTTAGCCTAGCATATCAGGTGAAGCCAGCCACAGTGCGTCTGGAGGAGACTGGGGGTCCTTTGCTCTGCATTTAGATCACCTGACAGAATGCCCCCCCCAGCTGGGGGAGATTAGACCACAATGGGGGAGGATGAAGTCAGTAAATTGCTGATGTTCAGCCCTACAATTATTTATTATACAGGTAGTCTTTGTTTAGTGACGTGAATTGGGACTGACAACTTGGTCATTAAATTAAGCAGTTGCTGAGTGAAACTGTGACTGTGCTTATGATCTGACTTCAGCTTTCCTTTGCTTTACAGACCTGTGAAGGTCATAAATGTGAGACTGGTCACAAAGTTACTTTTTCATCACCGCCATAACTGCAAACGGTCGCTAAATGAGGCAGTTGCTAAATGAGTACCTGTATTTTATTCTCCAAAATCGATGCATTTAACATTAAAACATTGGCTTTGTTTTTGCAAGAACTGCTAACCCCAGAATTTCCACACATAGACGGGAGTCCTCGGGGAGTTCAAAAAAGTCAAGATGTGGCCGCCCCTGGGCAACTGAAGCCCTGCCCCTTTTTACCTGTGTTCCACTTTGATCCTACAGTTGTGGCCCCCATCTTGATTTTTTTAACACTAAGAACACAGACATTCCTGTTGTACCCCCCAGATGATTTCATGGGACATGGGATTCTCCCCCCACCATAAAAGGGCTGATTGGTTGCTTCTACCATGGATGCTCCTTTGAGCTCCACGCGCACTGTGTTCACACGGCACCCTGAACCCAATTCAAGTAAAAGACAGACCTAGCAGCTGCATTCACACAGCACGTTAAGCATGGTTAGGGTTACCCTGGATTACTTTTGCAGTGCTTAATGTGTTGCACCAAACCAGAAAACGCTTTAATTCAAGAGGCAGGTTTAGGATGGGTGCCGTGTCAACCGAGCCGCCTGACTGCTGCCACTGAGAGGGGCTGCCGCGATGGCACGCGAAGCAGGGGGCGGCGGCAGTGGAAGACACGGAGAGGAGGATGAAGGGGCTTTTAAGAGGGGCAGATCTTCTGCATTGGAGGTCCTCACGCAAACATCCTGCTATGTTGGACCAGCATCACCATCCTCACGTGGATTCAGGAAGACGTGCAGGAGGAGCCACACCCCCAAGGCTCAATGGGTCCCCTCACACAAATCCTACATCGGGCAGTGTCAAAGTGCTGTTAATAAAGAAGTCAGCTGGTGTTAACAAGAAAAGAGGCGTGCCCAAACAAGTCAACCAGGATGACGACACAGCCTGCTTTATGCAGTATGCTAGAACAGTGGCCGAGCAGCCCCCTCCAGACCCTGTTTAGCCGCCTCTGGCCGGAGAGGCGAACTGGCCATTGCGCTGAGCGTTCATGCCCAAGGTGAGATGAATGAGCAACCCACGTGGGAAGACCTCCGAAGGCACTTTTCATCGTTGTCTTTTTTTTATTTTTAAGGGTCCTTCCGATTAGGTGACAAAATACCAGCTGGCCTCATTTCCATAGATTTGGTGAGGTTTCAGATTCCACCCGTTTTCATCATGGAGGGATCCAGGAGGGTCCATTTTTTTTCTCTCAGCAGGTGATCAAAGACATTCCACTTTCCCATTTGCAGCTGGAGCACCTGAGCAAACACCTGGTAAAAAGGGGCAGGGCTTTGATCACATGGTCATGGCCACCATCTTGACTTTTTTGACTCCCCTGCAGGAAGGAATCAAAGGATGTCATTTTCTCTCCCTCCCTCACCCTCCCTCTCACCTTTCCAAAAACGGAATCCTTTAACCCAGGGTTTTTCAAACTCGGCAACTTTAAGATGTGTGGACTTCAACTCCCAGAATTCCCCAGCCAGCCATGCTGGCTGGGGAGTTCTGGGAGTTGAAGTCCACACATCTTAAAGTTGCCGAGTTTGAAAAACCCTGCTTTAACCCTTAGCCCGAGAACACATCATGCTCTCCATGCATTTATCTCCCTTCTTTCACCATGCTTTCAGGTCAGATCAGAGACTTAAAAAAAAAACAAGGTATACCTCTAGGTGGAGAACCCAGGGCACTTGGAAATATAATGCTTTCTTTCTTCACCCCAGTGCCGGGAGGGGACAGCTTCCTTATCCAAAATGTCCGTCTGCAGAAGTGCATCCACGCTTCGCCTCACAAAGCTGAGAAAGTCAGCCTGTCCGACTGCAAGGCGCATTCCCCGCAGCACCAGTGGCGCTGGGACAGGGCAGCCGGGGCTGTGGTGAACGAGGGCACCAGGCAGTGCCTGGCTGCCTCCAGAGCTGAAGAATTTGCAGCAGCTCAGCTGGAGACCTGTGGGGAGGGGGCACATCAGGCCTGGTCGTGCAGCAAGAAAGGCCATTTGACTTTACAAGGACACAGCCTTCATCTCAGCGTGAAGCCAGGCGGGCACGACGCCTTCCTGTCCCAGGAGAAAGGCAGGTTCAGCAAGTGGAAGACGGGCTCGGGCGCAATCGTCTGTGCCATGGAGCTGGTGAGAGCGCCTGGACTCGGCGAGCCAAGGGAGACCTCCTTGGATGGCTTGGCGGGGGGACCTGAAAGTAAGGCAAGATGGACGCTTGCACAGAACGCTGCACTGCTTGCTGTGTGTCAACCCTTCGAGGTAGTCCAGGCAGGAAACCAAAACCATGAGGACTAACGCTACCTTTATTGCAAGGTTACAGCGCTTCCCCCCTCTCTTAACTTTACTTTCCAGAGAACTAAGGAGGGTCCCTTCTGAGACGCTTTCTCCACTTCCATTCCTTCTGTGGGCTGAGACCTCTCTTATCTCTTGCCCTGGCTGGGGCTCTTCCGCCCATCTCCCAAGGTCATTCTCCCAGCCCATCGCACTCTGAGCACTTCTTCCCCGCGCTCAGGACGTTGCTGCAATGCAGACGCTGGTGCAGTTGGGGATGCTCAGCTATGCATGATGCTGCCTTAGGTGGCAACGGGATACATATTTTATGCCTAATGTGGCTTGTTCAATGAATCTCACAAGTGGCACAGTTCAGCAGAGCACTAAGCCGAGCCATACCTTTGTTTACACATCACTGGTGAGGTTCATTCAGCACACTAAGCTAAAACCAAGAAACCGCATTGTTAGCGCATGATGTGAACCCAACTGGAGTTAGGCAGTCTACAGGATTCCCTCCCCATGATGAACACTCCACTTGCCTCCTCAAGACCAGAGTTCAGCACCTTTGGGGGGTCCCTCCATGGATATGTCTAATGTTGGCAGTAAATGCTTTCCCCATGGGGGGGGTCTTCACCAGGGAATGAACTGGGGAATTAAGCAAGTTCCCTTCTTATTTCAGGTTAGTAGGGGGCTTTGCCCTTTACCAGATTAAGCAGCCCAAAGAAAATCAGGACTGGGTGGCATATAAATGTGTAAATAAGCACTTCGATCCATTTACCACCACGATAGAACTGAAGGCACCAGGCCAGGTGAGGTCCTTCCTGGATCCTCCTTCAAACCTCTGATCTCAGGGTAGGTCTGGGAGGCCAAAACACCCAGTAGCAGGGGCATTCACAAAGGTGGGGGAGATCAAAAAAGTCAATATGACATCCACAACCTCACATTTTTAACATGCCTTGTAAAATAGATACCCTTGAGCTAGAGCAGTGTTTTTCAAACTTGGCAACTTTAAGATGGGTGGACTTCAACTCCCAGAATCCCCCAGCCAGCCTAGAGGGGCCAGTCATTGGACCCTGCAAGACAGCTGTAAAAGGGGGCTTGGTTGTGTGGACATGACCGCCATCTTGGCCTTTTTTAACCCATCCCCGCCTTCACAGACCCTCCTGCCCAGCGAGAATCCGGAAATTGTAGTTCTTGTAGCTCAGCAGGACCTGGAGAGCTGCCAGGGTGCCCATGGAATAGGCCTTCCGTTCTCTTGAGACGTGCAGTATAGACCAAATACCTTTCAAAACGTGGAGGACAGAATTCACTTTGGGGTCTGTTCCCATGGATCCCTTTTGTTGCATCTTAATTCTTCTGCACCTTCCAAAGCCCAGCTTCATCCATTTGCCTCACACTTCCTGCCTTTGATTTCAAGGTTTATATTCCCTGAAAACAGGTTAATTCAGGAACCAAGTTAAAAGGGTCTCCAACACTATGATTCTTTCTATCGCTTTCTTGCTCAGATGTGTCTTGGATGCATGAAGAAAAGGTAAGAGCTTCTGAATCCTCGGGGAAACTTTTTTGCAGATAAAACAGCTGGTTTCCTGGAGATTCACACCCCCTCCGTCGGGGCCGCAACGTTCCCGATGATCCATTTGGAAAGTCAGTCCAATGTCACCAGCGGACTTCCGATGTCCAGTGATAGACGTCTGGAAGCAGATAATGGTGAGTACAGAGTTGACACCAAGGCGTGAGGACACGGCTGAGCCCTGCATGCTAAGGGGTGTCCAGGGAGGGAGTCAAAAAGGTCAAGAGGGCAGTCACAAGGGCATGATCCAAAGCCCACCCCTTTTTTATCTGCACTGGCGTCACATCAACAACTCTTTCTCAGCAACTAACACTGAAAAATCGGCTTCATCTAGATGAGGAGGTCAGTTTATCAAGCTGCTTCTTGGAACTTGTGTGATCCTCTTCCAAAGCCATTGACAGCAGGGCCATAAATGAATTAGTCATTTCAGTGCTTACTCCCCTAAAATGGCCTTTGTAGGCAAAGGTGCCTAATCCATTTCCACCGTTGGTCAAAAGCAAAACGGGTCTCATTCTGGCAGCATCTTCTACAGCCATGCGCTTGGCTAGGGATTGGTCAAGACCCAACAGCAGTGCTGGGAACCAGGGTGTAGAAATTCCCCAAATTCTGTGGCATAGCTCTTGTTCGTCTGAACTTGCCCTTTCAGATGGCAAGGGCAGGAAAGTCCTCAAAGGCAGGGAAATATGGGGTGGTGCTGGGCCAAGACAGGCTCTTGTAGGTTCCTCCAGGCCCACAAGGAGGAGCCACTAAGAAGCTGCTCTCTTGAGTCTGGCTGCATCACCAGTCGGACGTCCACCTTGCTGCATCCCCCGGGCCATAAGCTAACCAGCTTGCCCAGATGAACCTGGTTGAGTGCTGCAATTGTAGAGAGACCAAAACAACCCAAGATCTAAGATGGGAAGGCCACCCAGATTCTGGCTGTATTCATACATTGCACAAAGCCCATTTGCTGAATCATGATTTGCTGAACCAGCCACAACTGGCTGGGTTTGCAGATTATGTCGAAGTGTAATATGGTTTGTTACTATAGTTGAAATAAACTATAGCTTAGCATGATGTGTTTTCTCAGGGTTCACACAACATACTAAGCCACTAACAATAGTTTTGCAAACGCCATTGGCAGGGCACGTACAACATGAGAATCTGAAATGAAACAAATAACATTACAGCTTAGTCTGGGGGTGCTGTGCCAGTCCAGCCTCTGTAAACAGAGATTCTTCCTGGGGCTCCATCCTGTCTTCTTCTCCCCACTCCCCCCCCCGAAACGTATCCTCCACATCAAAAACATCAAGAGAAGGCCACTGGTCCCCCATATCCAGGCAAGAAACTGGATACTAAAAGTAAGAGAGGTGTGGTGATGGCTGCAGGCACAGAAAGTTTTTTTTTTTTTTAAAGGACCAATACTTTCTTAGGGATCTTCCTGAGAACTTCCCTGTTCAGCAGCAGTGTATCTGAAAGCTTCAGACGCACACAGACCTCTTTTGTAGGTGGTCAGCCAAACGGCTTCGGAGGTTTGGAAGACACCAGATCTTTGCTGTTACCTGATCTAATTTTCTGGAATGGAGATGCCATGTGGCTCTGAGGCGCTTATCTACGCCTTTTCAGAGCCACCTAAGCTTACAGTCCTGACATCCTGTGGCAGTGGGTTCCACAAGCTATCTGTTTATCGCACGACAAAGACATTTTCTTTTGTTTGTCCGGAGTCCCCTGCCAACCTGACACCAATTTCCATTGTGAATACAAAAATATGGAAAGCTGTCTTTCACCAGATCAGAGACTGGTTGCATTCCTGCATTGCATGGAGCCACCCCTTGTTTTAATTTTGGCTTATTAAATACAGTGCCAGTGCCTGGGTTCCTACAGCATGCTAAGCCACAACCCACAAATCACGCCACTTTGCCCAGGAGACCTCAACCAGCAGAAGCTCTTGTGGGTCTTCAGAGGGGAAAAAGCTGGGGCTGAGGGTGCCACACTGTGGTTCCTTCTTCTTCTTCCATCACCCAGCTGTGGGGGGTGGGTGCGTGGGCATCATAAGATCGGCAAATGGAAACCAGGCCCTGCTGGTCCTTGGTGGCATCTGATGACCCCACACGAGAGAGAACCTTGCTGGAGAGAATAAAAATGTCCTAATGGTGAAGAACGAGGCCAGTAAAGAAAGGGCTGTGCTAAGGAGCACGTGATGTTCTCCTCTTTAGGTCTCAGCTGGAGGACAGCCCTGCTTGTCCTGAGCCCCCTGGCCTTCATCTTGGGGGTAATCCTTCTGATGCTCAGTATCCAGTCCAACAAGTAAGTGCTGGCCTTGGGTTGGGTTGGGTTGGTTGGGTTGGGTTGGGTTGAGGGGAATCCCCGTTCTTAATTTTTATATTACATTTGTATGGCCACCCATCTCCCATAAAGTGACTCTGGGTGGCTAACACAATAAAGCAGTGTTGTCCAAACTTGGCCACTTTAAGATGAGTGGACTTCAACTCCCAGAATTCCCCAGCCAGCATGGCTGGCTGGGGAATTCTGGGAGTTGAAGTCCACTCATCTTAAAGTGGCCAAGTTTGGACAACACTGCAAAAAAGGCATCAATGCAAGAACCAAATACAATTTTTAAAACGTGAGAGAGCAAAAGGGAAACATAGCCTCTAAGGATGAACCACCCGACCATCAATTCATACAACTCATAAGCTCCACTGCCGGCTGACCCCCACGTTTCTGTCCTGCCTGGCTTAGGGTCCAGTCACGTGCCCTGGCTTTGGGTAGAAGCCACGGATTTTGTATCATTGGCCTGATGGTGACTTGACCCTTGTAATGCCACGTGCTCCCCTGCCCAGACGTCTGCAGGCAGCAACGGTCAGGGTCTTCAAAATGGCTGCCACAACCAGATGAGTGAAATCTGCCCTTTGCCACGCGCACACAGTGCGCTTGATGCCCATAAAAGGGTTTGGGGCTTCGATTCCTATTTCGAAGCCTGGGATCTTTGCTGTGGGGCCTCCCCCTGCCTGCCCCTGATTCATTTAGTGTTTCGAACAAGCACAGCCATTATGGTTTATAAACTATGATTTATGGCACGGCCGGTGACGTGATGCCAACAAACTCTGCGTTGTCCAGCTCAACCATGGTTGAGCACACTGCATGATCCCATCTTATCCCTCATCCAGCTTCTGTCGCACAGCACGAGCCTTCCCCAGCCTGGTGCCCTTCAGATGTGCCATAGGGGCAAGCCAGATAAGGACAATGGGCTTTGTAGTCCAACACCAAGGGCACTGGGCCAAGAAAGGCTCCACTGCATCTTGTCTTGTGCTCTTAGGCCTGGTACCCATGCTACATTAAACCATGGTTTGCTTAACCATGATTTGCCCAAACTGGCTAAGTTCAGCCCACCCACCAAGCCGTAAGCCCTGATTTACTAACTACAGAGTTAGGGCTGGTCCACCATGCCAGAACCAAAGCAAATGCCCTGTGGTGTAGTTGCCACGTGAACTAAGTTTCTCTTTCAGGGGGCCTCTACTGACCTAGATTTACAAGATGTTGTAAAGATTGTAAGATGATAACTGTTCGTCACTTGATTAAGTGTCCACAGGGAGGGGGTCAAAAAAGTTGATGCATATAAAAAAAGGGGTAAGGCTTCAAGTGCATGGTTCTGGCCACCATCGTGACTTTTCTGACCTCCCCTGGGCACCCAGGTACATTTCTAAGTTTCCTTGTATCTTCCAACCATTGACATGCAGTTAACCTTCAAATGACTGAAACCGGGCTGACCTCCAGACCTGGCCTTTCAAGAGAGAAATGAGAGGCACCAGAAACGTCCTTCTGCTCCCCTTTATCTGCTGAACCTGCTCATCCCAGTGAGGGCAGCCAGAGTCCCCTCCAATGTCTGAACCTGACACGGCTGGAAGGTTCTCTTGGCAGAGAATAAAGGCGGGTTTGAGGACACACAGCCCACTCAAAAAAAAAAAAAAGTTTTACAGACCTCCAAACTTCAAAGAAAATTATTTGTAATGGACAAAGCTACAGCTAAAATTCTTGACATATGGGCACTCAGCCCTGGTTTTCCCTGGTAAATTTCTCTTAATTCCCTGTGATTTAGGCTGAGTTTCCACCACCATAGTTGGCTTAAACATGGTCTACTGCAGTGTTTCTCAACCTTGGCAACTTTACAATGGGTGGACTTCAACTCCCAGAATTCCCCAGCCTAGGAAGCTACAAGCATTCAAAAGCTCAGCTCGTCATGCGCTTCTGCTACAGGAGCAAAATCCTGGTGGGGTTTGTAAGAATGTCCACATCAACGGGTCTCCTTCTTGTGGCTGTAGGAAGAAGAGGCTGTTAGCTCTGAAGAGCCGGCAGGTGAGCTGTGAGGAACAGCAGCCTTTGCCTGGATCAGTCAGGCCCAGCTCCAAGATACAGATCATCCCTGCCTCGCCCTCTCCTTCGCTCAAGCATGGTGAGATCTTGATCGAATGGAAAGATGGGACCATCACCTCACTCTTTGACAGCTCACACTAGCAGACCGACTCCATCTCCTCCTTGCTGAACCTCTCACAGTCCAGTTCTTCCCAGCAGAGCCCTTTCACTTGCACTTGAAGCTTTGATAGCATTTCTCCTGGGGCTTATTAAGTAGACTAACGTTCTCACTAGGAAAGCAAGGAAGCTGAGGTGACCTTCACACTTGCATTGCAGTTATGTTGGTGACTAAACAAGGGCAGACTTAGTTAAGTCTTGGATGAGAGACCACTAGGACTTCCCAGAACTAGATTAGGATGTTGGAAAAGCATCTCAAAAGAGAAGGTAGGCCAGCCCCTTCTATACTCTTGCTAAGGAAACTCCTTGGACATGTCCATGAATCCCCAGGCTTAACTCAAAGGAGGTGTTAACTTTTATTAGCAAAGAGACATTTAACTTGCTCCACTGTTGGAGTGGAGGTCCAGATCTTGTTAACATATTGGCAGCCACCTTCATTAAGAAGAAGTAAGGTCATGCTAGCCATTGTCCTCATCGTGTGATTGTACAAACTCAGAGAAAAGTTAGACACTTACCTATGTGGTCTGTAGTCGGGAGACCTGTACCCATGTTACTTGTTGGTAGATGTAAAATAATCAAAGACCAACCAAGAGGAACCATGTTTTTTTCTGCATAGTCACCTGAAAGCAATTTCTACTCACCCTAGGCGAGCGGCTTATAACAGGTTGAAAAGCAACCAGGCCATGGATTACAACTACCCATCTAGCTTTAATAACAATAACAATAACAATAACAATAACAATAATTATTATTATTTATTGAATGTATATGCTGCCCAACTCCCAGTGACTCTGGGCGGTTTACGGTGGTTAAGACTGTTATAATCTGTGATTGACCAACACCAGGCCCACTGCTGAATGCCACCCAGAAGCAGTTCTGTGCAAGGCAAGAGAGGCCTTCGTCCTACTCCTCGAGTGGGAGACTCCAGCGATTGGAGCCTCCTGAGTGCTGGGGAAGGTCCAGGGAGAGAGAGAAATTCGTAAGAACCAGCAGTGTGTTAGTGAGTCAGAATTTCGGTAGCAGGATGGGGAAGCACGGCGGCCAGGTCAGGCAGCCCCCAGCAGCTGCATTCACACAACGCTTTAATCGGGCACTTTGCAGCTTAAGGTGATGTGCAAAATAACCCAGCCCATTTGGTTCATTTAGGACTCAGTATATTGTGCCCCCCCCCAGGAAAAGGGGTGAATTTAGTAAACAGCTTAAGAGCTTAAGTATGTTGTTTGAGGCAGCCAATCGATGCTATTAATGGTGGGGGGGGCGAATGACCCCGAAACAAGCCACGGGACAATTGTCCTCCAGCTGGAGACCCTCCCCCAGGATGACAGCCTTGGCTGCTTTTGGTGAGAGGTTCTCACGATATGTCACCCTAACCCAAAATGAGGTTGGAGACTTTGTGCTCCGAGGAGCTTTGGAAACTCACACATCCTTAGAATTAGACCACAATGCAGTTTATCTCTTCAAGCAGAGCAGCTGATGTGAATACAGCAATGGCAAATTTTTAAGACCCACATTTAAGGTTTAGTCAGCAGGGTTTCTCAGCCTTGGCAACTTGAAGACATGTGGACTTCAACTCCCAGAGTTCCCCATGCTGGCTGGGGAATTCTGGGAATTGAAGTCCACACGTCTTCACGTTGCCAAGGTTGAGAAACACGGGTTTAGTGTTTAGAATGAGTTCCAGAACTGTGTATAAAACAACATTGTTCCCTTTTTTGGAGGGGGGGGTTCTACTCTAAGGTGTTGAACAACAGGATGCTTTGTTTTAAATCTGGATCAAAATAAAAGACTACAGCCGAAAGGGGTATTTAAAGAAAGGTCAACTTCTCAAAAAGAGATACCCAAATGCAGATTATTCCATTACAGTACTACCAACGGACTCCTTCAATAAATTAAACCTCTGGAATATAGCATAATTAATTGTGGTAAAAGCATAAAATACGGAAGCTGGGTCTATCAGGGGCTTTGAGTCTTGAAGACTCAACGTTGCTTCCTGTTTAGGGGGCAGCGTGTCTCCCAATCCCACTTGCAGGGGAACAACGGAAGGAGATGGGCGTGTGCTTGGTCATGGGGAGGGGCAAGGGGGAAGCAGCCCTGCAATGTTGTGTCATAAGCTCCACCCCAACGGTGCCCCCAATTGCCACTTTGAGTCCATCCACCTTGTTGCTGGTCATTCCCTTCTTCTTCTTTCCGATCCGTTTGTTTTCTTGGCTGTCCATGGTCTTCTCAGGAGTCTTCTCCAACCAAAGTTCAAAGACATCAATACTCTTCCCATCCTGCTTCTTCAAAGTCCAACTTTCACTTCCAGAGAGTGTCACAGGGAAAACCATTGTCTGCACAGTTCTAATCTCTGTAGGTATCATCATGTTCCAAAGCCTTCAGTGCATACATAAGCCATTAACCAGTTTACAAACCACAGAAGTTGGTTCATAATGCACAAACCTAAAGCTAAGCAGAGTCACGATTCCACCCCAGCAGCAGTTTGTGGGTCAGATGTACCTGTAATGTCTTCCAGCAGGGACAACTGAGGCTCCTCAGCTTTCCTTAAGACCTTCCCTTGAAAAAGACTCCAGAAGAAAGGTCTGAGGCCGTGTTTCTCAACCTTGGGAACTTGAAGACATGTGGACTTCAACTCCCAGAATTCCCTAGCCAGCAGTGCTGGCTGGCGAATTGTGGGAATTGAAGTCCATACAACTTCCCAAGGCTGAGAAACACTGGCCTGGGGTCTAGCTTAGAAACAGCATTTATTACCCTGGAGTTGTCTGAGGAGAAAATACAGTTCAGTGCAATAACAGCTCTGCGCTTGGTGCTGAGTTCCCACAACACACTTAACCAAGTCATTTGTGCAGTGTGCAAAGCTTGGTGAGTTTTAAACCCTGGCTAGCTTCTTTGTGGCTTAGTGTGTGCGAGCCCTTTGGTTGGTTTAAAGCAGTGATTCTCAACCTTTTTGAAGGTGCCGCCCCCCTAAGGAGTGGAAAATTTTTCAACGCCACCCTTTGTGAAAATCCTGTAATTTAGGGTATGGGGGGGGGGGAGTTACTGAATTATAAAAGGCAAAAATTTTAAGTAATTTTTTTCAGTAGACTTACACACCAAATTTGTTCGATTTAACTCGATACTTTTGCCCTGAAAGGTAATTGCATTCCTTTTATTAAAATTAAAATGACTAATGCAAAAAAGATGGTTAAATGCTCTTTTGATGCTCGTTTTTAAAAATTTTTATTTATTTTATTTTTTTTGCAAATGCTTTTTTAATGTTTAAAAATTCTTTATTCTTAATTAGATAATTAAAAAAAACAGCAAAAAAATACGCTAAAAGAGTAATATCAATGAAACATGCTTGATTATGTCAGTGGGACAGTTGTGCCTGATGGTTCAGAGCCATTTTCTGAACGTTCGGTTCAATATTGTTAGAGAGATGAAGGTGCAAGTCCCCTCTTTCCACGATTTGGAGTCGACTTCTCTTTTTTGTAATTAGATCAGTCACAGCACTGAATCCTCGCTCGACAAGGTAGGAGGAAGGGAAGGCAATTAAAATTTTTTTGATGATAGTCCACAGTCCTGGGTAGAGGCGATTGATGTTACTTTGAAGCCAAAATTCTGTGAGACGATCACCATTCTGGAAGCTGGCTTTCAAAGTTTCATTCGTTGAAAGTTCGGCCAATTTCTCCTGAATCTGAACGTCTGCTGTCTCAATATTCATAAAAGGGTTCATGACCCATTGAGGGACTTCCAGGGACGAAATATCCTCAAAACGCTCAGAAAAGTCCTTGTGCAAAGACTCAAGGTGTTGACAGTAAACTTGTGTTTCACCGAAGGGGATTTCACTGCTCTTATGCAGATCCGACAAGATTGGAAACTGGCTGAACTCGTTGCGACCAAAATTCTGCTTCCACAAAGTGAGTTTTTTTAGGAAGGCAGAAATAACAGATTTGGTTGTGATCAAATTGAGCTCTTCGCCTTGAAGCTGCAAATTAATTCCATTGAATTTTGCGAATAAATCGGCCATGTAAGCAACATCAGTCTTAAATTGTAGCAATCTGTCTCTCAGAGCTACATCTTTCTCTTGGAGGAACTCAAGTACAGAGTCGAAAAGATTCCAGAACCTATTGAGGCAGGCGCCTTCGGAAAGCCAGCGAACCTCGGTGTGCAGAAGCAAGCGATTGAATTCTTCATCGTTGTCCTTACACAGCTGCCCGAATAATCGATCGTTGAGAGCATTACTGCGAATTTTGTTCACAGCAGAGATGACCTATTGTAATGACTGATGCAAACGGTCGCTGAGGTTTTTTGCAACTAAATGCTGTCTATGAATGAACAGCTAAAATACCTGGTACCTCTTTCTTCAAAAGGGCGATGAACCCACGATGACGACCCACCATTGCAGGAGCTCCATCGGCGGCAACAGACATAATGTTCGCAAGAGGAATATTTTTCTCTTTAAAATAATCTTTGACAGTATTAAAAATAGATTCACCTTTAGTATCTGCAATCAAGCTTCTTGCAAAAAGCTTCTCTTGAATAATTTTTCCTTCTTTCACAAACCGGACGTACGCTAACAGTAAAGCCTCATTAGTACTTGGCAAGGTTAATTCGTTAACCTGAAGAGAAAATTCGGTGGGTATCAAAAGTTTGCATAAGGAAGCTTCAACATCTTCAGCCATCTCATCAATTCGTCGTCGCACTGTATCATTGCTTAATGGGACATTTTTTATAACATTGGATGCGGCTGGATGGTGTAAAACCGTTTCTAAAACTTCCTTGACAGCCGGCAGTATCAACTCTTCGCCGACGGTACGAGCTTTCCCCGATTTAGCAATTAATTTTGATATATTATAAGAGGCTACCAAACCATCGTCACATTTTTTTGATGAGGTTGCTAGTAAGCCTGAGACAGACGGTGCCTTCAGAAACTTGTCCCTGATGTTCGTGAAAAACGAAAAATCTTTATTTTGTTTGTCAGGATGAATTTTTTGCAGATGCTCCTGCAAACGAGACGGTTTCATTGCCTCATTAGATAACACTTTGTTACAAAGTAAACACATGGGTAGTTGCGAGTTCGACGGCGAAGGAACAAATCCAAACTTCAAGTACGTGGAACTGTATTGATGACACTTCTTTTTATTAACCGACATTGTTGGTGGCTGCAAAATATGATGAGGGAAAGATAACTATTTCTCAAAATTAATAATTCACGACCACGATAAAGAACTAATAAGCGCACTTACCTAGCCGACTGGCCAAATAAACAATGAAAGTAAATCGAAACTGAGGGGAAAAAACAGAAATGAAGCGAACGAAAAGCAACTCAAGAAACACGGGTCAAATCAAACATTCATATTGAAGGGACGCTCAACGCACGCACTGCGATTAATCGCGCGGGAAGACAGCTGACGCATGCGCTGTGCTGGTTGGGATCGGAGAAGAATCGTAGTGTCGAGTTCTTCAAGGTCAGCCGACCTAGAATACAAATTCGTCTCACCGTTCTTAGAAGTGTGTGAGGGCAGCCGTCGCGTAAGTTCGTTTTATTGCTGGTACAAATGGTGTAAACCGGATAATCGATTTAATAAATTTTTGGGGGAGTTTTAAAATTAAGTTCGAATGCCAAAACATGCTCATCGCCCCTCTACCGCCCAAAACAAGTTCACCGCCCCTCCGCATCCTCCCACCGCCCCCGTTGAGAACCAATGGTTTAAAGGATGAATACAGGTCATGGAGGCCAAAAATGATTATCTTTAATCATCAAATATGGGAGAGCAGGGAGGTGCTAGATTCTGGGAACTGATGCCCCACACTGAGTTTGACTGGCATGTTAGGTCTTTCTGAAAAAAGGCAGGAGAAGAAGTGGCTGGAGCCAAAACAAAGAACGAAGATTGATTTAAATCTAGTTCTTTAAAAAATAAGTAACTCACATTGGGTCTTCTTCTTGTAGACTAATATCTCAGACTCCCCAACCTGGTAACCTCCAGACATGTGGACTTCAATTCCCACAATTCTCTGCAATGGCCATGCTGGCTGGGGAATTCTGGGAGTTGAAGTCCACCCATCTTAAAGTGGCCAAAGTTGAGAAACCCTGCTCTAAGAGTTCAAAGAACAGCAGTGCAGCATCCGCTAAAACATTCCTGCATCCCCCCAGAGCATTTATTTTTTGGAAGAGAGGAAGCGATGGGCCTCCCTGAAGGCCCCTTGCATGTCCTCATACTCGGCAAGTCTGCAGGCATCGCTAAGGGTCAGCCAGCGAAAGTCCTGATGCTCCGATGAAAGCTTGATCTCCGTGTCTCTGTCCTTCAGCTCTGCCAGCCAGTAGACAACTGTTTTGGGTTTGCCTTTTACGACGTAATTCAGTTCCTTCTTAAACCCTTCCAGGATGGTGAACTGGGTGGAGGCCAGCCCAGCCTCTTCCTGGGTCTCCCGCAGGGCCGTGCGCAAGTCATCTTCCCCGGGGTCCACGTGGCCTGATGTGAGAAGACAAAGCAGGAGTTTCAAAACGGGGCAATCCTCTCCCTGCCAGGTTCTAGAGCAGTGTTTTTTCAAACTCGGCAACTTTAAGATGGGTAGACTTCAACTCCCAGAATTCCCCAGCCAGCATGCTGGCTAGGGAATTCTGGGAGCCGAAGTCCACCCATCTTAAAAGTCATTGAGGTTGAGAAACACTGCTGTAGGTGAAACCCAACAAAAGACAAAAGAGGTTGTGAAGACAAAACAGGTTGTTAGGCTACAATCTCCCAGCTACCAACCAACAGGAAGGGGCCCTCAGCTTTGGAAGAGTTCCTCATGAATTACCTTGAGGCTTCTTTTCACGGGAAGTGGTATAGAAACTTTTGGAGCAGGTAATAAAATAAGAGGGAACCGTTCCTCAGAAAACACTTCAATTACGCTAATCTATCTCAGACATAAAAGAGCACCCTGTTCCCAAAGTCAGACTCTGCCAAGCGGCCAAATAAGAAATCAAATCTGGATCCAAGACCCCGGTTGTTTCTTGGTATGCTGAACCTAAAGGACAACTAGCTACATTTTAGGGCCTCTAAATGCTTAAGCAAGAATATTTTTTAATGGTTTTAATGGTTAACTGTTTAATTTTTTTAATGGATTTTTTAAGCCGCCCATTGTCTTGTGGAGTGGGTGGCTCTATTGAATCAAATCAATTAAGTAAATTAATAACTGAGCATCCTTCCCCAGGTGGCCGCTATCTGGACTCCAGCTTCCATCATCCCAGTCCCTATGCCCCCCAGACTGTATCTAATGTGCACCGCCAGTGTGATGCCCCCCACATGGCAGGTAACTCTGCAACCTTAGCCAAATAATCTAAAAACCTCTGGACTGCAACTCCAGGAAAATTATACCTAGCACAGGCGGACTTACAGTGTGGTACAGGGGTTAGGAGTAAGACACACAAGGCTTATAAAGACTCCAACTGCTCTGTTGAGAGATTTCTTTTAAAGAAAGCATATTTCTTGATCAGCTGATCTCCCCCCCCCCGAAAATCTCCTTCAGGGCTCCTTCAGAGGACAGGTGAATAACGCACCTTTTGGGGGCGTCCAGTGATGAGTCCCATAGGAAGTTTGCAGGAGGAGGTATTCGATGTTGCCTTCAGCAGCCGCGGCAGCAGATGCCTTGGGCATCTTCCTGAAGATAATCAAGCCACACGCTCTTAAGGTCATGACTGTCTTACCGAAAAGAAACACAAAGGAGCAGTGTTAGCAATGGCAAGCTCTGAGATGGGGGCATGCCCCCCCAAAAGCCTGGGCGCAGTTAAAGAGAAGAAGACAGATCCCAAGGCACCATTCACCAAAGACTTCTCGCAAGGGTGTGAGTGGCCCAAAGTCACAAAGTCGTTGAGGGCCATGGCTGAAGGTGCTCCTGAACCTGGACCTCCTAATGCAACAGTTAAACTACTGCACCACATGGGTTGCGTCGGGGTTGATGGCAAGACCAACCCTCCCAGTTCATAGCTCTGAGATCTGGTTTTCTGGGAGCCTGTAATCAAACCATTATTGCGTCATCTCAGTTTCATCCACATTGACTGAAAGGGCTCTGCAGGGTCTGGATCTCCTGGCCCGGTCTGGAGATCCCTGGAACTTCCTGCAGGCAAGGCAGATGCTGCATCACTGATTTCCTAAAGTCCTGGCTTCCCACTTCAACCCAGGAAGGAAACAAAGGAAAACTGCACAACACGAATGGGGACTTAGATTTGAATCAGGGTGAGCTGCTTTTGAGCAGCGTCGAGGGAATCTGCAGTATTAAATCAGACGAGCAGAAAACAAAAATTTCATTTCATTCCGTCAGTTACACGTAGAGAATAAGATTGTTCCTAATGGATTCTGATAACTTTATCCTCCTCTCACATAAGACATTACAATTTAGAGATGTATGTTGTAATTCCCCTTCTCCTCCTTACTATTAATTGTTTTTAAAGAAAAACACTACATCCATTTTTCTTGCTGACTTACAAGCCATCTTTCTCCAGATGGGGCTTTTCAGATGCCTCAAACTACAACATTATAACTCTGCTATTGGGCATGCTGGCTGGGGATGATAGGAGTTATAGTCCAACTTACCTGTGGGCACAAGGTGCTGATTTAATTAATTGATCTGATTTCTAAACCGCCGCCATTGCACAACTCTTAATGGTGTGCAGAAAAATTCAACATAAGGGTGACATTTTCACAGTATAAAGTTGTAATACCACCATTGAAACTGGTAACTGAACAGAGCAATATAAAGTTCCTATGGCGTTCTCTCAGCTAAATTAAGAGCGCTGAGGTTCAAAACAGGGCGGGCAGATTCATGGAAGTCCTGGGGATCCGTGGCCTTGGTGGCCGTGGGGCTGCCTCTGAGGGCCATCTGCTGGGAGACCAGTGGGCTTCCTCGGGCAGTTGCTGGGCCACTGGGAGAACAGACTGGTGGACTAGCTGGGCCAGGGGTCCGACCCAGCAGGGCATGGCTCATGTCCTCACGTTAACTAATACAGGGCTGTTCTGCTAAAGGGATCCGGGGTGGGGGAAATGACGCAACAAGCATCATACCAAAATCTCCGCCCCTTTTGCGCACGCGTTGTGGTGTCACACACATGAACAAAGGGGTGGCGCCTGCGCTGCAATGGTGCCAATTTGACAACATCCTTGGATTTTGCAGATGCTTCTGGGTTTCATTGTATGGCATCTCCTCCTGGCCTCAGCCCCAAATTTTACGGGCATTTTTCTATGATGTTCTTAACAGGAGGGTCGAATCCAGTTGGAAGAGGCCATCCAGGTGGTGCCCGGGCATCAAGCCGTAGAGGCCTTTGCAGGTCACAACCAGCACTTTAAACGGCACCCAGAATCCACCTGGGCACAGGCGCAATGCGGTCTTGGCCTCTCGTGCTGGTCCACATCTGGGCTGCTGCATTTTGAACCAAAGGCAGGTCTTCAAGGGCAGCCCCCAGCGGAGCGCATTGCAGTAGTCCAGCCAGGTGGTGCTGGAGCCCCGTTCCTGTTGCAACCCATCCCGCATGGGGAAAGAGGGCCTATTTTCAGCTGCAATTCTAATAGCAAATGGAAAATGATAACAATTATAATTATAATAATTTTTAAAAATTATTATTAATAGTAACTGCATGTGGTTGCAATTATCTGCACTAAGCGATGCACAATTTATTGGGCGCTTCCATCTGCAGGAAGACCTTCTTGGCCAGCTGGAACCACGGGCTTGCACCGTGGAACCAGGCTGAATCCACATCCAGACACCCATTGGTCTGCGATCCCGGCGGACCGCACCGAGAACCTCCCGCGGCAGCAACCCGGCGTACCTCTCCAAGCGAGCCCCCTAGAAAAACAATGGCCAGAATCCGGATAGCTGGACTTCAAGTCCCATAATCCCACAATCCTGTCGGCCCAGGATTATGCTGGATGTGGAATTGCGGGAGTTGAAGTCCAGAAACTTCGGATTGGGCAAGACACAATCCGGAAGTATTGGGATTTTTTGCCACTGGCTTTGACGCCTGCCAATTTCGATGTGGCAACCTGATCGCCCAATCACAATCGTCATCTGTTAGCTGACGATACAACCAATGCTTCCTGCTAACGCCGCTGAGGCGACTCCATCCAATCAACGAGGGACAACAACGGAAGGGGTGACCTATTTGGAGAGTAAAATTGTGATTGGATTTTGTAGTTTGACTGATGGGCAACAGACCACTAGGAGGATAGACTTTGAAAGAGAGTCTCTGTAGGTGCTGCCGCCCTCTGAGTGTCTTTTTCCCGCACTTTTTCTTCTTTTTGATTGGACCACTGAGGCCGCACCCACTTCCTCCTTCATCGCGTCGTTTTATTGGGCGGCTGCGCTGATGTAGAAGGGCGCGCCGGAGCGGCGCGAGGGTTTGAAGGTAGGCTTGGCCGCGTTGTCATGGAGACGCGGCCTCGCCGGCTCTGTTTTCACCGCGCCCCGAGAGAGAAGCTCGGGGGGTTTAGATGAGGCGCCGCCGCGCGGGGGAGAGAAAGAGGTCGCCGGGAGAAGGCTAGGGAAGGAGCCCTCCGGTAAGAACAGCGGCGCGGACAGGACGCGGAAAGGCCTCGGTCCTGTTGTCATGGCAACGAGTCCGCGATGGCCGCACCGTCGTGCTTGAAGCCTAATAGTAATAATAATAATAATCTATTGAGATGGAAGATGTGGCGTTGGTATCGCTTGTGACCGTTTAAAAGTGATGCTTCGCTTCGCGCTGGACTTTTCCTTCTCTGAAAAACAGGCGGCCAGGCTGTATTTGACTGTATTAGCTTGCTTAAACTTTTTTTTTAGAAAAATCAGAAAGTCCTGGAAGGAAGAGCAATCCTGGAATCTGCTGGAGAATCGAGGGAAAGAGGCAAAGATAAACTTTGGGGGCTTTCCCCCCTCCCGGACGCCCCTTGGCCCAGGGGCACCACATTGGAGAAGGTGGCTTGAGGGATGCGGTACTTCCCTGGTGCGGGGTGAAGCTGGTCTGGTTGCTTCCTTCTCTTTTCCTCTGGTCTTTCGTTGACCTGAGTCGCTTCTTCTTTTTCAAAAGCTGCGTTTAATTAACTAACTAAGGCTTTTGTGTCGCTCCCTTTGGATGACTCCTGGCAGTGTATGGGCCAGGATTTACTTTGTTTTTATTTTTATATTTAGAAACTTACAGGACCGTCTGTCTTGTAGAAGATAATCCTAGGCAGCTCACAGTAATATTCAATAAAAACAGAATACTGTAAAGAAAACTGACCAAGCCCCATGACAAGCCTATATATCCCAACCACAGTGCCGCAACATCCCATAAACTCTACATACTCTTGCATTTGCTGAACTCGCTTCTATCCTAGTCCAGAGCCTTGGCAAAGAACTAGGTATTCACAGACCTCTGTAAGGCTAACAGGATGCAGCAATAGGGTTCAAACAGTACACACAACCAAATGGAATCAGAAAACAGCTAGCACACCATTAACTGCTCCCTCTCTAGCACACAAATGCCCATGGGTACTTTAGCCATCCGTGTCACCCATCCCCAAAGGACATCCAAAGAGCCCAGTCTTCAGTTTTTTGCAACCTAAAGAGGGAACGGGCCATCCTTGTACCCAGGGAAGGCTATTCCAGAGGATACCAAGGCTTGACTTTGGGGTTCTTTGGTGGTGGGACGTTTAGCATGCCTTTTCTCCTTGATTTCATCAGATGGGCAAATTCCACTTGGAGCAGGGCCCCAGAGATCCCCAAGCTCTGAGCCACAGACAGCTGTGAAGGTAACAGCTGACACCTCTAACTAGCAGGGAATGCAGTGCCCAGAATAGAAGCAGCACTGTCTGTGGAGGAGGCACAGGGAGTCAGACTGGCAAAAGTAGTATTGTGGCATTGCAATGCCAGCACCCCTCCTTTTTTCAGTGTGAGCTTTGCCATCCGAGGGCCTTTGGATACTGCTGAGTAGAAGTGCCACACAAAGGTGTGCAAACCCATAACTCAGGCTGCTGCATACTGAACCAGCTGCAGCTTCCCAGTAATCCTAAAAGGCAGCCCCATGTAGAGCAGGTTGTAGTAGTCCAGATGTGAAGTGGCAGGGGCATGAGTGACTATTTGAGACAATGTTGTGCATTAAAATTATAGGCTAGATGACATAGTAGGCTGATCCCACGCTTGGGTCATTTAGCACATAGTCCTGTATCCTTTTATTGCTCAGGAATTATTGAAATGCAGCTTCCTTTGGGAGCAGCCATAAGGAACTATTAGCAGGTGTGTATAATCCTGTGGTGGATCTTATTCTCTCTGTGGTATTTGTTTGTTTATTTATAAATCAAATTTATACACTACCCATCTCACTATATAAGTTACTCTAGGCAGCTCACCAAAAAAAAAATGACATACCTTGCCCATTCCTTGAGTAAGAAGCTATGTTTATACCATGGCTTTCTCTTGCTTGCTCCTGGTTTATGGACTGGGACTAGATTATTGGACTGATGTGGTAGATCTATGAATAGTGTGGGAGAAGGACAGGGCTGCTGATTGCCTGACTGATAAATATTATCATTAATTTGCAGCATTTGCTTCTTCTGGCTTAAATAGGCAGCAGCCATTGGGAGACAGTTCTTGTGCCATTGTTGGTAGTGGAAGGGATCAGAGGAATCAGGTGACCAGAAGACGCACGACTCTTTTCATACATATTTTCAAGGCTGTGGTAGAATCAAGAGAAGGTAGGACAACTAGGATCTCCTCCTTCTACTGCAGGGTGTCTTGTTTTTCTTCAAAGTCTTTCTGGAAGTAAGAAGGAATTGTGTGGAATAATACATTAATCATTCTGCATGTCCGTTACCATTTAGAATCTCTGGATTCCCAAGCTGGTCTAGTTCTTTTGATGAAACTGACTTGAGAGGCACATTCACCCTCTTTGAATCATTTCAGCATCACATGTCTGGATCCTCTTGAGTAGGTTTACTCCAAGGCTGCAGAGGGCTTCAGGATAGCAAAGGCACATATTCTTTGTGTTAAAGACTTCATGTTTCAGCTTCAATTTGTAGTTCTTTTCTGGACTTCAGAGAAGAACTGCACAAGCATAGTAACTACAGCCCAATTTTGTAAGGCCCAAAATATGGTTTGAGAGGATTATGTGATGCGCTGAAGAATGGACTGGGTGACTTTCAGATATACTGCTGTAACTATACAGAGAGTTCTCAACTTACAACCACAGTTGGGACCAGGAATTTCCATTCCTAAGCAATGCGGTTGTTAAGTTAGTGGCACCTGATTTTACAACCTTTTTTACCATGGTCGCTAAGTGAATCATATGGTCAATAAGGGAATCTGGCTTCCCCCATTGACTTTGCTTGTTGGAAGTCCCCTGGGAAGGTTGCAAATGGCGATCACATGACCCTGGGATGCTGCAGCTGTCATAAATACATGCCAGTTGCCAAGTGCCTGAATTTTGATCATGTGACCGTGGGGATGCTGCAACAGTTGTAAGTGCAAGGATTAGTCATAAGTCACTTTTTTTCAGCACTGTCATAACTTTGAATGGTCGTTAAACAAATGGTCGTAAGTCAAGGACTACCTGTATTCAGTAAAAGATAGCACAGGTAGTCCTCCTTTAGTGACTGCCTCATTTAGTGACCGTTTGCAGTTATGACAGAGATGAAAAAGTAACTTTACAACCAATCCTTGCATTTATGACCTTCACAGGTCTGTAAAGCAAAGGAAAGCTAAAGTAAGATCATAAGTATGATCGTGGTTTCACTTAGCAACCACTTCACTTAATGACCAAGTTGCCGGTCCCAATTGTGGTCGCTAGACAAGGACTACCTGTATGATCTTTTTACTCTCATTCTCGCTAATTTGCTAGGAACTACCAATCCCATAATTGCCAGCAGGTTGCTCAAGGCTCCCTTGAGCTTTGTGATCTCTTCTTCTGAGCTGGAACAAGCTCTCGGTGAAGTATGGGTTGCTTTTCTAGGAGATTCCTCCTCTTATCATTCTACAGTATAGCCTGAAGGAAAAAACACGGGTTGTTGTCCAAAGACACCTCACCCAAGCACAAGAATGAAGCAATTAAAAACATCAAGTATGTAATGACCTACTTTCTTTTATGTAGGAAGATAATGAAGAAAACATCCTTGGACTTCTGGAAGCTTTGCTTACAGGAAAGAATTTACTACTTTCAGCTTCCTGGGATAACCCAGACTTGTTTTATTCATGCACCAGGAAAATGAGAGGCTTCCAGGCTCCACATCAGCTGTTGCTTAAAGCAGATGCCCTGTATCAATTGTGGTGTAGAGGGTTTTCCAGTGAGATCATCAGGCTAAAGCTAGTATGAAAGAATAATCAGGAAATTGATGAAGTTCATTTAGTAGGTTTGGTGGGCGGGGGGGGGGGGGTTTGCTTTAATTGGATCAGTATTTCCAGTTGCTTTGACATCTATAGAACTCCTTCTGATGTTTTTTTTTTATTCCTTCATTCTTCCTCGCAAACTCTGTTATTAAAAAATGAGGGGAGAATTGGCAGAATGGAGATTTCTAAGAGTTTTGATATACTATAGGAAGGCCAAGGTGTTACCAGTCATTCATGGCTACGATGTTTTCTTGCGAAGAGAACAGGAAAGTGACACTCCTCCGTGGAAACAGAAGAGAGGCTCTCTGTTCTAGCTGGAGAGTCATTTGTTCTTTTCTCCCTCCACTCCAAGCCTCCCCATGTATTGGAATCCTGTTAAGATGAGGTTCCTTCTGGGTCTTTTATTGTCAGAAGCATTAGTTGAGAAGGCTAATGTAGAACATCCTGAAGAATGCGATGGAACGATTTCCTTTGGGCAAGGCAAGATTATCACTGTGAGCCCCAGTATCGTTTTTCATTGAGAAAAATAGACTGAAATAACAACAGCTGTTCTTGTTGAAATTTAAATCTCGGTGCAAAATTCCTCTCCACTCCCTAATGCAGATCGCCCTCCAAGATGCCATTTATTCCTATGAGAAATTTCTTGGTGGTTTAGCATGTCTCAGAACTAGTCTCCAAAAAATGTTTTTAGGAAATCTCAGTGATGTGATTGTGATGCTATTGTCAGCTTGGGGCCATTTTTTTTTTCATTTTTGTATGGTTGTGGGTATCTTTGCCTTATCAGATAATATGAGTCTAATAAATACTTATATAAAGGGAAAGTGCACACACCCTATTTATGTGCCATCATATAGCACCCAAAACAGGAAGGTATTTCTTTTAAAAAAATAGCAAAGAAAGACCATTTACTTCTGAAGAATTTTCTTATGCAGCTGTTAAATTTGTAGAGACGATAGGGAGGCCATTTTAGGCAACAACTGCAGCATAGGAGGGCAAAGGTTTGGGACCTTAAATTGGAAGGCATAGATGCAGTTCCTCATTCTGTGGGAAAAATTTCATCCACTTACTGACATTTTACTTAGCCTATCTCAAAATCGGTTGAGAAATTATTTATCATATTTGTAAGGCTTCTGACTCCATAGTGATTCTGGGCTGCATACAATAGTAAAAACAAATGAACAGTAATTATAGGACAAAAAAATAGCAAATACCCAGAGAAAACAAAACCAACATCTTAACCATAGCGCATTCTCACAAAGGGCCCACTAGCCAAACTAATCCAAGGTCTGGAGGAAGAGCCAGGTTTTAAGGGCCTGTTTGAACCAGGCCAGGAATTGATGGAACCCAAAGCATGCCAGCTGTGTCAGATAGGACAGGACGGGCAGATTCTAAAGGAGACATAGACAGGCCCTATGCCATGAAAAGACTTTGCAGGTGATAACTAGGATCTTGAATTGCACCCAGAAGCCTACTGGTAACCAGTGCGGCTTGTGGAGCAGCAATGGCAAACGGGCCTAGTATAACTGCCTGGGCAGCTGTGTCCTGGATCAGCTGCAACTTTCAAGTTATTTTCAAGGGCAGCTCCATTTAGCATATTATTCTACAATTATATTATTAATGTAACGATATTATTGTACTGCTTATGCTCCTTGAAAGATAATTGGGGTAAAACGTACATCAAGTAGAGATGTCCACTCTGCAGATGTCTATGATCATTAGGTTCCTAAGGCTTTTAATCAAACTTCTCCTTTTATTTTTCTGATTTAAATTCAAACTAAAAATTGTGTGTATCTCCCTATGGAGAAATCTCCCACCTGTTGAAAATTGTTCTGCCTTTTAAGTTGCTCTTCCTAAATACTTTGCACTAAACTCATTTAGATGTGTTTAGTCTGAAGTAAACTTTCTTATTTCAGGAGTAGCAGTTTTATACTTAAGATTGGAGCAGCTTCTTATCTCTTAATATAAGCAAAAGTCCTTTTGCCTTTGTGGCAAGACCTTTTGAATCCATCCATATCCATTTCATAGTCTCTGATCGTTAACCAAGGAAGCACATGGGGCAAACAGCTGGCTAGAAAAGATGCATCTAAATTTAGTTATGCTGATTTCTGCTGCTTGTACCATTAAACTTCAGTACTTGAGGAAGGAAGAGAAAACAAGTAAGTGGCTGTGGTTCCCTTGTTTCCTGTGAACCTTTGTACCTGGATTGGATTGACTGATTAACTAATTTTATTTTCTATATACCCTGCACTATCTCAGTAGTGCTGCTTTTGGGACTCCTGAAAAATGGTGATGGTTTTAATAGATGTGATGTTATTGATTAGAGAAATGAAAGCCATCTTTTAATAAAAAGGTGGAATGTTCATTCTTCTGCCTTTTTAGGTTTATAAATTAGTGGGAGGCGTAGGGCAGTTGGAATCTCTTTTCCCCAGTAACTGGTGTTCTGTGGCTGTAACTTTGAAATCATCTGTTTCTTAATATAAGCAGGACAATGAAGAGGGTTCTGATGCATAGACTTTATGTATTAGGACAATTTAACAGTGGTTTTCTTTCTCTGATATTGTCATTTTTTTAAAAAGGGTAAAAGCAATTGCAATTGTATGTACATTTTGAGGTGGGAATGAGTTATCAATCTATCTGGTAGACTGAAGGTTTTTTTTAAAAAAACAGATCCAAATGAGGACTTCAGTCAAAATAAACAAAACCAACATTTTTGGATGTGTAACTAGTTTGGCGCATTTTCTAGAGGGATGGCCTTTGCTGGTCTGCCCAAACAAAAAATAAATTAAAAGTATTATGGTATCTTAATGGCTGATATATTTACTGTGAAAATTAAGGTTCTGTTCAACAGCCACATAAAATATTACCCAAGTGGGTGCATAGATAGAGGAGAAAAAATATTAGGAGGGATATAAATATAACCTAGAAACTTTCCAGAACTCTTTATTCATTTGTTTATGGGGGAATTTTGGTAAGTTCCTGTCCTTTAACTCCCTAATTGTTGGTCTGCTGCAGAGTAGTGTAAAAGCAACTGAGATTTAAAAAAAAAACATTTATAAACATTATTTCATCTCTAAGTTCACTGAAATTCTGAGGGTATTTAACAGACGCTCTTTCCAGGCAATCAGATAAAAAATTAACCCTAAGGGCTATACTGTATTGTTTTCACATTGTATTAAATTACTTTTTGTTTAGTATTGAAAAATATTGACCATTTACAGAATTGAATGATGTAGACTGGGTAGTGGGGGATTATGCAACAATGGGTTTTGTCTCCTGAGGACTGTTCCCATGATCCTAATATAGTCTTGCAAGTTATTGCAATTCCAGTCAAACTGTTAGCATGAAATTAGAATTTTGTCTCAGCAGTGCTTGGGGATTTTTCCCCATATTATCAAAAACCATTTTTTTGATATAGAAAGGTTTAATTTTGCCTTAACTATTTTCTTAACTATTTAGGCAACAGTGAATAGAAGATGGCCTCATGTCTGTATGAATGCCTCTGTGAGGCAGAACTTCAAAAATATTATCCCCATTTTACTGCCCTTGGCTTTCAGAAGATAGATGAACTTGCCAAGGTCTCCATGAAAGATTACACCAAACTTGGAGTTCATAACATGAAGGACCGCAAGCGCCTCTTCCAGCTCATTCGAATTATTAAAATGTTGCAGGCTGAAGAGGAAGCAGTGAGGAAAAAAGAAGAAGGTTTTCAGAAAAGTGCTGTCTACCTTCGACCCCAGCTCACCAGATCTGGCCCTCGGAGACAACTTCATTTTGATTCCCTCTCCGAGGAAAAAGATGGAGGAAAGGAGTTTGTACCTGGGTTATGCACCTTATCCCGCAGTTCTTCAAATGAGAGTAAAGATGAGCCTGCTGCAGTGTTCAGCCGTGACGTTGCGTACAAAAGACCCAGAAAGGATTCTCTGAAGGCACCTGCAGTTTGGACAGAGGACCAGCTTGCTGTTCCAGCTCCAAGCTCATCTAATGATATTGCGCCTCTTTTAGGAGACACTGATGTTTCCTTTGTACAGAGAGTAGCTCATATTTCAGGGTACAATTATGGAGTGCCTCATTCTTACATCAGGTAATAATTTTTCATTTTCACTTCTTTTCATGTAGAAGGGGCTAACATTCTGTCCTATATATTTGATGGGAGGTTATATTTACTAAATAAAATAAAATTTGGGTACCGGAGATTCTAAATACTATTTTATTGTATGCATATCATTTTGCATGCTTTCATCTGAAGGATGTGATAACAGCACATTTGAAATCCTATATTTTGTAGAACTAATGCTTCTGAGAAAGAGACACCATGGACTGAAACAGACAAGATCCGTGTGTGTGTGCGAAAACGCCCTCTCGGTTTAAGAGAAGAGAGGCGTGGAGAAGTGAACATTCTCACAGTGGAAGACAAAGAAACTCTTCTGCTCCATGAGAAAAAAGAGGCAGTTGACCTCACCCAGTACATCTTGCAGGTTAGTGTGTGTGTGTGTGTGTGTGAGAGAGAGAGAGAGAGAGAGAGAGAGATCTTTACAATTAGCACATATTCAACTATAAGTTGAAAGAGTCAAACTGAACTATTTTGAGTTGGATACTTAAAAAGCAGGAGGCCAAAACATCTGTAAAATTAAGGGCACTAAAAAAGCAGCAGAAAGTTCATTCAAAGAGTTATTCAAGAGAGAGTGCACTGTTGTGTCTTGCTAGGACTTCTAGGAAAATAATAAATGAAGAAGGGTTCCTTCCAAAAATATTAGTGACGTTACCTAACTCCTGGAATTGTTCACAGAAGCTCAAAAGGAGCCATTCTTGTTACAATCCTAGGTATATGTTTGTGGCATGCAGTTCTGATAACAAGGAAGCTGCCGAATCCTGTAGTTTTGAAGCTTTTGCACATTTTTAAGTAGCCACCATCTAGGAGAACATTTTTTCTAAAAGCATGATTGATGATTGATGGAGTTCGTTACTCCCAGCAAGAGTTTCGTCCTGTGAGAATGATTAAAACGTAAGCTTGGTATCTGCACTGTTTAGGAGTTCAGCAGCAATCCACTTTCCAGGTCATATTTAGGCAAACCAGGCCCCATGTGGCTCATGGCTGACTTACAACCCGCAGGGCCATTCCTCAGTTCATTTGCAGCCCTCTTGGAACAGCTGAGGAATATGATCATCAGTGTAATTCTCTTCTGAAGACCCTTGCTAACCCTTGAGGGTGGGAGTTGGCTCCATTGCATGCCCCCCAGTCTAGCTGAACCCAGGGGTATATGTGGTCGCCAGTTTAATCAACATTAGCTTTTATTCTGGCCACATCTGTTTTTGGGAATGTAGCCCTGGCCTATGAATCAACCCCAAGTGTGGCCTTGGCATTGTTCATCAGCTAATCATAGCACTGATAATCTGGGAAGCAGGGTTCTGCAAGGGAAGCCGTCAGCTGGTGAAAAATAATTTGAACCTCTGTATCCATGGAGGAGAGAGACCCAGGCCATGCCCAGACCTGGAGAAAGAGGAAGATGCAGCAGGAAGGGGGAGAAGTGAAGGTCTGGCTATATTTCACCCTGCTCTAGAAGAGTGCAATCACTCATTATCTGCTCTCCAAAGTCAAAGGAACTCCCCCATTCCAATAATTCGTTCTTTTTTAAATTAATAAGCTTGATTGTATTGGGACATCGCCTGCATTATAGCAATATGAGAGTTAATATTGTCAGAATAATGACTGCTTCATTATTAAGGTGGTAGCATTCTAAATGTAATTTTTTTTGTATTTGGGATACAGCCCCAACATCCTAAAAGAAAAATGTTGTTGTTATTACATTTTTACACTGCCCAACTGCCAGTGTCTCTAAATAAATAAAATAATACAGTAATAAAAACAAAGAAGAAGAGATGTCACAGCCGGGGCAGCAACCAAGCCGACCCACATTACCCAGAGGCTTAACGGCCATGGGGCCATAGAAGAGGTTACTCATGAAGTGATGCAACATTCTGAAACACACGGAAAGGCGACGGTCCGTTTCTCAGTTCCTGGAACAGGGATAGGTAGCTGGAGTTGCGTGGCTAGTCATTACTGGGGGACATTCCATATTAGGGTGACATTTACTCGCATTTTGATCGCAAATTGATTTATAATATGCTTGCTTCTGTAACGCAGGAAGACTATCTGTCATTCCAAATATTAAATGTATTTCTTTGCATGGCATATGCTCTTTCCTAGTAGAAAGTGTTTTTACATTTGATTGAGGCTTCTGTGCTGAACAAATAGCTATCAGCCTAGCAAATTCTCTTTTGCCTACCTCCCCTTTGCAGAGGAGAACCAGCACAGCCCTTTAGTACACATGCTCCGTCATCCTGAATACTTACTCCACCTTTGCCCTCTTTTTTGGTGTCCTTCAGACTAGAAGCTTGCATTTCAGTAGACCATGCTCCATTCTTCTTTTGTTTGAATAAGATTTTTTTCCCAGCTGACGAAGGAAGAAATCATAGGGCGTCTTCAGTCAATTAGCTTCTCTGATAATATTGTAGAATGAAAGATGGGCAGATTCTTTGTAGCTATGCTATTAATAATTACAGAAACCTGCAGGAGATGCAGATCATAAACTTAGAACTTTTCCCTGTTTCTTTACCATCCTATGTGACCTAGCAACCAGTTTGCTATCAGTCTTGACCAGGTTAGCTGTTAATTCTTCTTCCTAACAGCAACTACTGAGTGTGATATGGCTGACTTTTAAATAAACAAATCCCTGTATAGGAATGTTACCTTAGGGACCGTCTTTTCCCGGTTGTTTCTGCCCATCCAATCCGGTCCAGCAGGATGGGCATGCTCTGGGCCCCATCAGTCAAGGACTGTCAGCTGGCGGGGGCCAGGAGACGTGCCTTTTCTGCTGTGGTGCTTGCCCTCTGGAACATCCTCCCTCCTGAGATTAGAATGGCCCCGACCCTTAGGCTTTTCGGAAGGCCTTGAAGACCTGGCTTTATGCCTGGGCCTGGGGCCCCTAGCATGCAAAAGACCCCGTTTTATGGTTATGCTGATACCAACGGTTTTTTAAGATCTCTTGGCTATATTATTTATATTTAATTTTTTGTACTGTTTTAAGTGTTGACTGTTTTTATTGTTGTTAGCCGCCCAGAGTCACTGGTCTGAGATGGGCAGCTATATAAATTGAATGAATGAATAAATAAATGTGCTATAAGAAGGTCATCACTGAATTGAGTTGTGCTTGCTTTTTGGTCTTTCTCTGATTGCCAGAATAAACTGACATAACAATTGTTTTGAAAGCACACTTTTATTTGAGACCTTCGTGTGTATGCAAAGTACAGATTTTGTAGCACTATTGTTGAAACATATAAATGGAGTTTTCAGCATGTGTAGAAGAGGGCTGTGTCTGTTTGATTCAATTTCTGTTTTGTTTACAGTAAAATTTTGGGTAGCCCTTCAGTCAGTCTCCCAATCTTGTACATACACTAAACATTTCCTCATTAAATGAGAAAAATTACAAATGTTTAAAAGGGGGAATTTCAGCAGAGCATCTAGAAGAACTTTCGGATGATATGGATTTCTAGACCGTGGTACAGACAGCCTTGGAAGGTGATGGACTCTGTTTATTTTATCTATTTAGACTATTTATTCTCACACTGTTGGAACTCCGGTAATTCCACAGTGAGAATCAAAAGCTGCTTTGTGGCCTGCTGATAACTGAGGAATTTTTGTAGGCGATATTTAATTTTCCCAAGCATTTCCTATAAAATTCTGATGATAAATGTAAGATAATTTGGGCACAGCTTCTTATGAAATACTTTTCTGTGAACTTAAATGAAAGGAATGGGGTGTCTCCAAAAAGACATCGATACCTACCACTATAGTCATCTGGAGATAAGCTGCCTTCAGCGTAGGAAGTTTTGCTTTTGAAGTTGTTGAATAAAAGGATGTATAGAAATTTGCTTTTTGCCAGCCCAAACATGTATTCTAGTTTGTCTGATTTGGGGCCTTAACTTTAAAATATTCAATTCAGTGAACTACATTACTGCTCATTTAAAGGTATCTAAAATTTTCCCATCTTACTTTAGCTACACCCACTGCTTCTTTTCCCCAGGGACATCTACTTGATGGAGCTTAGAAATAAAATGAGACAGATTTTTTTCCCCCCTTTATATCTCTTTGCTGTTGCTGATGGTGCTGCTTCTCGGGGGTTTAATGCGGCTTTGCAGTATCAGAACATTCTCATCATTTTGAATGAGTCCATGCCCCTGGTTATGCCTGCTACCATTATACCTAGTTAAAGGAATTAAAATCTTTTTCTTCCTCTAAGTATCCCTTTTGTTGTTTACAGCATGTGTTTTACTTCGATGAAGTCTTTGGGGAGACATGTTCCAATCAAGATGTGTACATGAAGACCGCTCATCCTCTTATTCAGCATGTATTTAGTGGGTAGAGTATCACTGTTGAGTATTTCTTCATACTAACATTTTCATTGTTCATGTAGATCAGCCTTCAATCTTATGCCTTCCAAACCTGGATCTCCAGTCCAGCAATCTTCAGTTTGGGGGGGATTTTGAGAGTTGAAGCACTCTAAAAAGCCAAAAGAAGTGATGCGAATGAAGCTTCAAAACTAAATGGGTCTTCAGAATAAAAATTGCCTATGCTGTTGCACACAGCCAAGAGAATGAAGAATTGGGCTGTGTCCTGTTTTAAAGCCCAGGGGCACAATTGTAACACCTGCCTGCAGTTGTGCCATGTTACATTTGTGCCCCTGCAAACTCCAGAGCTAGAAGCTTCACATCTTACTGAGCCATAAGCAAACACACCAAATTATGGTTTTAGCATAACACATGAGCCCAGCCATTGAAAAATACTGATGGCTTGCATTTATCCCACTACCTGAGAGATAAGGATATTTCTGATGAATTTTATGTACATGACTGGGGAAAGCATCAGCACGAGTACTTTCCTTTTGCTGTGAATTTAACATTCAGATGAGATTATGGCTGGAAAACCCACTACTGCCCTGAGCTTATGGGTTGTCATGCTTGCTTTTAATGCAGTTTTGCTCTTGCTAAAAAAGAGAGGAGCCTCTTGTGAGCATTTATATTGCAAGGGCCAATTCAAAAGGAAGGCTCAGTTCAGCAAGCCAAGCTTATACCCATCAGTTCACTTACTGAAGCTGCTATCTCTTAATTTCTATTTCACGGAAGACTATTCTGACTTAAGAGGTTTATGGATTGCAGAATTTGAGGTATTCGTGTGTTTTTCTTGTCATTTTTCAGGTAGGCTAGGCTATTATAAGTAAATTAGGCTTATAGTGACTTAACTTGCAAGCTTATCTGATCATCAGTATAGCTGAGCAGGAACCTGAACAGGAATTTTATGCTTTCAGGTTCTGCAGTCTGCTGTGCTAAGAATCTTTGGAAATTAATCACTTTAGCCCACCTACTATCTGTTTTGCAGAAGAAACAACAAATAATTTGGTGTCCTGCACTAAGAAAAATCTCTGCCAGTACTGATCATTGTGGTTTACCTCAGTTCCCAGGCATATTCTACCCTACCTTTTATTCAAATATATTTTCTCCTGTATAATACATGTATAATAATATATCACTTTGGGTTACTGTGTTCGAACGAAAGAGGAATATCCTTCGACATTTTAATGTTTATGATTTCTTTTTCCCCCCTCAATTTTCTATGCTATCTTTTGTAAGGTATAGCTATTCAAATAAATAAACAGCATACCTAGAATGGAACATATTTAAGTTGTTAACAGAAGGTTTTTATTGTTATTTTAAATCTTTCTTGGTTGCAGAGGCAATGCCACTTGCTTTGCGTATGGACAAACAGGGGCAGGAAAGACGTACACCATGTTTGGCACTCATAAAAACCCAGGTCTCTACGCTTTGGCTGCTAAAGAGATTTTCAGGCAACTAGAAACAACTCAGGCTAGAAAAGACCTCCATGTCTGGATCAGCTTTTATGAGATCTACTGTGGACAACTTTATGATCTGCTAAATGGAAGAAAGAGGTATTTAACTCTGAGAACACAGCTTTTGAAAAAAAGATGTAAATCAGATGTTCAGTGGAATTACAGCTTCATGGAAGTCACCAAAGCTAGAGAGACTAGTTTGCTTTTTTTGATAAAGTAATGTTTGCAGAATTGTGCAACTTGTTTGATGTACCTAATAGGCTTGTTTCAGGTATAGCAGTAAGCATTGGCTTGTTTATCAATCATTAACTGAATACACTATAATTGGCTTGGTTCAGAGGAGGGGGCAACCCACAGCTCATGAGCATCTTATTTGTAGCCTGTGATCACCTGAGAACGTGCAGCTGAAGTTTTGTGGCAAAATGAGCCTGCCTCCCCAATAAAACAGCAGCTGGTATAGTTGATTTGGTGGAAGCCTCCCAGAGCTCACCCTTTAAAAAAATACTCTGTACCTGGCATGATTTAATAAGGCTAATAGTTGCTGGGTGGCTCAGTCATGGTAGCTTTTCTTCCTTTAGCAAGGCAATCTAAGAGATGGCTTGCTTGGCAAAGGAACTGCTTTCTAGCAGACAGACAGTATGTATGTTTTTGTTGGAGATCTATTGGGATAGAAGACTGTAAGCACTTCATCTTCTCCGTGTTTTATTAACTCCAACCAGCAACTGATTATTTAAATGTTGATATAATTAATTTTTTCTCATTACTGGTTGTCCTAGCTGATATATTCATTGATGGATACTGAGAAATGAGAAGTTTCAGCTTTGAAAACTGTTTCAGAATAGACAGGGTTACCATGCATTGACCAAAACCAGTCTCCAGTTGATGGGCATGTATTTCAAGAACAGTTAGCACTATCTTTACACTGAAGAGGAATGTGCAGCAGCATGCAGAGTAGGAATAGTTCCTTATTCTTCATGGCTGCCAAATGGCTGTTGGGCCATTGATGACCTTTGTTGGCTAGATGAGAGCTAATAAAATGAAGTTCAAGCCAGAGAAGAAGGAAGGGCTGGTGACAGATACCTCAGATTACCGAGGGAGCTATGCAACTAGTGTTTGACAGGATTCTGTTCTGACAAGAAACAGATTTCAAGCTGATATTGATGCCTTATTATTAATGGGGCCATAACTAATATATTTTGGCTGTGCTTAAATATCTGCATTGTTTCATGGCAATATTGGAAAACACTAGGTTTGATCTGTAAAGCCCTCCCTACCCTGTCCTTGAGTATCTACAAACTAACCTTCGGCCTCATGAACTTACTCTGTCCTCTAAAATGATTATCTTAGGCCCAATGTCAGATTCTCCACATCTTTCAGAGACAAATTGGTCTCTTCTAGAGTTGTACCAATAGAGGTGAATATGTGTAGCTCAGGGTTGAACTGTGGAGTCCTTGGGGACTCCACAGTTCTAGAGTTGTGGTCCAGTCATTGAACACACGACAAGCAGCAGTTATTATTCATCCTGTTATCATTTAGAAGTCAGGTGAAATGTATCTTTTCTCCTCAGTCTTTTAGTTAACTATCATCACAATCAGTATCTCTTTTTATAAGTATTGGTTCTGATTGGCCATTATTTTTCAATACTTCAGAATAATTTCCAAGTAGTTGAAATACTTTAATCTGCCTAGACCATATATTATGGGAAATAATTGTAACAAAGACTTTTTAAAAGTTTATTTGTAAAGCATTTGTTGGACCTCTTTCCAAGTTTCTCTACTAATCTCTGAAGATTTCTCTGCAGGCTTTTTGCAAGGGAAGATAGCAAGCATATTGTACAAATAGTTGGGCTGCGTGAGGTCCAAGTGAATACCGTCAACTTGCTTCTGGAGGTAATTTTGACCGTCTAGAATTCTATTTATCTTCTGGTGTCTGTGGTGCATGAAAAACTTTCCTGTTAGCCTCCTGCTGTTCTTACATCTCCTACCCCATCAGCTGAATTTTGGGAAACAAATACCCAGGGAGGAAAGAAGGGAAAGTTTGGAGAACTTTGGAAGCTCCAGTTAAACTGCTCAGGAGGCACCTTTGGGGTCTGGCAGTTGAAGAGGAAGCTATGGCTTGAAAGACCCATGGCTCAGATCTTCCCCACGCTTGACAAAGACATTATCCCATAATAGCGCTAAGACTTAACGTGAGCATTACAGAGTTTGGCTTAACCATTATTAATCCCCAAAATGGAATGTATCTAGCAAGAAGTTATCATAAACCTTCTCTACCTCAATAAAATAAAAGCCACCATCCAAATGAGTTCTGATATGATGTCTAGGTTCTGGAACTGAGCAAGGAAGAGATCTGCCCTAAAAGCCACGGTGTAATACTGATTTGTTCTGTTAGTGTTCTGATAAATCAGATCAATATTTTGCTCTGGGCTGGGCAGTAGATTAAAGTTTGTAGATTAAAGTTTCCATGGCCACATCTGGGCACTGAGGAGAAAGAGTGGGCTGTTGTAGAAGCTACATATGCCTGAGTCAAAATCTGAAGTAAGTCTTTTCAGTCATTGCCCTACTTTAGGATTTTGGGGCTTTAATATTAGGACCTAGAAGTTACAGCTCAAGAAATTTGAAGATGAAAGTAAAAGTGGGAGATGAGATGTAGGCACTAAATAGCCTCCAGTTCTCTCCTTTTAGCTGGCAAAACTTTGAACTTTTAGATCTTAACAGTTTAAAGCAGAAAAAAAATGGCAAGAAATGAAAATATAAGGGAGCAAGTGAAAAATGTTATAAAAATTGGAGGGGAACTTCAAAATAAAATTTGACGAAAAGAAAGTGGTCCTGCCAGCTTGTGATTCTGGATGAACTTTCTTTCCTCTCTTCTTCTCCTGTGTATACGTTCTGTGCGAATGCTTAATGGTCCCTTAAGCATCTCTGTGATGCATCTGTTCTGTTGTGCACTCTGGACTTTATAACTCGGACTATGTGGTGCAAATGGATGGATCGATGGAGAGTCCTATTTTTGAGACGGGGAGCTGGACAAGATTATAGTTCAATATCTTCCAGAACTGACCTCTTCTTTGTTTTATTGGTACTGGAATCATTTCGATTTGGCACTTAGGTTTGGGGTGTCTTTTTCATCTGAAGAAGGGAATAACAATCCTGTGCCCACAGACTGAAACTGAGAACCATCTGATCCCTTCTCTATACCCATAACTGTGTTTGAGATCTAATGGTTATTTGAAATACATCATCTTGTAAATCTGAAATTCAAAACAATTTTATAATGTGCAAAACAAAAACAAAAAAACAACCCACTTCTCTGCTTTCCATCCACCATCCCCAGGTTATTCTGAAAGGAGGGAAGGAACGCAGTACAGGAGCAACTGGAGTCAACTCTGATTCTTCCCGTTCCCATGCAATTATCCAGATTCAAATTAAAGATCCTGCAAACAGAGTGTTTGGGAGGTGAGTACAGAAGAAGTGGAAATACAGGGTGCGGTTGCTGGGCCTTGTGCTGTCCTAAAAAGCATGAGCTGGATGGCCTTCCTTGCCCAGTTCCCTCCCCGCATGCAGGTGTGTTGAGGACCTTAATGTCAGCTCAACATAGCTAGTCATTTCATGGATGCGAGCTTTCTAAATGAATTCATGGAGATCACATAGATTGTTTCCACATAATGGTAAGTCATCTCCAGGATAGTGACCAGATGGCCCAAACACTTGGGTGGCAGGCCATTTTTCCATTTAATTTTTGATTTTCTTTCCTGAGCTGGGAGTGTTAACGTGGTCCTTTACTGCTTTTATTGGTTATTGTTTCATCCTTGAAATGTTGAATCAAAGAGCGGTATAACATTTTTTTTAAAGAAACAGTTGATTTGAGGTGTACTTCAGTATCCTTGAGCAAACCACCATCTCTTAGTGTATTCTGCCTGGCTGTGGGAACTAAAACTTCATTTGGCAGGTTAACATAAAATAATTAACGTTGTCTTCCAGAATCTCATTTATTGATCTGGCTGGCAGTGAGAGGGCAGCTGATGCCAAAGACTCTGACAGACAGACAAAAATGGAAGGAGCAGAAATCAATCAAAGTCTTCTAGCAGTAAGTAATCACACGGTCTCCTCTGCTGAGTTCTTCTGAAGGCTGCACTTCATGGGCAGAGCGTTTGCTGTGCCTGAAACAGATCCAGCTTCTGACTTGCAAGGATGGGAAAGGGCCCTGTCTAAAAAGGCAGCTGCCAGTGAGAATGTCTCTCCAATCTAATGGAGTACAAATTTCATCACCTCTTGCTCTGGCGCCAAGACCTCCAGAAGCCACAGCCCATTGGGCTAAACTGATCAGCTGGGGGTCTGACTTTAGAAAGAAAGCAGTTTCATATATTCATACCAGCAGGGATGGTTAAATAGTCTCAGTTTTAAAAATTAATATGAAAATATTTTGGTAAAAAAGAACAAAAAAATCAGAGGAAGGAAGGAAGCAGTTCAAATGAATAGGCAGTAAGAGCTAACTTATGGAGAAGGTTTTGGGAAAAGAAAGCAGAGATGACCAGAAGCATTGATAGCTGACAAGGCTGTTACTCTAACCTCCTGACTTATCAAGGAAATACACTGACAGAGCCCCTGCAGAAAATTGGGGGGTGGGGGAAAAGAAGACACAAATTGTGAGGCCCCCTCATATCTTTGGCAACCTCAGCTATTGAGTGCAGCATGGTTTGGTGAGAAAACAGCCCCATCTAGATATTGCTGTGTAGTGTCTGTGTGATCCTCACTATTTTTTCTTTTCTGTCTGTCACTAGCTGAAAGAGTGCATCCGTGCATTAGATCAGGAACATGCTCATACTCCCTTCAGGCAAAGCAAGCTGACGCAGGTAGTATTGGAGACTGACTCAACTTTCCCCCCAATTCTACCAACTTCTCTCTCTCCCTCTCTCTCTCTCTCTCAAATTTCTATAGTGCCAATTGCCAAAAGTAACTCCTGGCAGTTTACATTACAAAATATGAAACCTTTTTCAATTTTTTTCAAAAATTTGAATAACCACAGAATAACCAAGAAGTATACAAATTCAGAATAAGTGCAGAGCTGACAAGATCATTCCCCAAATGCCCTCCAGAACATCATGGTAAATAACTTCTAGAAGACCAACAAAGAGGGTGTAGCCTAACTTCCATAGGGAGACTATTCCATTGTATGGGGGCTGCATCTGAAAAACATTGTTTTTGAGCCCCCCCTTCTCTTCATGGACTGGGGGGACAATCTAAAGACATTGACGGGATGCACCTGCTAGAGTGGTTGGATAGACTATTTCTACATGGAGCTGGCAGTTCTGAAAGTACCTAGATGGCAAGCAATCTAGGGCCTTATAGGTCCAAACCAGCACTTTGAATTGCACCCAGAAACCTATTGATGACCAGTGCAGCAGCCATAAACTAGATATTATACATCTGTGGTGGCTCTGACTTGACAATATATGAGCTGCTGCATTTTGGACAGTAGTTTCTGAATGGTCTTCAAAGGCACCCTCCTGTGGTGTGCATTTCTGTTATTCAGGTGAGTGGTGGTAACAGCATGAGTCACTATGGGTGAGGCCTCCCATTCCAGGTACAGCTTTAGCTGGCGCACAAGCTAAAGTTGAGTGAAGGCCTCCTGGCCACAGCTTCCTCCCACCATGAGTCCAGGAGGACCCTCAGGTCACAGATATGTTGTTTCAGGTAGAGGGCTATCCCATGAGAAGTTTTTGCTGGAGCTGACAGAAATACCTTCTGCATAACAAGTAACTGTCTTGATTGGCTTCAGCTTTCGCCTGTTTTGTTCCATCCAGATCTTCATAGCCTCTGAGCTCCAATTCAAGAATTCTGTGGCATCTCCAGCTTAGTCTGGGATGGAAATAGACAGCTGACTACCATCAGTGGTATCTCTGATAAATACCTTCTCTCAGTAGTTTCATACAGATGTTAAACCAAATGGAAAGGTCCTTCAGATCCCTTGGTTCTGGGTCTTCCCTTGTCCTTGCACTCCATGGGACTCCACTCAACACTTTGCACCTCTCACCAAGAGAAGCAATGCTTGCACCAAAACGCCCCATACACCCCCAAACTGACTTCTGATGAATCCAAAGACCTTCCTGCTAGAACTTGCTCTTCTATAGCTGGCTATAGTTCCTTGCATCACACTGCCTCTCCTGTGAGGAATTAAATCATCTTTTGAGTCCCCTTCTGGTAATCCACTGTGTGTCCTAGTCACACATTATACATGTTTACTTGTGTGTAGGGGTGTAATCAACCAGTACTTATAAAATAATTTGGATTTGCAGCTGTCAGAGTAGACAGTTACAAATAAGGAGGGTGGGAAATTCTGAGTTGCAGAATAAGAGTCAAGTGTGAACAATAGTGTTCTAACAAGTTATGTTAAGGGCCTGGGTTCAACAGGGCAATGAATTAATTTATCAGCTTCAGGAAAATAGCAGTAATTTAGCCTTCCCTGCCTGACATCCTCCAGATGCATCAGGACTGCAACTCTTAAACTTTCCAGCCAACATGGGAGTTGTAATCCCAGAAATTCTACATAGCTAAAATTTTGGTGAGCATATCTTAATTCCTGTTAGGTTGTTCACTAGATATTATGCCTCTTCCCAAGGGTTCAGGCTGGATAAGGTCTAGTTAATATACCAAAGAGCTTAAAACGTCTCTTCTCTCCCCGCTCAAGGTCCTAAAGGATTCTTTTGTTGGAAACTCCAAGACATGCATGATAGCCAACGTATCACCCAGCCACATTGCCACAGAGCACACCTTAAATACCTTGCGCTATGCTGATAGGTAAGTGGCAGAACTGACTTAAAACCAGAGAAGAGTCTGAATGATCAAGGCACTAGCTTGGAATGCAAATGGATGTTCTCTGCCAGGCCTCTGTTGCCCAGCAGGAGATCTCACTTACAAAGCAGAGTACTACTGGCTCAGATGTTGAAGGGCTGGCTTTTGAAATGGTAACTGCAATTGCATTTGATTGGCGCAGTGTTTTATTCCTTCTCTATAAGCCATCTTGAGAGAGCTTGGCTCTAAAACGTGACCTAGACATCTTTAAGAAGGCATTGGTAATTCTTGGCTTTTTCATTGTCAGAGTAAAAGAGTTGAAGAGAGGGATGAAATGTTGCACACCGATTGCCAACAGACGCCGGGCAACAGGAAATGTGTCTCCTAAGCGTATCCAGAATTCTCCTTACATGCAAGTTGGAGGAAAGAGCTCTCCCAAAAAAGTTAAGCTAGGGTTGCAGCACCCTCTAATACCTACGCCTGTGACGAAGATGAAGACTTCTTTGCTGTTTCAGCCAGCTCATCTTCCTTTCTCTTCTACTCCAAAAGGACAGGGACGCAAAGAACCTTTTGGAGCTCCATGGCTCGGCTGTACCAGCCCAGTAAAAGGGATTCTGAAGACAGAGTCATCAGCCAAGAAGCTGGCTGAGGAACCCACACTGCATTCTGAGAAAAGCCACCTTGGGAAGGACTTTATGGCAAGGAGAGAAGGTGGTCAGGAGGACAGACAGCGGGTTAAGTGTCTGAAAGTAGAACCAGTGCAAAAGCAACTTGTTTCCAGGGCTGATTTTTCCCATCATAACTCAGATCACCCATCAGACCACCTGGAAGAAGATGGGAGACTATTTGCAGAACAGTGCACTGCAGCCTGGACAAGTGTTTCCCCACATCAGAAAGACCGGGAGCAGCACCTTCGACTTTATCATCAGCAGTTCCAGCAGCCTCCTCTTCTGCAGCAGAAATTGAACTACCAGCCATTAGAAAAGTTTTTAACTCAGTACAAGCCCCAGGAGATCCAGGTAATCCAAGAGGCGTCTTGCCCAGTCCCTGTATCCCCTCAGTGCCGTGATGAAACCATGCAGCTTGAGGAACTGGATGACAGCGACTTCAGTGAGGACTCTTTCTCTCCCAGGCCCAGTCAGAAGAAGGCGGAGATGGAAGCTAAAAGGAAGTGCAACCAGAATTCATTTTTCCTCCATCAGAAAGACTGTGGGATTCAAGAACAGAGTGTACAAAATGAGGAAGAGCTGTTTTGTAAATGGTATGAGTTTGAGAAGAAAGGAGCAGTCTTACCAAGCGAGGAAGAGTCTACCAGCTGTGAAGAAGGCAGTAAGAGTCTATCTGATTGGAGTTCAGAGGAAATACCAGCTGTTGGTTCTTTCCTGAACAACGGCATACCAGAGAAACCTTATTGCTCAGAGGAAGACAGCCTTATATGTAATAGAATAAATTCCAAAGAATTGCTTGTTGAGCAGAAGCAGCCTAAATGTATAGGTCCATCTCACAGTTGCCCTGACGAACACTTACCTGTACCAAGAAAATTAACACAAAGTCCATCTCTTGCTGCTGTCCTATTGGAACCCGCATTTTCAGGAATTACAGAAAAAAAGGATCTCCCCAGAGGAGCAGACTTTTGTGGAGCTTTAGACTTTCCCATGGACCTTGCTGATGAACTGATGACACCTTTGACAGTATCCTTCCTTAATTCAGGGTCAGTAGATACTCAAGGGAAGGAGATGATTGAAAAAGAAATCCTTAGCCCCAGAAAATGTTGGAATGACGATACTGGGCACTTTCATGAAAACAAACAATCCCCTACATCCAGCATACATGAAATAAATCCCTGGAGGAGAAAAGCTGGCCAGGTTCTTTCTCCAGAGGCCAAATACAAGTGGCTTTCTCAGTCTTGTCACAGTCCTCATGATTCTTCTCTCTTGGGAGCTACATCAGCTTTAGATGAACTTCATAGCTGTGTTTGTGGCTACGCTAGTGAAGATCCTCTGGCTGATCTCCTTCCTCGGCACATGGAGGAAAGTACCTTGCTTCATGGTAACCTACAAACTAGTGAATATTCAGCTGTCCTACAGTATGATTCTGATCCTGACATGACAAAGATTGCTGTTTCATGGAGCTGTTCAGATCAGCTGGGTTTGGGGAAAGAAGAGGTTCCTGAGCCCTTGGCCCTGTGCAGTCCAGTTGATAAGGGAGAGATATCTTCCATTTCAAATGCATTATCCAACTCTGATAATGCAGAGAACAAACAGCTCTCAGAAAGAAGTGCTGCATCGCAATCTGATCTGTCCCATGGGACAGTGGAGCTCAGCCCTTCAGAAGCAGCATTCAAGAATGAGGAAGTGGGACCTCTTCAGAATACACATAATCATGAGATTACGGAGCAGGACTCAGGGGTTGAATCCAAGGGGACAACTGCTGGGACTGCAAAGAACTCGCTGAATGCTTGTGGTCAGGTGGATTTGGCTGAAGGTTCCCTGAAGGATAAGGAAGTGCTGGGAAGGTGAGTTTTCTGGATCCTCCTCTTTTCTGACCATAGGATAGGTTGAGAGGCTGTTGCTCGCAGGGAGCATATTCCGTTACTATTTCCATAGCAAAAGATCTGGGTTTTAATCTTGCCTCTGCCAAGTGCTGCTGGGCAACTGTGGCCTGAGGTTTCAGCAATCAGCAATACAGAGATCACAGATATTTAAGATTTTTGTCCTAATTACTGATTGTGTGAATGAGAAGCTTTGACTGCTCAAACAGTAAAGACTACAGAGTTTGCCAGGATGGCCATTGAAGGTTTCCAGACAGCTGGCCAGTTGGTTAACCTACGTAGCCCAAATCTGAGGGCTTATAGTGGCCAGAGACCCTTGAAGTAAATAAAGCATTTTGGTAAGAGAGCTATTTTTACTGTGCCCCACAGGCAGCTCGTTCTTCAAAACCACCAAGAACAACTGGATGAAATGGTAGCCCTGTGTTCTCAGGAAGAAAACTTGATCAGTAAGATGCCAGACTTGGTGAGTGCTTTGAATGTTCTCCACGGCCTCTTGAAGCTGAGCTTTACTCCATGGGTCATGTCCTGAGATGTTATTACTTAGCAGAAGTAGCACATTATAAGGGTTTGTGAAGAGAATTTCCTTCCAAGAATTAAACATAATGTCTGGAAGAGGAAGGCTATCAAACCTCTCTAGCTCCCTTTTCTGACAGGCAGAAGGAGGCTCCTCAGGGCAGCAATATCACCCTCTCCCGTTTTTCTCCCTGGGTGCCTAGTGGGGAAAGTTAGTTTCTTACATATCTAACCTTTAACAAACTGCACCCATGATCTTGGTGTTCTAGGCAAGAGTCGTCATGGGAGTCATTGCTGGGATTGCCTTGGTGCAAGCCTTTTGAAGGAAACACCAAGAATCTTTGCAGCCACAACATGCGTTTGATGCAGCCAGACCCTTTCTTACCCAGGTTCCTCTGGTTCCTCCGAACACGTTTAGCTCTCTCAGTCCCCAGCCAGCCAGAACTGTTGAGGCAAGCCAGTTCTTCCCCAGCATGTACCAAAGCATGTTACCTCTTGGCTGCAGCTGAAGCAGCATCAACTGAGCTATTCTTTTGGAGCCAGTATTAAGGGTCTTTCCCTTGTCCAAAATAGCAATGTCTCATTCGTGCAAGAGTTTTTCACTTTACCTCCAAAATATTAATGCTGCTGCTACCTACCATTACCTTCATGTCACCATGCTGTGAATACCAATTAATTAAATGTACACATTCATTCCCTTGCTGTGATGGACTGGAATGGAGGAAGGGGGGTGAAAACGGTGCTCTCGTCTCCAGAGCAACGCTCTGGAGATAAGCGGAGAAAGCTGGCGCATCCCTAAACATTCCAGAAGATAGTAGAGAGTTATGCCTGGGAACTACTGGTCAGTCTGAAAAGATTGATGTCAGGCCTAGCCCAAGGAACTCCTGGAGACCGTGCAGGTTCAATCAGCAAGGTTTATTAGCTAGCGCTTATTCACAGAATCTTCTCAGACTGACCAGTAGTTCCCAGGCACAACTCTCTACTATCTTCTGGAATGTTTAGGGATGCGCCAGCTTTCTCCGCTTATCTCCAGAGCGTTGCTCTGGAGACGAGAGCACCGTTTTCACCCCCCTTCCTCCATTCCAGTCCATCACACTTGCTCTCAAATTGCAGAAAAATGCTTTCCTATGTAATTGGAAGAAATCTCCAAATATTTTTATATATGCTTATATAAACCCTGATTACCAGATCCTTTCACCCATCACTTTCTTTTGTCTTTGCCATTTCCTTTTAAAATACTCATTGTGGGTAATACATATATAAATGACTTGGGAGTAATGCAGAAGCACAGAAAAGCTACAAGATTAGTTGTTCACAGAAACTGATGTTTCTACAATATCAGCTCAATTTGTTTCAAAGGAGGAAAAAGTAGTATCTATCCCTAGGTTCTGAGAATATACATGCAAATCAGCAGCAAAACTATAAAGGACTTGCAAAAAGAGCGACTTGCAGAGCAATTTAGCATGAGTAAAGCATCTTTATATCGTGTTAAAAGAGCTGTGTTTCTGGAAGGCTCACAGGGCTGCTGTGAAGGCTGTTCCCATTTGCCTGCATGTGGATGGGCAGGAAGCATTTCTGCTGGAACTGCAAAGCTGCTGTGGGCGCCTTTGAGGTAGCCGGGAAAGGCCAAGGGAACGCTCCAGTGCAGGATGGAGTGATTACATTCACACATTCCACTTGGCTTATGTGACAAAGAGCGGCAGAGGGTTTTCCAAGAGGAATAGCTTTCAAAGCATTGTTTTAGTGAAGAATTCCAGCACGCAAGTTTATGTCAGCAGTCAGAATAATCAGTTTAATTTGGAAAAGTTGTCAAGAAAAATTAAGCTCCTGATCTGTAAAAGAACACTGATCTAAAAGCCCGAGTTTGTGCTGCTGGGTATCTTAATACATAATGGCACAACATCTGTTTTTCTTTCAAGCATTTCTAATGAGTAGGCCACCTGATTTTTATTTCTTGGGATTCTTTTCTATTAGGAATTTGAGGACTGTGTGATGAAACTTGATGAAATACTGAGGCTGAAAGCAGAATGCATCCGAAGGGCACGAACCCAGCTGCAGCTGTTTTTTGCTGCTTCTTCAGGTGGTAGGACATTGCTGCCAATTTCCTCAACATAGCCATGGAGTGATACAGCTGTGACACATATTGCCTCAGGACAGCATCTTAAAGTACCAAGACATTTGAGTCTCATGCTCAGCATGTCTCAGGAAGAAGCTAAAGGTACATTCAGTTAACAAAGAAACTTGGCAGATGCTCAAGGTGCTTTCTCCCTCCTCTGTAATCTGCAAAACCGCAAACTGCATCAGACTGGGTCTGCCAGCGTCCGTTGAAAGAAAGGAAGGGGGATATTAGGTGCTACCAAAGGAATCCAGTTTTCCCACCTGGCTGTGTGTGGGCCTGAGGAGCGTCTGAGCTGTGAGTGAACGCCGGTATTGGACAACAGTGAAACGCAAAGACAACTGCGTGAATTGTACTTCTGTTCACATTTTTCCCTATGTTCCCTCCCCACTCCCCTGCGTAACAAACATTTTGCATTAATACTTCCAGCTACCGGTTGTCTATTAACTGCTCTCAGTCCACTGAAATTTCCACTACAAAACTAGCAGCCTATTCATTTGGAAGTTGAAGGCCAGAGTGTATGGAAGGGGTGACTTGGACAACTCAGGCAGAATAAAGGCTGCCTTCCTACCTGAAATCTTTACATTGGCTCTGGTAAATATTTGCGCTGATGCTAATGTTTACTGGATGAGTTTCTGATTCCTACCAAGGAAGTTCTGTGGTAGATTAGAAACTTGGCTGGTAGCTCTGCAGCTACTTTTGTTCATACGCAGTTAGTAGAAGATGGTTGTATTCCCCTGCCATGTCATAGCCCCAGCCCTGCTTCAGGCCTTTTATGCAGTTTCAAAGACTGATTTAAAGGAATGATAACTCTAGAGCAGAGGACTTAGACCCAATATATTCCAACCTGGTGGTTCTTGAAGATCAGATTGCCACAAGATATGCCTCAGCTAGTCTGATTCATTTCCTTCTAGTGCTCCAAGGTGGCAAGATTTAGGTGGTCATCTTGCAACTGCGAAAGAAGCAGAGCAGGGTTGTGCTCATGACTGAGCAATTCAGCCAGAGTTGGGAGCCAGTGAGAATACTGTTTAGAAAGGCATTGTTCATATTCCATTTCATTTAGCCCGTCCTTGCTTTTCTTCCAACCAGAGTCCAGTATCAGGTGCCATTTGATAACGGTTTGTTCTTGAACCCTCATGTACGCTTTGGGACCCAGAGTGCCACGGTCACATAGGCTCTTCAACAGAAAAGAACCACGACGTATATGAAGTGGCTGCTAAAAGAGGAACTGGGGCTAACTATTTTAGCAAGACTCCTGGAAATACAGAAAATGGATATAAAACCAGCAGATGTACTGAGAGCAGCACACCTAAATAAAACAGCTGAAAAGCTAGCTTAGCTATATTGCATAAGCATTTTGCACTACCATGCAAAAAAGTGTCTTTAAGTACCTTTGAATAAATGAAGGTGGTTCAAGTAGTTAAGACGACTGATTGCTGCGATGTTATGTAAATTAAGTTAGAATGAGTTTGAATATGCATGTAATTTTATTCTGAAATTTTGCTTCAGTTAACAAATTTGCTGTATTTGTTGTTATACCCTTTAAATTAAGCACCCAGATCAAATATAATTCCGCTTCGATTGTAAGAATAATTCACAATTGAGAAGAAGGGCTTAGGAGCTTAAACAATTATGCCAATGTGTGGTCATGCTGGAGATCACCTCAGCTACAGAGCTTCGTATCAGGGAACTGAGCGGTGTGACATCTTGGCACAGCCGGTCCTTTAGAACAGGAGTGTGAAGCTTTGGGGACTCCCAAAAGTAGGTGGGGTCTTGGTAATTAAGCTTGACTTATGCAATTAAATAAAATTTAAATAATGATTACTTGCCATGGATTCGGTAGGATTTTCATTCCATTTGATGAGATTTTACACCCAGTTTTAGGGGAAGAGCAGGCATCTTTTATGCCAACACACATTTCTCATCTTCATAGCTGCTTCAAGAACTCCACTGGTTTATATTATATTTAACTCCCTGCAGCTTTAGGGTGGGTGTGAACATCCCCCACTCCAAATTCTGCCATGGCGGCAGCCCCAAGTAGGCCGTAGATTTTTTTTTTTTTTTTGGGAAGCTGCAGCTTCTTGTGGCCAGGCGATCTAAAATGGATGACTTTTGAGTAGGCTGTCTACTGTTATACATTTATTTTGTTTTATTTAATTACTGTGCCAGTAAATTCCCATAGGCTGTAAGCAGCTTGCAGATTACCACAAGAAGGGCTAAAAAAAATATCTGACACACAAACCCTAACAATGTGTCATGACAGCACTGTCACCACGTGGGGTGTTTATCCCAGAGGACTGACTCAGTCACTCTAAGATGGTTACTCAGTAATAAAGTACCCCTGTGACTCCTGCCATCACCGCTGCTGCCCTCACTGGGAAGGAAATTATGGGCCAAGTACAGGAAATGACTCCATGACAAGCATGTATGTTTCAGGCCCAAGTCACATTAGCACTGGGGTAGGGCACAGGAAGCCATGAGCCCAACAGCCGATTAGGTTCTAACTCTAAACAAGCTTGGTCTTGGGGTTTACCGGATTTTATTATCTGACAATTATACACGAAGGGTACACCTCTTTGTTTTAAATCTCAAAGTAACAAACCCCCAGCTGACATTCAAAGTCCGGCAGTTCTTTGAAAGCGACAGACAACTATCCTCAGAACTGCTGTAGAATATTCGTGGCCCCTTATTTTAGGATGAAGGAAAGTGAGTCAGTGGTTTTGGCAAATGATGCTAATTATTCACAGCATGCTAACAGGGAAGTCTGGATTTTCATAGAACAAATGAGATTAAAGTAATCTCTCCTAAATCCTAAGAGCAGAACACTATGAGCCACTTTTTAAGATTTTATTAGTATCTTTCTGCAGAACCAAAATACTTAGCAAATTACTTCAAGGATCAAGACTGCTTATATTGTATGAATTTAAATCTTTAAACATGTACAACATAATACTTTTTGCTATCAAAACCCAAAGTCTGATTCCTATTACTAGATTAATAATTATAACTGTGTGAAAAAATGGAACCAATGCAGTGAATATTGTAAAGAAAGTGCTTGAAAGAGAGACCTCCGATTTCACACTGTATGTTAAACTGACAAGTCACTTCATTTCTCCAGAGGGACTCGGCTTAAATAGGAAACCTGTCAGCTTGGGCAGGACAGATCCAAAACTCCTGGGTCAGATACAGTAGACAGAATAGCCAAGGGACAAAGGATTTCACAGCTTATCTGTTCTGAAAACTAGCAGAAATTCGAGCAGCCAGGGCCACCATGCCAGAGAAGGTTGTACAGTTTCTCTGCGCGCCCAGTGGCGGTTAGTGAACCAGTGTTGCACTAAGATACCTACCTCCTTTCAACCAAAGATACCCTCCCCAACTGAGTTAAACTGAAATTCCATTGCACATCTACCAAACTTTAACAAGAGTCAAATGTTGCGGTACAAGCAGGCACACAAATGAAAGCAGTTGTAAGGAACTCAAGCATAATTCATTTCAGAGCCAGGTTGATACTTCTCTGAGTCCAGTGCAAAGGGACGGGGGGGGGAGGGATCAGGAGAAAGAACTAGCTTGACCCGTCTGTACAACTCAGTCCAGAGTCTCTGGCCTACCCAAAGAAACAAACTTAGGGAAGGGCACTTAAAACTTTAATCGAAGAAAGCAGTTTGGACTCTCTTGGGTGGGCTGACTGGAGTGATGGCATGGCAATGGACCAGCTCTTTCAGCTGTGGCAGTATCTGGAATGCAGAATCCTGGTGGCATTCTTCCCGCAGCACCCGAGAGATCCGTGTGGTGATGGCAAGGTCCAGCGGGCAGGGCAGTGAGGGCTGCTCTGCACAGTTTCAACTGGCTCCTGCTCGGGTCATTAAATCCTCCAGGGCATTGTCCTGGTCATTGTTGTGTAATAACAATGCTTCTTTAATATCTTTCAGTTCAAATCCCATTTCTTTAAATTTACTCATTAGCTGGAGAATCTCTGTTGCCTGAGAAAGGAAAAAGGTGATACTGTCAAGATGGCATACAAATACTTGCGTAACTGACCTTTGGGCTTCAAGATACCCAAGGCAGCTAAAAAGGTGGTCTGGAGAGACTTCACATAATACTTGTCAATTCGAAGCTCAACAGAAAAACAGGCAGCCAAAAAATAAAAAATAAAAATTTGAAGGCTAAACCACTACCTGAAGTTAGATCCTTGCCGAACCTTTAAAAGGCAGAGAAACAGTGCAAGCCAGACAGGCAGTGTGGTTAAAGGGGTTAGACCAGCACCAGGGAGACCCAGATTTCAGCCTCCCTGCAGCCATGGAAGTTCCTGGAGTGACTGGGCCCATACCTTTCTCCCAGCCTGACCTACCTCACAGAGTTGGGGGAAAAAATATGAGGGTACTAGGTGTGGTGCCCTGAGTTCCTGGATGAAGGAAAGGCTATCAATTTGCCCAGGCATTTGGGCCAGAAGGTTAGGCTGGCCCTTTCATGTTTTTTTACGATTAGAAGGTGTCATTTACCTGGGGTGCTGTGGGCTATTATTTTTAATTTGGGGGGTTTAATCTTTGTACAGTGCCCAGAGTCACTGCTGCAAGATGGGCGGCCATATAAATTATTTAAACAAACAAGCAAACAAATAATCTTCAGCACTGCTATGTTGAATATAATTACTGGGCTCTGAGGCTGGAATGATGACAACTGCCATCTAAAATACATGGAAAGTACTGGCTGAGGAAGGCTGAACAGTTTTACATGACCTAAAACATGTGCCTCCTCCATGCCCATTGAGAAGGGTGGAATTAGCATCTTTATTTAAAAGAAATAAAGATTCCAGCAGCTGTCTCAATAGCACAATAGCAAGTCACAATAGCATGTGCCACTGTGGCTGTATCCGATTTTGAGGAATGGAGGGCGCACCACTGTTAAGCTGAACAAATGTTTTCCTTGCCACAACTGCCACCAGAATGGAAAAACCCGATGTCTCATTATGGATTCAGTGCAAGGGATATCCAAAGGTTACATCCCCATTAGTACATGGGACCGGTTTCTCTGAGAGCTTTAGATCTCCTAAAGTAAAGCTCAGTTAAGCTGAAGAGAAAATGGCAAAATGACAAGAGGATCCCCAGGATCAGGTCTGGCTGCAACAGGAGAAGGAAATGCTTGCGTTTGGGATTTCTAGAACAAGCCAGAAATTCAGCAATGGCTATAGTGAAGGCATCAGAAAGAATAATGTGTCGAGCAGGTGGCACTAAGCTAATCCAGAAGAGTGATTCAACAACATTATAACAATGAATGCTCACCTTCTCTTCTGAGCATTGATACATTTCAAGGGCAGCTTCTACAAGGAGTGGATCAAAGCCCTTCTCGCAGAGTTGCCCATGAACAACCAGGTATTCAAGAACCTGCAAGGAGAATCCACAGAGAAATGAACTGGGACATTTATTCTGCAAGTCTAATTTCAGAAACAAACCTTTTCTATAGTTAAGCTGCCTGAACTTACCAGGACCTTCTTACCTGATTATACCAACAAGGCTGAACTGTTGGGGAGAAGGGCTATAATTTCTCTCATGCTATCCACAAATTTCACTGTAAATCATATTCTTGCCCTGACTGTCACTTAAGCAGAATATGAACACAGGCAGTATCCATCTTTGCATCCAAGCAACCACCAGGCATGACCTCACTCTTAGTTCCAAAAACATCTATCTCACGGACAGCCATTCTCCCAGGTACTCCCTCCCTCCCTCCCTCCCTCCCTCCCTCCCTCCATCAAAGCACCACAAGCTCTTCATCCACTATTAGCCTTTTCCATGCTGTGCAAGACACAATCCTGCAAGTACATCATCCTTCAAGGGACACCTCCCAAAGGACAAGGAACAGAGTGGGTTGTCATCCTTGAGCACTCAAAGTGCAGCAAATATCGACTTACGTATCACTTGCTTCCCTTCCCAGATTCACTAAGGAAAGCTTCCTCTTACCTGTTCTATGCTCTGCCCCTTCCTCTTCATAGCTTTTAAGACATCTTCGTAAGAATAGCCCATACTAACGACAATTTCAAGACACTCTCGTTCGCTAGAGGAAAGAGCCTGCAGCGCATCTCCGTAGGCAAAGCTACCTGGTCCCTTTGCACAGCTGGTGGTATTGGGCACTTGAGATGTCAGGAAACTTTGGTGAGTTACCTAACAGAAGGGAAAGAAACTTTTGATAGGAAGGCAGAATGCTGCTGCTCCTGAGTCAAAGCAGAAGCCTTCATCCAGGCATTTTTAACACGAATGTCGTCCAGATGACAGAAGAATTGGCCTGGGGTCCAGCCAGTCCTCTTCCATGGAAAAAGAGGGTCACAAGCTCAAACTTAAAAGGGCCACAACCAGAATAACATTTGCATGGCTGAGGCTAAGCTCCTAAGGAAACCATCTAAAAGCATTTGAGAGTTAATAAAAAGTTGGGCTCTGAAAAATAAAACCTGTTTAAATATAGAAATAAAAACCTGACATTAGTTTCAGCTACTGACTTGCCTTTTAAAAGTATGTATGTATGTATGCATGCATGCATCTATGTATTTATTTATTTATTTCGGATGTAGATGCCACACGACCACACTCCCTATAACATAAAACACAACCAAGAGGGTTCCACAAAGCTGGGAGAGTCTCAAGTTTTTAAAGTCTTCCAGAACTTCATCAGGATGGGAGCTACCTGGATCCCATTCCAGAGGGGAGATGCCATGATAAAGAAGATGTATTTCCTGATTCAGCAATGTTCTGCCTTACAACCCTGAGAGGCCAACAAACTTCTGAAATGACATCCCTCCTTTACGCACCCCAATCACTCACCACCTGTATGGAGCCAGGATTTTTCAGGCAGCACAACCCTCGCCCCTCTTGGCATAGGCAGTGCAGCCTCACTTCCTCCAGGACATAAGCAGGCCTCCCTTTCTGTTACGGTCTTCTACTGACCGCACCCCAAAGAGCATGACTAGCCCACTTACCAGCAAAGCAAGCCTCAGTTATTGCCCAAGTCTTCTTATAAAAGCAGGCTAGGCTAATAAAACCCTATGCCAGAGACCTATGATAGTCCCTTGTGCCTTGCAGCTGTAGCTCAGGGCTTCCCTGAAGGCAAGACCTCGGTTGCCAGGACTGCTGCCATCAAGCTCAATGGGGCAGGCTGGGTCAATTTCACACTACAAGCACACAGACAAGGAAAAGAAAAGGAGAAGGCAGGTTGCTCATAAAGGCATTTCCAAAGAGCCTAGAGAACAGCCAATGAAAAAGCTGACAAAATCCTTCACAAGAGAAATTGCTAGATCAAGTCTACGGGGACAAAACCTGCTTTTCAAAGACCCTTTCAAAGAAGCGGCGTTATAAAAATAACTCCTATAACATCAGTAGGATTAGGGCTTAATCGACACAGGCAAGAACTAGGGTAATCTCTACAGGAAAATCCACTCTCCCGTCACTGCAAGGTTTTGGCTAACTCAACAACTGCTACTTCCCATGCAGGAAGCTATTGCCATACACATCCATAGTCTACCTACATAATATTCCTAAGAATGAACACAGGGACACGTTTTCCCATTCAGTCCACCGTGCCCTAATGAGCTCATCCTGTAAAAATGCAAAGCCAATGAAAGAGCATCAATTCCCCTGAAGGCGAGAAGCCTTGGGGCCTTTGGCTACAGCAGGAGGAACTCAAGTGAGGCCAAAAGCACCAAAGAAAAGCACAGTTGGGTCAGGCCAGGCCAGGCCAGGCCCGTCCCAGTCCAGCATTCTGTTTTTCACAATTGCCAACCAGATGTCTCCTGGGAGTTAGCAAGGAGGCAATGGGGACATCCCCCTCTTTGTCACCCTGTTCCCTGTACCAGGCCCACATGCCATCCACCCAAAGGTTATTAAGGAGCTTAAAGCTGAGACTATGGACCTCCTAACTAAAATATGCAACCTGTCTCTCCACTCGGCTTCCGCAGCTGAAGGCTGGACGGCGGCCAATGTAGCTCCAATTTTTAAGAAAGGCTCATGAGGAGATCCAGGAAATGACAGGCTTGTCAGCTTAACATCTATTCCAGGGAAGACAGTGAAAATTGCTATTAAAAGTAAAATTGCTATTAAAATAAAATTACCAAACATCAGAAGAGAAGGCCTTGCTCAAGGATATCCCATATGGCTTTACTAAGGAAAGGTCCTGTCTAACTAGAGTTTTTTGAGGGTATTTTTGAGGGTGGATAAAGGCGAGTCAGGAGACATTAACTACTTAGATTTTCAAACAGCCCTTGATAAAGTTCCTCATCAAAGACATTTCAGTAAGCTGAACAGCGATGGAAGAAAACGGCAGGTCCTCTTGTGGATAAGCAACTGGCTAAGGAATAGAAAATGAAGAGGAGGACTAAATGGACGTTTCTCTCAAGAGAGCAATGTAACTAGTGGAGTCTCCCAGGGTTCTGTCCTAGGAGAGGTGCTTTTTAATGTATTTATAAACAACCTGGAGTCGGGAGTGATTAGTGGTATAACCACGTTTGCTGATGATACCAAGTTGTCCAGAGTGATAAAAACAATAAGGAACTGAGAACAACTCCAAAAAGATCTCTGTACATTAGGGGAGTAGGTATGAAAATGGCAGAAGTCATTCAATGTGAGCAAGTATGAAGCAATGCTCATTGGAGCCAAAAATCCTAATTGCAGGATCAGAGCTAACAGTGACTGATGAAGGAGAAGATCTAGGAGTAATGGGAAACAATTCATTGAAGGTTTCCTGTATTTGATGAATACAGTGCATCAACTGTAAAAAAGGCCAACAGCATGTTAGGGATAAGAAGTTATTGTTTTTTCATACGGAAGATGTTTTTAGTCCACTAATTATTTTAGCTGCCTTTCTTCTGGCTGCAGGTTTAAAACTAGGGTTTGGGTGGGTACCTGAAAAGATGCATCAAGAACCATAAGACAACCCTCGAGCTGCACTTGTGTGAGTACACCATCCACCCCACCCCGCTCCAGCATTCTGCAATCATGCCACTACATCTCAGCAGCCTGATTTTGGTGCCCCCCCCCCCCCGGCAAGGAAATCCTATTCTTCCATTCCCAGCCTTAAGACACCGAAAATGGCTATAAAGCTGAGTTCAGTGGGGGTGGGGGGGTGGGGGTGGTGTTAAAAGCAGGAAGGCCCTGGAAGAAAAGCTACTCCTACCCCCAGCCCTAAATAAAGATCCAACAATGATGTTTTTCAGGGGTATTAACAATAATATGTGAGTGGGAACTGTTTCACTCCCCAACCCCTTATTTTAAAATCTGGAAAAATATCCAACAGGTTCCTTCCAGTCACATGTAAGCAGAGGGGAGATAAGATACAGCCCCTAACCCAGTTCCTCAAATATTAAACACCCTCGGTACTCCAGCCAAACAGATTGGTCCATGAACCCAGAAATACAATTCCAAAAAAGCAACAGAATATTCCATTCACCCATTTCATTTCAGCTTTCCAAAGAGGTTTGGCTCCACATCATGCCAGTCCTTCTGGCATGATGTGGAGAGGGAGGGAAGGAGAGGGAAAGGAGACTGGGGAACACCGCTTTATTTTAGCTAGTTCATGTACAATACAGCCACCACCACCCTCCTCTCCCCACCAAAGGTCATGCTCTATCCCAAAAGAGCACTTCCTCTGTTGTGTGCTGCTTACCACTGTGGCTGTAGTGAGAGCTGGAATGTCTTCTGTACATGCTACTGAGGTGGGCAGGGAAGGAAGCCTGGGCACGGAGGATAACGTTTGCGTCTCTAGGCCAGGGTCCACGTTGAAGGTGGAAAGCCCAATCACATGATGTCCATTCAGTTCACTGGCTTTGTCTGGCAAAGAGCTGAGGAAAGTGCCGTTGTGCATGCAGGCTGCACTGCGGTACGTGTTCGCAAGCCTTGCCGTCTGCAAGTCGCTCTCATCCGAATCTAGCTTTGGAAAGGAGAGGGACTTGATATTGCTCACCGATGTCACAGGTGACAGAGACACTTTGGAAGACAGGGACATCTTTTCACACCCACCCAACTGGGGCAAGGTAACAAGACCATTAGGTTTGTGCAGGGGCTTGAGGTCCAAAGTCACCCTTTCTAAAGAGGCCAAAACCTCTTGGTCTTGCAATACAGACTGAGATGCTACTTTGGGCAAGCTGTTGTCAAGAAGTTGGGCAACTATTGGCCCTGTTGTGTCAACGTGGATTTGAAGGATGTTTTTCAGTTCTTCCTTATCATCAAGGGTTTTCAACTCCAATTTGTCAAAGGGATCTTCTTCACACTCAAAGTCTGCTGGGTTGAAATCAGCCTTCGTGTGAGGGGGACTCAAAACTTTTTGCTTCAATGCACTACTGTTGGCTGGGGTGGGGGTCAGTATAGAGTTGTGCTGCAGACCCGCAAGAATGGGGTTGATGGGAAGAGGCATGGCAGCCCCCGGACAACAAGCATCTGACAGTTGCTCCTCCAAGGCCACTTTAACATTTGCTAGGGCCTCCTCAGCTCTCCTCTCAGTTTCTTGCTGGACAGCTTGGATTCTTTTAATGTTCTCAGCCCACTCAATTGTTTTCTTTTCAAGAGAAAAGTCATACTGAAAAAAGAAAAAGAAATCATGGTAAGGGGCTGGAGGACTCTTGACGGTTATGACATTTTCTCCAAAGGAAAAGTACATGTTGATAAATGCAACACTAGATATTTGTGGGTAGTTTACTGAAAACAAAATAAGAACTCCTTATTAAAATAAAGTTGGAAACACCAAGTAAAGTCAAATTACATTAGCTGTGAGGATACATCAGAACATTTATCTACCAATCTAAAAGCCTCAAAAGAGGCTTGCTCTGATCGCAACTTCTATAGAAGTTCTCCCTGATGGTTAACCAATATTATAGTACACTGATGACTTGAGCTGTGGATCAACTGTTTGTTATTTGGCTTCAACAAATAACGCAGCAGAAGTACAAACAAATCAAAGCAGTTCTATTTTAAGAAACAGAAGGAATCAACCCAATGAGGTCAATGAGAAGAGCTTTAGATTGAGCTAAGTTTAATCAGAGGCATGAGTTAGAAAACAGCAATCTATATATGTACTGTATATTCCTAATCATGTTAATTGTGATTAAGCAGACTAAACATGTGAAAACACTATTAAAAAACTGCCCAGAACTTATGACTCACCTGGGCTTCCCTTATCAGTTGTGGAGAGTCTGGCAAATAGAAGCCAATGGGTAGACCCACTTTAGCTGGTGTTCTGAACTTTTCTCCGATCTTAAATGGAACATCATCAAGGTAACTGAAGGGCCCTGATAGGAAGAAGTGAGACAGTGATTTAGTAGATATTGATCAACACAAGCTCCTATTTATCCAGTTTGCTCGGTGTACTACAGTGGTTAAAACATTTGATTCAGACTAGAGCACACTGAGAGACAGTTTGGTGTCATGGTGAAGGCATTCCCACCAGAAGTGGGAAGGCCATGAATTCTAGTCCTGCCTTAGGCACGAAGCCATCTGGGTGACCTTGGGCCAGTCACTCACTCACCACTTCCGAAATCTTGCCAAGAAAGCTGCAGGGACATGTCCAGGCAGTTGCTATGAGTCAAGACCAAAAAAAAAAAAAAAAAGAAGAAGAAGAGAGAACACTGCCCCAAGTCAGACCAAAGGTTTATCTAACTCAACCTTCCAAGTGTGCTGGGACTGCAACTTCTAGAATTCTTAGCCATATTAGGGAAAGCTGGCCTTGCCAACACTCCTATTCCTTTTTGGAACACAGCCTCCCCATCAAATGTCTAATATTAAAGATAAGAAATAGAGAAAGAACTTTACACGACCAGGAATTCCATACCAGGCACAGCAGTTATGCAGAGCCTTCTATTCTGGAGATTTGCCTTTCATAACAGAGCAATTCTCTGAAGCTGTTCCAGCAAAATTATCCAACACAGTATTCTTAAACTGGATGCCTGGGTCAAATATAGCAAATACTATGCATGACTTCAATACAAGTTTAGGCAGACTTTAGGGGTGGGAGGACCTACTGTTGTTTATTAGTACCCAAAAATGTACCAACCAGGACCGGATGCAAAATGCTCTCTGCAGTAAGTATGCAATGCTAAAAATTAAGAAACTGTCTGCTTCCAAGCATATGCTGAGTCTAAGAATCTTCAACCAATACTGGAAGATGTCTTTTTTTTCTGTCTTACAAACACACCCACTTGGCTCTCCAACTTGTCACAAATAATTTATTCAGCAACAGAGTTTAAAAAAACAACAACCAGTTGTGGCTATCAAACAGCTGAAACTTTTAAATTGCTGCAGATCTACTGAAAAGTTATTCCGAGATCTCCAGGACTGACCAACTTCTCCTCCTGCCCTTGTTCTCATACAAATTCATCTTCTTCCATATGAGATGCCGATGGTCTGAACCACATCAGGAAAAAAGAACTTAGGTACAAACTGGGGACGATGCTAATGCATAAAGTGCGCTATGATCTTCCAAGTACAAGCCTTACTCTAGTTTTATTCAAAGTCTGTCCTTAGATGTGACCCTCCCCACTTGCACAACCAAATGCTGCACAGAATGACAGTGTACACACGCCATGCTGAAATCTCTATCTTCAATCCCTGACCTTAAAAAGTGTATCTGATAATCTGAGGGATTAATATTAAGCTGTGAGCAAATCACAACACACACAGGAGACCCAAGAGTTTACAGTTCCTGTTGGCAGCCATCTTCATACAAGGACCTACCAAGGAAGTTGTGAGGGTATGGTTTACTCCCAACAGCATTCCAAATTATGCACTTTCTCTTTGAAAAGAAAACATCCAATGAAACTGCCAATGCTTACTAAATGTTGTAGCTCCTACCCAATTAACACAATCCTTTTTTAAATAGAGAGACATAACTTGAACAATCTAGAGAGGATTTGTGTGGACTCCAGATCTCTTATAAATCAGAACTAAAGCCCTCTAGGTCCAGAGTTGGCATTGCCAACTTCCAATGGCCATTTTATTAGAAACAAAGAACAGTGTAGCAATGACTGTGTATATATGTACTACACTCTGCCCAGACCAAGCATAGCTATTTGGCCTATTTCTCTCCCTGTTGCTTTCCCAGGCAAAGGGAATTTCCCATGCTTTCCTCATGATGCCTCTAATGATAATCTATCAAATCACAACACTTTCTCCTGCTTCTGCCAGACTAAGGATGCTTATTAAGATAAGCAATTAGGCTGTTTTAAAGGTTAAGCCCAGCCAGACTGAACCATTATTCCAGGCTGGAACCCAAAATGAATATTGTGGGCCAACCGTAACACCTCTTGCCATCTCAAGTGACAGGAAGGAGGTGACCCAAGACAGGCCATTTCTGTTGCTCAGTCCCACCTCGGGAAATGACTTGCGGCTTCCAGCATGAGTCATGGGTGACTGAAGATGTCCGCTGTGAAGAACTAAAGACCGGCGACTAGACCGGCCCTTCAAATTTCTCTGGAGAAGGAGAGATCAGGAGATCGCCCACAGGTGCTCTGAATGGCAGCTCCTCACTAGGAAACCGTAAAACAGCATCAGGAGCCAAGACAGAAGACATCTTTGTTTGCAGCAGCAGCGGAGCCTTTCATAAGGACCCTACTTCAGCTGAATTTACTTTCTAATCACTTTAGAAATGTTCAGTTTAACCACTTTATGGATATTAGAGGCCTTCAAAATGGCGAGAATTTGACACCTATTGAGTTTTACCTTCTCCTTTGGATTTAAGAAATTTTAAATACAGCCTTAAGAATTTAAAATAATATAAAATTGGCAAAAGCAAAAAAAAAAAAGGATTTTGAGAAAAGATTCTCTTAAAAAAGAAAGTTTTAAATGGATTAGGAGACTAGAGAGATTTGGAATATTGATTATTTTTGCTGTAAGATTTGAAAAACAAGTATATAATTAAATAATATACTCGTGGGAAACAACTGAAACAGAACTAAATCCATATTAGGAACTGAGTCTTGATGAAGGTTGCAAATGGACACTAGAGGGAACTAAAGGACCAGGCAGAAAAGAGTTAAAATGGCTTAGCCGGCCATTTAACTTTTTCTTGTCTTAAAGAGTTTTTTACTTAAAGAGTTTTGCTTCAGGAGTTTTTAAAGAGTTTTTTATATGGGCTGAAATATTAATAACTAATATCCCAGAAAGGATATAGGTTTCAATGGATAAACGTTTAGAAGATAATGAGAAAAACCTCTTTAAACTTTTACTTGACACAGACATTATAGAGCTTGACGGCATGGAAGACAACAGAATTGAGATCACCAAAACGGGAATACAAAGGACAGATCAAGAGAAGGGTCTGGACGTGGAACCGCTGCGACAAGAACTCCTGGACGATGCCTCTCCATGAGATTTACAAAGGAGGCTGGTGAAAGCTCTGAAGGCTCCTTCTGAATGCCAAAAAGTGATGACAGAATGAGTCCTGCGATGCCATTGGAATCATTTAAAGGTCAAGATTAGCCAGAGCAAAAAGGAGGAATATAAAGTTGGCTATTTGACCAGGGAGAGGCTATTTGTCTGATATTTCTGGTAACTCCTAATGGACTTTTTGCTGAACCAGGACTGAAAAGATGACGATTTCTGGATTGCGTGTAGATAAAAGTTAGGCTAAGGGGACAAGAGTTTTTTTTATTTGTAACTTTAAAAGAAGGCGAAAAGTTACTATATTAGCTTATGCTCTGTGTGATGAAGGCTGGAAGCTACTTTATTATTGTCTTTGTTGCCTTTTTCCTTTCCTTTCCTTTTCTCAACTTTTCTCAACTTTTTTCTTTTTTTTCCTTTTTCTTTTTTTCTACACCTTTTGAACTTTTTTTCCCCTTCTTCTTTAGTTTGTATTAGTTTTTAATATGTCTGTTAAAAATGTCAATAAATTAATAAAAAAAAGGAACTGCCTTGCAAAAGAAGTTAATTCTCCAGAATGTTTGGATTCAACTGACAGATTTATCTGGCTTTACCTGCTCCCCAGTCATCACTGGATCTCTCAAATCTTGAACTCCTCATTTCCAACATGTAAACTGCTTTGCTAACTTCATATCTGTAAAACTGTTCCGCTTAAGTATAAAGCCTAGCTAGCAGTTACCATGAATAATTAAATCCTATGGTCAGAATCCTTCATATAATCAGATAATAAACATGGAGAAACTACATCCAGATGGATTATCACCTAACACATCCAGCACTTGCCATTCACTTACCATGAAAGTCAGACCCCGACTTCCTAGAAGCCATTTAGAATCTGAAAGATATTTTAAAAGAGCAGAGTTAGCAATCTTCACAATTATAGCACATGCCAGCATATGATGAAGTCCAGTTTATTTATTTATTTATTTATTTATTTATTAATTAAATGTGTATGCCGCCCATCTCCATCTCCCCCAATGGGTGACTCTGGGCGGCTCACAATTAAAACAATATTTTAGATATTAGTTCAGTTTAATGCATCCAACAGGAATGCTACAAAGCTCTGCTTTATATAAGACTGTATGGTTTGGGATTTAACTTTTGGCTATTAGGTATCTGTTTTAACTCTAAGTCAGGTTAAGGGAGCAGTAATCTGCTGAGAGTTGGCCGATTGGAGTGGCCCTGCAAATAAAATTAAGATTCAAAATCAACAGTCTGTCAAGGTGACCTTTGCTCCTGGTGATTATGTGGACATGTTCATGTGGCTCTCAAGTACCTTCTCCTGGTATGGTTTTCCACTTCCTAGTCTAACTTATAGCCCATCCTGGTAGTATCTAATAGCTGGTTATTACTGCATTCTTTTGAACGTTTTCCTCAGACCTTAGCATCAAAACACTTCTGTCCAAATTAGGAGCTACGTTTATCAGCAGCTATGCGCTAACATCAAGTAATTTTGCCCATCTTCAAATATGAAATAGTTAATCTAGTTTCAAATATGAACAATTCAAACACCAAACTCAGGATCTAGAGGCAACCAGAACACATCCTCCTCCACTAGTCCAGAATCTAGTCATCGGCAAGAGCGCATGGAAAAGCCTTTGTCCCTTCAGCAAATACTAACATTCAAGGGTGCAGATATGCAGGTCTCACCATGTTATATTGGCAGGAGGAAGCAAAGTATAGGATTCGATTGAATACAGAATATTCTGAGAGAAGAGTTGGTACCTCTGGCTAATATAATCAGAATACTAATTTAACATTCTAATAGTTGTTTTCCATTAATGTATATTTCTGACTGAACACAGAACAGGTGACTTGTACATCAAACTATGTCTCCAACAATAAATTGGTTTTTATTCTGCTGAATTACAAACTATAAAAAAACAGCTGGAAGGCTTAAGAGTAGACATGAAAATCAAACACAAATCCCACTAACATGGCAAACCAGGATGGATTTTATTTAAATCACTAGTCAGGAGGAGTCAGTTCAATGCTTTAGATCATGATTTATTTGTCAGCAGAGTTCCATAATCATGTCTAGTAAAAGTACATTCTTGTTGTTTGATATAACATGAATTGTTTAGTATTTATACAGAGTTCATTTTCAGAAGTTACTTATTATATAACATCAATATTTAATCAGTTTTTTTTTATATTCATTTTCATTACAACTTGAAATATGACTTAGCATCAAGCTAGAGATATGTCCTCCTGAAGTCTTTAGGAGCTGAATCAGCTCCTTTCAATGAACTGTTGTGGAAGCTATTTTTACCATGACAGCCTAGGAGAGAATGATCATCAGCTTTTAAATTGCATTAATGACCTTGTTTGCCTTGACCTTCTTGGTTGTTGCACTGTTAAGAGAGAAGTTGGTTATCAGGGCTGTTAGTTTATATTTCATCTCCATATTAGCAAGTGCAAGCAAATAAAATCAGAAATTATTTTCATAATTACCTCTTTGTTCATTTTTTTTTAAAAGCACTTAATACAAATTTTCAACCCTGACTCCTATAGATTTAAATTAATCAACTTTGAAATTCTTTATCTTCCCTCAACTTTGGCATGAAAGATCCACTTCTCTGGGGAGTCAATGGGAGGTTCCAACAAAATTAGGCTAGAGGGAGTTTTCCTCAGATCTAGGTGGCTGAGTTGCACTGTTTCCAACTGGGACAGCTTGTTATTACAAATGTAAGTCTGCACAGACATAAGCTATATTTGCTAGCCACTTGCTGGCATTTCTCCTCCGTGCACAAGACAGTCTTCTCTTTACAAACAGGCTGTACTAATTAGCTGAAAGCTACACAGAAGCCGAATGCAGGGCTGATAGACCCTGGAGAAGTAGGAATGACTTGTCTTTGGACTGTGGTCTCAGTCATGCCACATTTGCAAACTGAAGTTATTTCACAGTCCAAAGAATGAAATGCTTCCTGTCTCATTAGGGTTGCTATTCTCGTAGTGCCTTTAAAAGCTGTCTCAATTATTAATTGACATTTACCCAGCCCTTTGGTTGGGAGCCTCTCTTTCCAAATTATGGCTTAAACAAGCACTGAAACCCATCAGATATTTAATGAGCCTTCTAATACAAAAGATAAAAATCAGAAATGGAAATGATCACCCATGAAAGGGTGGTTCTTTTCCTAACATTCAGATGTTTGATAAAATTCTGGAAAATACTTTTTTTTTTTTGGTCGCTATTGTTCAGACAGACCAGCCTTGGGCACTGCCATTATTTCAGTACAAGACTGAGGTTGAGAGCAATGGGTTTCATGTCTGAACTAGCACCCTGTCTCTATTACAGGCAAATCTGTCCTCCGCTCTGCTTTCCATTTACAACTCTTCCATGGCTTCTTTGAGGCTTTACTCCAGGACACAACGAAGCATCCATGTGAGCAACTAATCTGTTGCACCAATCCCTTGCTCACATATTAGTGTGATAAGTCATAACATGGTTTGTCTGGTTTCGCCTTAGGGAACTGTCTCAACCCAGCTGCTATGGTTTGTAAACCAAGATTTATGGTTGAATGTATTGTGTGAACTATCACCAACTGTGACTTATTCACTAAAACATAGTTAAACAAACCACAGCTAACTGTACTGTGAAAGCTAAGCCAACAAATACCTTCCCCACCAAAACAAAGCTCCCAAATAAATCCATTCAGGGAAACTAACAGCAAACTTAATATAGAAATCAGTTAACTACCACTTCTGGAAAATATTCTGCCTCTCTGATTTCCCATTTGGCCAATAAGATCAAGGACTCAAGTCCTAACACTGAATCGGATCCAGATCCTGATGTTTTACCATCTACTGGATATTGAGATCAATCACATGCTTAGAGAAAGCAGCAGGGTTTCCTGTAGACAGTTTCTTAAACAGGGTAGCCAAATGCTCTTAATGAAGAACACAAAGCAGTCATCCTGAGACAACTGTGCCAAATAATGTAGTCTGAACCTGGAGAAAGAATAATATCAATCATAGCTTAGATAGCCTATCCTCAGAACACTGGCTAATATGTTAAAAACATCCAGGTTTATTGCCATGAAGATTTGTGGCAGAAAAGGCCATTATTTAATCCCTGGAATACATTTTGAACTGAAATCTATTAGCTTCATCGGAGGACCTGAGGCTCCAATACAGTGGTACCTTGGTTCACGAACTTAATTCGTTCCGCGACTCTGGTCGCGACCCGGATCAAATTTTCCCATAAGGTTCAATGTAATTATGGTTAATCCGTTCTGACCCCTCCGAATTTGGTCGCCAACCGATTTTGGTTGTGACCTGAATCAAATTTTCCCATAAGGTTCAATGTAATTACGGTTAATCCGTTCTGAACCATATGTTTTTTTTTAAAACCACAAAAATATGACACAAAGTACAGTACGAAGAGAGAGAAAGCTAACCTTGCTCCATGCGACTTCTGGCGTGGAGGACAGGAAGGCGGGTGGGGAGGTGGTTATTGCTTGGAGGGAGAGTCCCTCTCCCTACAGGAAGCCACGACCACGTGTCACAGCAGGGAAAATGGCCGCGGATCCTGTTCGTCACCCGATCCGGCATTCGCGAACGGAAGCAAAATTTTGCGAACGGTGCTGTTCATGACCCGAATTGGTTGTGAACAGAAGCGTTCGTGACCCGAGGTACCACTGTACTATGTTAAGAATAAAAAAGCACTAACAAATTCACTAACGATAGCTGTATAAAATATAAATATGAATTAATACTAATAAAAATAAAACAATAACCTCTGTATACCTGCTTCCTCTTTTAGTTAGGCCAGGTTTCAATACTATGACAGACAAGAATTCTGCCTCCTCTAGACACTGCAGAATCTTGAAGGCCTCCATCCGATCACACCCCCTTCAGCTGGCCTTCGAAGCTTAAACAGCTCTGAAGCACCTCCAACTCTTTCTTTCTCTTGGCGACCCAGGCGTGACCCAGGGCATCCCACGATATGAACCAGGCCCACTAGACAGAGGAGGTGCTGCGCTTCCTTTCTGCTCACCACTTTAAAACCACAGCACGTGCCCCAGTCAAGCGGAAGAAAGCAACGGGAAGAAGCTAGAGAAGAAGAGCTGAAGGGAAGGCTCTGCTTCGGTGGTGTGACGCTGGAAGGAAATGCAGGAAGAGGATCCCCTCCAGCCACACACGGAGCTGCTTCACCTGTTTTAAGGAACCGTTTCACCTCTCGCTTTCATCCCCAACTCCTGCCCGATTTCTTTCCCTACATTCATACAGTATTTAATTTTCAGTTTTTTTTCTATTTATGATTCTATCTGTAATTGGATTTTGTTCAGGGAACATTAAGTCATACATTTCATTGTCTTCATATTGCTATGCAATTTTGTCCTAATTACTATCTTTTCCTTCCAGCCTCACTGGAGCTGTGTACAACAAGGGAGCATTCAGTTTCAACAAACCGCTGAGAATTAAGGAGAGATGAAGCACAAGTAGAAGGCAAAGCTACCATTTCCTGCAGCAGCCCTTTAACTCTTGCATGTTCATGGGGCCCCTCCCTCTATTTGCAAAGTGAATCGAGTATACCTGGGGTCCTGCTAGCTTTCCTATTGATAAAGCCCCTTTAGCCAAAATAGCACTGACCCAGAGAGAGTCAGGAGGGCAGGACTGTGGCCGTCATGCCCAACTTGCAAATAAATGACTGGCTGTTGTTGGAGAAACAGTACTAAATTTAAAAAGTTCTATTCAGTCTCAGCTCAAAGGCCTTTTTGTTCCCAACACCAACGCACTACAGATTTGGGAGATGTGGTGACTCTCCTTGCAAGCAGGGTTCTTTGTTCTTGGCATATACCCCCAAACCAAAGAATTATGAGAGGATGCCACTATTCAAATTACGTTTCCTGACACTCCTTGGCAGTCCAGCAAGATTCTGAGCTCTTCTGCAAGGAGCTTCTCTTTAACTCCAGCTCTTGGGTGGAGTGCTTTGGATTCCGTCCCCAAAGCAAAAAACTTAAAATTCTGAGAATGCAGGGAGTAGTTCTGGACCTCAGACACAAGAATGGCATTAGCGAGAAATTCCTTTTCAAAACAAGGCAGCACATGCTCAGACATAAAAAAAATCACTTGGGGAAGATTAAAAGAGCAAGGGACTTACCTTCGAGCTTGGACTTACTCAGCACAGTAAACTTTAAATCTGGGTTGACAAAATGTAACTGTGGCATTCACGTAATATACCATGCCCAAACAAACCAGTGATGGCCTGGTCTATTCAATGTGTTAAGACAATCAATGGGATCCCACAAACTACATCTTAGCCTAGTCCTAGTATGCTGTGGAAATTTAGTTAAAGACTATATTCACATAATAGGCCAGAAGTTGTTTGGCACAAACCATGGGAATATTTGCTGGTCTAATTCCAGATGAACCAGTGAACTTACAGTAGTCCTGATCCACTGGAGAACAACCATCTTGAAGATTATGGGCCATCAAGTCAGTGTCAGCTCCTAGCAACCACACAGATTTTTCTCCATGATGATCTGTCCCTAATCTGGTCTTTCAGACCTTCCAACAATAATCTTGAAGTCACCTCAATTAATTTTGAGCTATCAAACTGTCTCTATGGGGGCGGGGGGGAACCGCTGCTATGATCCTACTGGAACCTAGGCTAAATATACCCAGCTCCTTAAATCTCTCTTCATAGGGCTTAGGTTCTAGTTCATCAATCCTCTTTACTAGCCTTCTTTCAACCTATTCTAATTACTCCGAACCCTTCTTAAAGTATGATGCTGAGAATTAGACAGTCATCAAGGTGGGATCTGACCAAATAGAACTAAGTGGAATGCTTTGACACCAGTTCTACAGTTCCAGGCTACTTATCCATCCTCTTCCTTTATAGCCCTTCCTTTATAACCTGTCCCTCTTTCCATTCCCTGTATGTGTCCTTCCCTGCCTCCTCCCCAGATTGACACTTGGTTTAGTGAAGCTTCTTCAGCTGTTTTTTCTTTGCAAGCCTGCTTTTAATATTACCTTCTTTAAGAACTCCCATTTTTGTTTCCTACCATGAGGAACTGTTAAGAGTTATTTAAATGCCAAATACTCCATTCAATAAAATATTTCCATGGACTATAGAATATGTCTGTCTAGGGAATTCTCCTTTACCTGAAAAGAGGTTAAGAAAATATTTCACCACCTTGGATAATGAAGAATCTGAAGAACAAACATGAGACCAACAACAGAGGCACATGGCTGAAGAGGCTTACTGCACTGAGTTAGCATGTCCAACTCCTCAAATGAAATGAAATGAAATGGAAAAGCAAGAAGCTCCAAAGTTCCCTCCCCCCACTTCCATAAAGGAATATAGAAATGACCTTGGGGAATATATGAAATAATTGTTAAGGAGGAACTTGCAGAAAACACTATACAATCCAGAGACAGAATTAAGTGTGAGAAAGAAAGTCAAAATAACCCTGCTTTTAGTGTTTAGTATAAGATGGGATAGAGAGAAACTTGGTGAGGCTTTCAAGATGCTGTTACAGTACTCAAAATACTACAATTAGGTAGCATTTCTGGAATTCCTGTGGTGTCTGTAGCTTGACCTGGCCTACCTTCTCGTCAAGTGTCTGGTACACAGGGAGGGGGGCATACAGTGTTACTGGCCAGTTAGCAAATTCAGACCATTCTGCTCAGATAGCATTTAGACTATTAGAGCCCACATATCCCTAACAAAGAAATAAGGGGCACAGCCTGAAACACGCTTTTCCTTCTGTACCTTCCTTTTCGCAAGAACTGTAAGGCCTTGGAACAGCAATTCCTGCCTGATGCCACAATGGAACTCCAGCCCCAGGATTCTCTCCCACACTGCCAACTTGTTAAGCTCCTTGCAAAGCTTTTGTTTTCCAATATAATTTTGGTGTACAGTAAACCCTCCCTATAAGTGAGGTTTTTAGATGCATTTTGCTATAACATTTCACTATTTTAATATTCTGGCCAAAAGGAGAAAATCTAAGTGGCTCAGTTCCCTCCTGCACTGGAGTGGCTTATAAGCACCAATAACTAAAATAAAAACAAATAAACATGAGATGATGAAACAGATGCTCAGTCTTTGGATGGAGGATCAGAGCCAGAAGAAAATCCAGTGAGCATGATTAGGAATACAGTAAAGCTAAGAAACTGTGTGAGCATTCTGTGGCCAGCCTAGCAAATTTATGGCCAGCAAAGGCTGGTCTGAACTTTAAGAAATGCTACAATGGGCATCATGTGAAACCAGCAAGAGAGACCGCCTCAGCAGACCATGAGGGAGCATTTGGAAACAGCACTGGTTGCGCTTTTTGATGACCTCTGGCGGGAGCGAGATGGGGTAGTGTATCCATCCTCGCTCTACTTGAGTTCTTGGTGGCCTTCAATACCATCAACCATGGTATCCTTCTGCAGCGGCTTCAGGGGTTGGGAGTGGGGGGCACTGTGTTGTCCTGGTTCACTTCCTTCCTCTGTGGCTGTTCCCAGTCAGTGTTGACAGGGAGCGAGAGGTCTGGCCCTCGCCCATTTTGTGGGGTTCCGCAGGGTTCAGTAGGTTCTCCACTTCTATTCAACATCTACATGAAGCTGGTAGGTGAGATCATCCGTCACCATGGGGTGAGATATCGTCAGTATGCTGATGATACTCAGCTGCATATCGCAGCCCATGGTGAGTTAAGCGATGCCATGACCTCCCTCTCGCAGTGCCTGGAGGCTGTTAAGGTCTGGATGGGGAGCAACGGGTTGAAACCGAACCCTGGCAAGATGGAAAGGCTCTGGGTTTGGGTTCTTTGGTCCATGGAGAATTGCCATCTTTGGTCTTGGATGGGGTCGCACTGCCCCAGACGGACCCAGTGACTTGCAACCCCAGCTTGAGGAGCAGATGGTAGTCATGGTCAGGAAGGCCTTTATGCAACTGCGGGTTCCGCACCAGTTACGCCCTTTCCTGGACCAACAGGCCCTGCTCACAGTCACCCATGCCCTAGTCACCTCCCATTTTGACTACCGTAATGTGCTCTACATGGGGCTGCCCTTGAAAAGTATCTGGAAGCTTCAGTTGATACAGAATGTGGCAGCCCACCTAGTTTTATGCAAATATAGATTTACACGTGTCACCTCTCTTGCAGGAGCTGCATTGGCTGCCCATTTGCTCTGGGTCCAATTCAAGGTGCTGGTTGTCACCTTTAAAGCCCTACATGGCTTGGGCCAGGTTATTTGAAGGACCTCCTTTTCCCAGTTTCACCTGCCTGACCCACCAGATCGGGGAGGCAGGGTATGTTACAGGTCCCCCTATTAAGGAGGTCCATCTAGTGGGTGCGAGAAGAAGGGCCTTCTCTGTGGTGGCTCCTTCCCTGTGGAACATCACCCCCGCAGAGATAAGACTGGCCCCCACCTTGATGCTCCTCCGCAAAGCCCTGAAGACATGGTTTTGCCAGCTGGCCTGGGGACCCCAGGTCAACCTGGAGCCCATCAAATGGCTAGTGTAAATATATTGTTGTCACCAGGGGGATAGGGGAGTAGAGTGGGTTTTGTATTTGGGATTTTTATTCCTGTAAGCCGCCTGGAGTCACCATGAGTGAGTTGGGTGGCCATATAAATTAATTAATTTAAATTAATTAATTAATTAATTAAAAAATAAATAAATGAGGGAGCATCTAAGTTTCCTGACAAATGGAAAAAAGATGAAAGACGGAAAGGGTTATTTCCCAGAACATATCCTCAGTGCTGACGAAATGGCTGTCTTGTAGAAATACATTTATTTCCAACAAGGAGAAAAGGACACAGGTTCAAGATTGCTAGGAAGAAGCTAACACTTCTGCTATATGGTTCACAGAGAAGCCAATGCTTTAAATCAAGCTCTTAAAACTGTATGCTCTTAATGACAATGAACTAGATTACTATTGTTTTAAAAAATAGCTTGTTTGGTTTCTCTTAATGTTAATATTTGTTTACTGGATTTATTAAGCTGCAAACTAATTTTATTGGATGGAATTTTGTAATTACTCTGTTTATACTGTACCTTGGTAAAGGAATGTAATAAATAAAGAGAAAAGGGATATCAAAGCACTGCTGCTTTGCAATAATGTTCCTGCCCATTCTGAGGATAAATTATTGTTAGCTCCTCCAAATAATGAAAGAGTGTTTTCTCAAACCTTGTCTTACTTCTTCAGCCAGGTATCAAGGCATTATAAAAGATTTTAAGAGAGATGATATGCAATGCATATTTGAGCATATTTCTGACATCAGTGAAAATAACCCAATCTGACTTTAAAGAATGCAGAAACTTTAGGACTGTTAATTATTTGACCAGTTTTCCTGTGGCTGATGATCAATGTGATCAACCACATTGTTGCTTCTGCCTAACAACTGGAAGACAATGGATCTGAAGATGTGTAATCAAGTGATATTAATCAGCTCTTGGAATCTCATTCTCAGGATCTAAGGGAAGAGGATCTTCAAGCTGATTGCATCACTCATGTCAGCATCATCCAAGCAGTATGGTAAGAATTATCTCAAAAACAGATTATTCCCAAACACAGTGTGTGTTCCTTATACTTAGGTCTCCTAATCCCATTTTCCCCAAAGGTTTTAAGTTTACCAAAGATGAATTTCCCAGCTATAAGAGTTGTTAAGAATGGAATCCTTGTAGTTGGCAAACAATTACTGAATCAAGTTTTTAATATTGTTCTGAATGAATTCTGAAAAGATTTCTAGTAGCCTAATCTTGTTTTGTCTTTATTACACTATTACTTAATTGTACATAAATGCATTTTACATTCTTAGTGTCTTGTTTTCCATTAGCTAAATAGCTTTAGGGCATTCCACATCTTACTGTGGAGTCCTTGGTGCTCTCTGAGCTTGGCTGTTTGCTTGCAGACGTTTCATTACCCAACTGGGTTTGCACTGCTTGCAGACATTTCATTACTGACTAGGTTTGTACTCCACACTGCAGCAACCCAGAACACCAGAAAAAGGAAACAGACCACTATACAACATCTTCCAACAAAATGGATACCCATTTATTAAAAAGTGCCTGACCATTCAACCCACTACAGCACAACCAACACAAGCTACTGTATAAAAAGGATAACACTGCTATACATCAGAAACATCTCAGAAACAACCAACAGACTATTACAACCACACGGCATCGCCATAGCACACAAACCAACTAGAGCCCTCCAAAACATCTTAAGTAAACCAAAAGACCCAGTAGCCCAAGAAGGAAAAAAAAAGAATCATCTACAAGATAGTGTAAGGACTGTAACAGCCACTATGTAGGACAGACAGGCAGAAGACCAGCAAAGCGCATCCATGAATACCAACTAGCAGTCAGAAGACACAGTGAAAACTCCTTAATTTTACAACACATGGACAGACCCAATCATTGTTTCAACTGGGAAACTGTGAGCAACCTAGACCAAGTTAAATCCAAAAAGGGAATTCCTGGAAGCTTGGCATTCAGACAAATCAGCCATCAGTAGACACATAGAGATACACATTTACACACCATCCAAAAGCTAAGAAGGAAACAAAAAGACTAGAACAGATCCTCTCCAGCAACCAACACCCAGATAAGATAGGATTAACACCAGACAAAAAATCAAGCAAACAATACTCTAATCAAGGAACTACCAAGAAGAAAATGGTTACCCCCACCAACAGTGGTAGGGCAAGCTACTGTATATAAACAGGAAGCAAACTCCACCCTCGCAAGCACTGATGATGTTACCTAGTGGGGTAATGAAATGTCTGTAAGCAAACAGCCAAGCTCAGAGACTGCCAAGGACTCCACAGTTCAACCCTGAGTTACATATATTCTCTTCTACTGGAACATCTTACTGTGCCTATGTATTATTAGCATGTTGTATTACATCTTCAGGTTATAAATGTAAACCTGACTTATAAGTAATAGTGGCTAAGAAACTACTATTAGGCTTAAGATTCTATGAAGAAAATGTGGGATAAGCAGTAAAATTAAAAATTGCTATTCTCCCCATGCTTGCTTTCCTTATGGAACAGATTACAGTAGTCCTCATTTAGCGATTGCCTCATTTAGTGACTGTTCACAGTTACAACAATGATGAAAAAGTAACTGTGCAACCAATCCTTGCATTTATGGCCTTTCAAGGTCTGTAAAGCAAAGCAGAGCAAAAGTAAGACCACAAACACAGTTGTAGTTTCATTTAGCAACCACTTCGCTTAATTATTGAGTTGCCAACCCCAATTGTGGATGCTAAATGAGGACTACCTATGTTTTATCTTAAGATTTATCTTACCATGACTATGATTAAAGTGGAATAAGGAGACCTAATTAAAGACATCCTCATCTCATAACTGAAGAACCTGGCTTTAAAATGCACAGAAAGTTTGCCAGCTCTTACACAACCACTATGCAAATCCAGCCTCCTAGAGACTGACAGTTTCTCCAAGTAAGGAGCTGAATCAATAATACAGATGGAAAACAGAAATTACACCCAGTAGGAAGCAAAGTTAGAAGATAGACAGTATTGAAATATAACCTGCTCTACTACCACTGTTGAGATACTGCACTGAGGTACACCCAGCTCTACTACCACTGTTCACCTGCACCTTCTTGATAAAAAGTTACTACGGGAAAACTAGGCTAGACAGTCTGCAATAAAATCAATTGTCTAATAAATGCAATGATTTTCCAGGTCATTAAAACGTAGTTTTACCTCATCATAAACAATGCTGTGATTATGGCATTGAATAGAAATGACATTGTACTATAAGAAAATAATAGCCTATGGATGTACAGAACTGTTATACTAGTTACAAGAAAAGCTCCCTCAAGGAAGTTAACTTCTTTGTCACACTCCACATTTACTTACACTTGCTGACTTGAACCAAGGATCAGAGTAACTGGATTCTACTCAGGTAGCCAAACAATTGCAACTGGTGAAACAATTGAAATAATTCTAGTGTTTCAACTCTGTACTATTTTGCCATGTCACTTTCATATCAAAAGAGCAGTTAACCGAGACCAGTACCTATATTCAGCCAAATTTATTTTTCAGTGGGTGTAAGAATCTCTTCTAAGTAGCATTATGTAGCCACTCCTGAAACACTTTTTATCAGAAAAAGCATATAAGCAATTCTACCCATACAGAGGACAACATTGGGAACTATGTTAAGTATATGAGGGAAAAAGCAAATGTAAGAAATGTGTTGCAGTCAAACTGCAAATGAAAAGGGTGAATTAGCCAATATGATATTAATCTTAGGCAACTGAATCAGTATAACATGCAGTGTCATGCTAAAAGTGGAAGCATAAAAGATTATGAACTTTGTCCATATTAAAAGGTAAAGATAAATCTCAAATTTGGGCTAACCGGTAAGAGTGTAATGCTGAACAATTCTTAATCCCCACAAATATGACAAAATGTTACAACATCTCTTTCATACAAAGCTAAAAGTCAAGAATAAAAAAAAAGAAAGAAAACCTGTGCCCTTTTGTGAACAAACTTTCAAATTATCCATTCTATAACTGGAAGAGCTAACACCAGGGGAGAACCTTGCCAGCAGTGACTCAGTCCAAGATCACAGCATTACCCCAATTTGAATGCAAGACTGGCTCTTTTTCAGCCCAAGAGAGGATATTTTGATCATGTTGGAAGAATCTGAAGCTCAAAATACTGTTTTGTATATAAGATGTTTCCAAAATGATCAAAACAACCTGTTTCACATTCAAAATAGGTGTTTCAAATTCAGAGCAGGTCTAATTCAAAATATTTTATCACTGCCAGTTAGCAACTTTGACTATCTGGAAAGTTTCAGATGGGCTTTTAGACAGCTCATGTTTGAGAGAGTGAATATTAGGTGTTAGGCTTCAGTTGGTGACTGCTTGGTCTTACTGATCAGTGCTACCCAAGCAAACTCCTGTACTAAGAACGATCACGAGAACCAACTCCTGTTTGGTAAACTTAGTGATATCTGCAGTATAGCTTACATAATGCAGTGAGAATTTATCATAAACTTCCAAAACTTGTTCATGTGTGTAAATGTTACATAATCTACATTCTGAAGTCTCTTCATCTCTTCCACTAAACATTTTGGAAGTCTATTTTTCCAATTGTTATCAATAGAAAAATAAAGAAAAGCATAAAAGTAAATTTCAGCGGCAACAAGGAATTGTGCAATACTTTAAATACCACTGTATTACATGTAATTTTGTGGCCTATGGCTTAATTTAATGGGCATTATTATTTTGAGTTTCAAGCAAATATAACTTCAGGAGAAGCCTAAAACCACATTTATTTATATAGGGCTTTTATCTGTAAGGTGTCCAAAACCATTAAGGGAGTGGGCAGCATATTTATTTATGCAGAAAATTTATAAACACGCAAGCAGCACTATAAACCAGAAAGTCAGATGGAACTGAAGTACAATGATAATTATCCTACTGATAACCTGCAAGTGTCTTTTGGTTGTTAATGCAGACATTTCTACATTGGAAATAATGTATGGTATTATAAAAATGTTCACGCTCAAGTTGTTTAGGAAAGTTTAAATATCTTAATTATAGCTCCTCAATAGCTGAAAGACTGAATAAAATCAGCAGGACATACTTTGAAATAAATGGAGTGTACTATTCAGATTCTGAGGAGTTTTTTTCCCCTTCTAATACCTTCAGTAACACAGTACACTTTTGCAAGGGTCATTCCACAGATAAGTGATAACATTTTCCCTATTTAAAAGCCTTACTTTACAGTTCCTGGAATCTGTCACAAGACAGCAAGCCTTTTCACCTCTGAATTTAAACATAAGTTTTGATGAAGGTCAAAATTTTCTATAATCTTCCAATATTTAATAGAGCATCATATTTTAATTGTATTAGTATCTGTATACTGTATACTTTGCAAGAATCCATGAAAATGAATGCTTTGGTCCTCTTTTATTTACCCGGTTGTCTTCTGCAACCCCAAACTAAAAATTCTCCATCTTTCTACACACTTACATAGCAAGAATCATTAGGCTTAAATGCTACCATATACGTAGTCCTCGACTTACAACCACAATTGGGACTGGAATTTCCATCACTAAGCTATGCGGTCATAAAGTGAGACATCAAGTGACTGCATCGCTTAGCGATTTGCAATTCCAGCACTCCCCATTGCTGTCGTTAAGCGAATTCCATCAGTTGTTAGCTGAGGACCCACCCCAATCCAAGCCATTTCAGGCTTGATCCCTCCTAGCCTTGAGCCTAGTAAGATTAGGGACTGACTCCAACTTCCTCCACTGCCTATCTCCCCACAATCTCTGCCCTTTTGGCCACCCTGCACCCTGACTCGTGGGATGACAAGCAGCCCCAGAACCACGTGGCCCTGGGGCTGCTTGCCATGCTACAGCTCTAAGGCTTCTTACCCCTCCTTCCCTCACTCACACGCACCAGGGCCCTCCTTCCCCTTTCGCTCACTCGCACCAGTGCCCTCCTGCCCTCCTTCCCTCGCTTGAGGACTCTCCAGGGGCACTTCCAGCGCTGAAAGAGCACTCCAGGGCGCGCTTCTGGGTGCTGAAGGACTCTCCAGGGGCACTTCCGGTGTGTACTCTGCAAAGCTTTCCTCCTGCAAAGCCCCAAAGCTGCAGTGCAAAGGGGGTGCAGTGCGTGTGACCAAGGGGGAAGAAGGGTGCTGGTGCATGCTAGCAAGCGAAGAGGAAAGAGGGCACAGTGTGAGTGAAGGGGGAAGGACAATACAGTGCATGCAAGTGAAGAAAAGCCAGAGTGGGTGGGGGAGACTTACCTAAGTGACTTGCGACTTCCTCTGCCAGTTTCCCCATTGACTTTGCTTGTGGGAAGCCAGCAGGGAAGGTTGCAAATGGTGATCATGGGGTGCTTGGCAACTGGTTGTGTGAACAGGTTGCCAAGTGCCCAGGTCATGATCACATGACTGCAGGGGCTCTGCAACAGCTGTAACTTCAAGGACCAGTCATAAGTCCATTTTTTCAGCAGTGTTGTAACTTCAAATGGTCACTGAACGAATGGTCAAATGGTCATAACTTGAAAACTATGCTTTAGGCATAGTAATTATCTGCCATTTTTTCCCCAAGTAACCACAACATTTTAAATTATTAAAACTATTTAAACAAAAATTGGCAGAAAAATGTGTTTAACAGGTAATTTTGTGTGAAAACTTAATACCAAAAGTCTGGGAAAAGTAGAGCACCAAATTAACCAAGAATGACTCATAGGAAGTTTTAGCTGAATATTACTCAACAGATCATTACTGATTGAATCCAGAGTTTCTACTGGTGCCCATCCCAAAAAGTAAGAAAAAGGAAGAGTATAATATATTAAAATACCACAATACAACTTCCCTTATAACCCACACTATAAAATAAAAAAAGATTATGTGTCATTATAGGAGGTTTACATATTTCAAGACCTCACCAAAAATGTGAGTTTTGTTTCCGAAGACTTACAGGCCCAGTACCTCCTACCCCAACAAAACCACATCTATTCTTCTAGAAGAAATAGTGAAGTTTTGGCGGGGGGGGGGGGGCAATCATTTGTCAGATACTGCCTTGCCTATGTCCCAAAGACAGGCATACCAATCAGAGAACATAAAGACCAGTATAAGACTTGGAGACACCCAGTCCAACCTATCTCTAAAGCAAGAATGATTTGGCCTAGTAATTAAAATGTCAGGCTATAACATTTATTGCTGGTCCTAAGCGTACAACGAGCTTTCCCATTTCTAGCCGCTGCAAGCCACATAAGACCCCTGCTAAACAGACCTTTATTACCACTCCCAAACAGCAAGCCAGATCCAAGGAAATGGTCTCCTCAGGACCAGCTATTGAGGGCGGGGACAAGGCGCATTCTGCCAACAATCAGGACACTCCAGCATTTTAATCACAACAAACCAGGAAGTAACCCGTTCGTTTCCTCTTCTTAGTCCACCCTTCCAAGGTTACGCTTTGGAAATTCCCGTCTGTCGCCCGGACCTCTCTTCCCCCGAAGCAGGAGGGGAGCCCCAGAAACGGGCCCCACCCGCTGTGGTCTGCCCTGGGCAAGGGGAGCCACCTTCTCAGCGGGGCTGCTCCGGCTGCGATCGGCCGGGCCGCTGCTCCTGGGCGAGAGGCTCATTCAAGGGCCGGCGAAGTTCCACCGAGGCAGCGAGTCCAACCTCAACCGGGGGGGTTGGATCCAGGGGGCCGGGGCACGACCAGGCCGGTCGGCGGTGGCCTCGTCGGGCCCTGCGCGCTCCGGCAGCGCTGAGCGGGGCTCCAGGCGACGCCGGCCGAAGGAAAGGCCGCAGCGGAGCCGGATTCTCACGACCCCAGGGCGAGGGGGCGGCGTCACACACCCCCGGGCGCACTGCGCCTGCGCATACACCGCGGCCCCTCCATGACGACAGAGCGGCCCTTCGCCTCAGTGGCGCCCGGGAAGCGAGGGAGGCCCGGCGCTTGGCCTACTCACCGCGGCGGCGGCGGCTCCGCCTCAGGCCCTATGGCGGCTCCTCTTCCTCCTTCTCCTCAACGGCGCGGCGTCTCCGAGTTACACGTCCCGACCAACGACGACCGCCCACCGGCTCCCACCTCCAGACGCTCCTCGGTAATGGGGCGACGCCATCTTGTCTCTCCGTCCCGGCTCCGCCCCGCCTCTTCCGCCTCCGCCTCCAACGGCGCTGTGCTGCGTCACGAAATCGGTCACGCGACACGGAAGGTGCCAATAAGTGCTGGAAGGGCAGGCGAAGCGGGCGGGTCTTCAGTCGGACAAGCGTTGCAGGCGGGGAACGCCCCTCACTCGCAGGGAATGATGGGAAGTGTGGTCCAGCCCTCCTACAAGAAGCTGGCGGAGGCTCCTTTAGGGTTTTTCCCCCCTGAAGCTCCAAAAAAGCAGAACCGGTTGGATTTGGGAAAAAAAGGAATAATGGGTTATATTATAAGCCTAGACTTCAGATTTACATCCTGCCTTTCCAATAGGAGTGGCCTTTCCTGCCACTCTTCCCCAGAACAACAACCCTGTGGAGTAGGGCAGGCTGAGACGGAGGGCCTGGCCCAAAGCCACCAGGCCACTTGGGGGGCTTTCAGCTCCTCCTCCAGTACTTACTCACCAGGCTGTAAACTAAAACAAACTTAGGATTTTTTTTCTCCCTGAGTTTAAAGGTTCTCAGGATGGAGGAGGACAAACTAAATTTGGGAAGCTTTCCTTTTCCCATTCAGATCTTGGGTTTGCTCTCTCTGGACAATGTTGGTGATGGAGGAACAAGCGCCAGGCGTAGCCCTTTGCAGAGCAAGGAGCTCTTTCCACATCTGCATTACTTCCATGCTAGATTACGCCCAGGCACTCTACTTCGAGCTTCCCTTGGAAACCACTGCGGCGTGACAGCAATGGGACAGGCACAGCATTGGCTACTGCTTGTTCCCACATATTTCATTTCCGTATATTTATTACATGGATTTATGTCACCACCCGCCTCACAGCTGCATCTCTGGTTGCACACCTTGGTTGCATCAGGTCTGGCGGGAGGGGCATCTTCCCGGTGGCGTTACAGAGTGTCGTCTGGTGATGCAATGGGCAGGAGGAATAACCCTGAGGAACAGGAGGAAGAGCCGCAACCAAGACAGCAGTCAGATAAAAGAAACCCGAATGAGAAAGCGTCTCAGAGAAGACCCTCCCTGGTTCTCACGGGGAGGGAGGGAGGGAGGGGGGAAGCGCATTCCAGCTTGCAGGATTCTGTTGTTGTAGCCTTATGATAAAAGTAGGATTAGCATGCATGACTTTTGTTCCCTAGTCTGGTCTACCTTGAAGGGCTGACAGGTGGGACCTTGGAAGCTTGCCTTTTCTGTGGCTGCACATGCCCCGTGGAGCATCGTTCCTCCTGATCCTGCTAGTCTTTTGAAATGCCCTTAAGACCTGGCTCTTCTCCCGGGCATGGGGGCCCAGAGGTGAGGTGAGCTTGTGAGAGATTGTTCATTCATTGCGGATGGTTATCCTTGGCTGCCTTTCACTTTCATTCTTGCGGCGTACTTATTTTCAACCCTCTATTGTTATATTGATGCTTTCTAACTGCCCAGTTTGTAGGAGAAGGATGGCCATATAAATCTAATAAATAAATGGCAGTTCAAGGTGGGGGTATTGGCTGCAGCCGCCTAGAGTCGTGTATGTGAGATGGGCAGCTATATAAATCAGGTAAATCAATAAATAACCTATGCAGCCCTACATGGCTTAGTCCAGGCTACTTATGGTAACGACTCCTCCAGAAAGAATTTACCACCCTGTTTAATCATTCCGTGAAGGGGTGTTCTGGGTCCTGGACTCAGGAACAACTGTCCTGGCTCTCTGGAAGGTCCTGAAATAAATATCACTCCCACAACCCCACTTTGCCACAAAGCAACAAAGACCCAGCTCTTTCAAAGAGCATTTGGAGTTTTAAGATGCGCAGCATGGATTGTCTCTAGCCTTTGTCTTATTTTCTATTATTAGAAATAAGAACAGAATAATTTCTGTTCCATTATCAATACTCTGTTATGATGGTTATTTGGGAGTTGTATTTGGGATGTTTGCCATCCTGAGACTCTGTAAGCAAATGAATTAATAAATATATTTTATTGACCCAATGGTGCACCCTGTGCAACATTGCTTACTCAAAACGGAACAATGTGGTCAGCATTTATGTATGTTTGTCTGGTACAGTTTGCAAGAGTTAAATGCTTCATAAAGGAAAATGCTCACAGTTTGAGGTAAAATTACTCAAAATAATTCATCTATCAAGTTTCTGTTTGTCATTTTTTGTTTTTTGAAAAGATGGGAGTAGGATGTTCCTTTGGCCTCAAAACATGTGTTAAACCATAATATTGAACTGTGGTTGCTGAACAAACTACTGTTGGTGGTGCAAACAACATCCATAAGCTATAGTTTGCAAATTTCAATGGGGAGTTTACACAAACCCTATTAAACCAGTGTGGGAACTTAGTCAAATTCAGTAGCGAATTATCTCACCTTGGATAAGTTACAACTGTAGTGATACAGATCAGTGTTTTTCAACCTTGGCAACTTTAAGATGTGTGGACTTCAACTCCCAGAATTCCCTAGCCAGCAGAATTCTGGAATTGAAGTCCACACATCTTAAAGTTGCCAAGTTTAAAAAACACTGATAATAGATGAAGTAAGACACATTTTGCAGGAGGATTTCCATACAGTTTCCTTGCTGGTTGGCCCCTCAGCATTCTTCCTCCCAAAATGTGCTCTTGAACACTTCAGTGAGTCTTCTGATATCATCAACATCCCCTAAGTCCTAATTAATGGAAATTGGTCATCCATTTTAAGTTAATCAGCCAGAGTATGTGAGGACTCATGACTAGTCAGCACCAAAATATGATGCATCAATGGAACAGAAAAATGCCACAAAAAATGATGAGTTCTCCTTTCTTGGAGGTCTTTGTCAGCAGTTCTCAAGGGGATCCTGGATTGAGTAAAAGATTGGACCAGGTGACCTCAAAGATCCCTTCCAACTCAGTGTTTTATGGTTACTTTGTTTCAGCAAAGCCACGTAATTGGGTTTATCCAGTAAACCATAGTTCAGTTAGTCATACGTTAGGGTGTTGGGCCAACACATCTGGGCAGACATGCCACCACCCAAAGGATCTCTCTTTGTTCAGACTGAGGTACAGCACAGCACAGCGCAAGCTTTCTCGCAGAGCAGATCCCCAGCCAGCCAGATTAACCTTTGCACATAAGATCATGCACACTCTTCTCTGTCTTTGTTCCCTGAATTACTGTATTGTTTTCTGACAGGTCAATCCACTTGCTGAAAATGGCCTTCAACATCCAGGCAAATTTATCACAATGTCTTATCCTTTCTTACCCCTCATCTGACAAGGCAGATTGGCTGCACACCAATCAAAAGGAACTTTTAACCCCCTCATTTGCTGCAACTCAGATTCCTTCTGAGCAAGCATGCAGCAAACTGTATGTTGGCATTTTTCTTAATCCTGGCATTGTCTTCTCTGTGGCCACTGCAAAGGGCTGGAGGGAGGGGGAGGGGGAGGGGGAGGGGAAGGGAGGAAGGAAGGAAGGAAAGAAGGAAGGAAGGAAGGAAGGAAGGAAGGAAGGAAGGAAGGAAGGAAGGATCGATCTTTTAGGGCTCCACATTGCCCTCAATCATGGCAGGTGTACCACTCTTTGTTGTTGGTCTTGCTGCCCTGTTATGCTTTTTTAATGGCTGGAAATAATGGGAATTAAACCAGGCTCCCTCCTTGCCATGCCCTGTGTGAACTGCACAAAGATACAACACCATTTGAATTATTCTAATGCCATAAAGTTATGTGCAATAGATGCTTACAAAGCCACTCTATTTATATCCCATGTTGGTATGGTGAAAAGGACAACAGGGGGATGCAATTTAGTACGATTAAAAATAAGAATTAAAAACAGTTACAAAAAAAATCTCTGAAATCATATACTTGAAGCCATAAACTCTTTAGATCTCTGAGAAGGCTGGACGGCAATACCGTTAAGGCAGAAACGCACTGTAGGTCATCACAGGCCTCAGTGATCCGATATGTCCTAAGCTGATGCTAAAAAGCTCTGAGGCTTGGTGCCAACTGTAACTGAATAGGGTGGGAATGTCCTCGCTGGGTTCATCACTCAAGGATTAGGGGGAAGATCTCTTTCAGAATAAGGATATGCCTGTAGTCAGTGACTCTCCTCAGCCACCAAGCTGCAGCATTTTGCTCAAGCAACTGTGTAATTCCTGCATACAGAATTGCCACTATAACAAAGAATATATTGCCCAGTGCTTTGCTAATAAAATTGCTCAGATCCACTGAGGTCTTGACTCCTTACGGGCAGAATCCAAACTGGTGATGGGTGCAGTGTTTGGCCACGTTGGCCTATCGACTCCAAGGCAGTGAAGATGGTGCTTTCTGGCATGACCCCTGCCACTTGTCCCCTGTCTATGGGGACAGGCAGGGATGTGATGAGCTGGGCTTGGCAGGCTGATGCTTCGCTTCAGGAAGGGATAATGTCCACAGCCTTGAAATGGGGGTGCACCCCTTCCCTAAAAGGCTATCTCTGGATCCTGCAGTGTTTGCTAACTATCACCCAATAGCCAACATTTTAGGGCAAGTGGTGGGAATCTGGCTCCAAACAACCTTGAGTTTTTCAACCTCAGCAATTTTAAGATGTGTGGACCTCAAATTCCAGAATTCAACTCCCATGCTGGTTGGGGAGTTGAAGTCCACAAAATAATTCCCAAGTTTGAGAAACACTGATCTAGACCCTTTTCAGGCTGATTTCAGATCTGCGCATGGTTCAGAGGCAGCACAGGTCATTCTAGTGGATGACCCTTGCTGGCACTTGGATGGGGGCAGTGCATCCCTCGTGGTCCTGTAGGGTGTAAGATTTGCCCCATTCGACAAGAGAAACTCCCGTGACACGTATGGTTCACAAAAGAGGTTTACTCATGCGTAACGTAACAGTTACAAAGCCAGGACTGGCTTGGCACATTTACATTGCTCATTTATACTTCCCCCTTCCCGCGTTTTTTGCCCCGCGATCGTGTTACTGCTGCAGATTATCAGCCCCCCAATAATCCCCCTTAAGTGCCCAGAATGGCAGGTTCGGCCCGGGTCCCATTGTCCTTGATTGGTAGTCCCCTCCGGCGTGGGTTGGTTCCCTTGGGTTCCTCCAGTTACGTGCAACACCCGAGGCTTCTGGCTTGCGCGGTGATCTCGCTTCGCTGCCCGCGGCCCCGCTCATTGTTAGCTCGCGCCGCTTATCAGTGTAAAGTCAAAGCTTCCGCTTTGCGGTTTTCCCGTTTGGCTAGGCGCAGGTGGCCCATTAATCAGCCGCGCTTTCAGTTCCTCTTTCCTCGGCTAGCAGCCGGTACCGGAGCTAGCACGGCGCAGCGGCAAGCTTTCCTCGAAGTGCCGTGCCGGGCGAACCTGACATACTACCCCCTGAAAATAGACCCCCCCTTTTTTTATTTTGGCTTCCTGGGTATCTATTGTAAAAGTCCCGCACTAGGTTCGGCGCTTTTATATGGGCTTTGCTTACCCATTCGCTGTGGGACTTGGGGAAATGTTTCCACTGCACTAGCAGCTGGACCTGTCCCTTCTGCCTCCTGGCGTCCAGTATCTGTTTAACCTCAAAGTGCTGCTCCCTGCCGACCATGATGGGTGCCGGTGCCGCCTCTGCCTTGTGCCAGGCGTTCCCCGGCTGGTACAGCTTCAATAAGCTGCAGTGGAACACCAGGTGGATCTTCCCGAGGCTTTTGGGGAACGTTAGCCTGACGGTTACCGGATTGATGATCTCCGCGATGGGGAACGGCCCCACAAACCTCAGGCTGAGCTTCTTCGAAGCCTGGTGCGTCTTTAGGTTTTTAGTCGATAAATACACCTGGTCCCCCACCTTCCACTGCCACTCGGGGAGCCTCTTGCGGTCCGCGTGTTTTTTATATTCGGCTTTGGCCCCTTGCAGCGCTGCGTGCGCCGCCTGCCTCGTGGCGTCTATTTGGGCGAACCAGGAGTCCAGAGAGTCTATTCGGGATGCCGGCTGAGGCAATTCCGGCATGGGAACGAAGTCTCGCCTGGTGGCCACTTTGAACAGGGAGAAGCCGGTGCTTTTGTGGACAGTGTTGTTGTAGGCTACTTCCGCGAACGGCAGTAGCTCCGCCCAATCGTCCTGCTGGTGCCCCACGTAGCACTGCAGGTACTGTTCGAGCCCCCCGTTCAGGCGTTCCATGGCTCCGTCTGCGGGTGCGCCGCGGAGGAAAGGGCTGGCTGCGTTCCTACCCGCTTCAGGAACTCCCTCCAGAACCACGTGAAGAAATTGGCACCCCAATCGCTGACGATCCGTCGGGGCGCGCTGTGCAGCCGGTAGATGTGCTGCACGAACAGCCTTGCCAACCTTTCTGCCGTGGGGATTTGCCGGCATGCTACAAAGTGTGCTTGTTTGGAGAACAAGTCCATGACCACCCAAATGGCGGTCTTCCCCTTGCTCTCCGGTGGCTCCACTATGAAATCCATGGCGATCTCTTGCCATGGGCCATCGGGGTCCGCCACCGACTGGAGTAGCCCCCTGGGCTTGCCTTTGCCCCCCTTCGCCGCTGCGCACACTGGGCAACCCCCCGAGTACGCTTCCATGTCCTTCCGGAGCGTTGGCCACCAGAACTGCCGCCGAATTAAATGGAGCGTTTTCACGAAGCCATAATGCCCCGCACTCCGGCTGTCGTGGGCTCTTTCCATGACCCTCCGCCGGCACTCTTCGGGCACGTACAGCTTTCCCTCATGCCACCACAAATCCCCTTGGCTGGTCAGTGCGTCCAGGTTCTGCTTGAGCCAGGTGTCCCGCTTCGCCGCTTCCGCAAACCCCTGCTTTACCTCAGGCACTGCGTCCCGCAGCTCTCTCTTGGTCTGGCTCTGGGTGCAGCCAGCCTGCTGGCGGGGATGATAGAGTCCACGATTTCCTCTCGCAGGCTGGCGTGCTGGGGCATGCGAGACAGCCCGTCTGACAGGAAATTCCTCTTCCTGGGGATGTGTTTTAGGGTGAAATTGAATCTCCTAAAGTATTGGGACCAACATGCCTATTTGGGGGATAGCCTCCGTGGGGTTTTCAGGGCCTCGAGGTTCTTGTGGTCTGTCCACACCTCGAACGGCTCAGCTGCCCCCTCCAATAAGTGCCTCCACATGGCTAGGGCCCACTTGACCGCATATGCCTCTTTCTCCCATACCATCCACCTTCTCTCCGTCTCGGTGAATTTGCGGGAGGCATAGGCGCACGGGTGGAAGGGCCCCTCCGGACTGGGCTGTAGCAGGACCGCCCCCGTTGCTACGTCCGACGTGTCTACTTGGATGATGAATTGCCGATCCGGGTCGGGGTGGTGCAGGATCGGCTCTGGCGTGAACTGCCGCTTTAAGTCCTCAAACGCCCCCTGGCATTCCGTGGTCCACGTGAGCACCATGCTGGGTTTGGGAGGCTTCCTGCTGCCCTTGGTTTTTAGCAAGTCTGTTAGGGGGAGAGCGACTTGGGCGAAGTTCGGGATGAACTGTCTGTAGAAGTTCGCAAATCCCAAGAAGCTTTGGAGTTGCCTCTGGGTCCGCGGTGCTTCCCAGCCCAGGACATCCTTCACTTTCACTGGGTCCATCTCAATCCTCCGACTGGATATACGGTAGCTGAGGTAGTCTAGCTGCTCCCGGTGAAACTTGCACTTTGAGAGTTTCGCGTATAGCTGCGCCCTCAACAGTCTCTGGAGCACTGTGTGCACCAGTTTCACGTGCTCCATTAGGGTCTCAGTGTAGATTAGGATGTCGTCCAGGTAGACCAGGACGCACCGGTAGAGTAGATCGTGCAGCACCTCATTTATTAGCTGCATAAACACCCCCGGGGCCCCTTTTAATCTGAACGGCATCACAGAAAATTGGTAGCTTCTGAGCGGGGTATTAAACGCAGTCTTCCATTCATCTCCTGCACGGATCCTAACCCTGAAATATGCTTCGTGCAAGTCCAGTTTTGGATAGGTGCGATAGCAGGTCCTTCATCAAGGGGAGAGGGTAGTTGTACTCGGTGCTGATTGCGTTCAGCCCCCGGTAGTCCACGCACATCCGAAGCGAGCCGTCCTTCTTCTCCCGGAATAGTACCGGGGCCGCAAGCGGTGACTTCGCGGGTTGGATGAATCCCCACGCAAGGTTTTTGTCTATAAACTCCCGAAGGGCGGCCATCTCCTTCATTGATAGGGAGTACATTTTCGGCTTGGGCAGTTTTGCCCCTGGCTCTAGTTCGATGGCGCAGTCATTGGGTCGGTGTGGTGGGAGCTGGTTGGATTCTTTCTTCCTGAATGCCACCGCCAGGCTCCGGTATTGCCTCAGGATGCCGCTGGTCACCGTGGTTTCTCTTGGTCCCGGCCCGTGCTCCGCTGCCATCCTGCTGGCCACCACTGCCTGCATACGCCTCAGTATCGCCGCGGGCCCTCGGGTTTCCGGAGTCGCCGTTACTGCTGCCGCTGCCCGGGTTCCAGCCTCGGTCTGCTCCTGCCTCGCCTCCCCGTGCCTCGGATCCTTTGCCTGCCCGTCTGCGGCCGCGCCTCCGATCGCCGCCGCTTGTCGGCTCCGCCTGCCCTCACGTTTTACCGGCTCCTCGTCCTTGAACCGCACTGCCTCTGCCGTCCAGTCGACATGCGGGTTCCGCCGCCGCAGCCATGCCAAGCCGAGCACCACCGCATAGTCAGCGATCGGGACCACCACGAACCTCAGTTCTTCTCGGTGACTCCCGATCGTCATTTGGACCAGCTCAGTGTAGTACTGAGCCGCCCCCCCCCCCCGCTAGCGAGCTGTCTAGCTGGCTGAATGCGATGGGCTCTCGGAGGCGTAGCAGCTGCAGGCCAAGCCCTGAGACCACAGCTGGGTGCATCAGGCAGTGTGTGCAGCCTGAATCCAGCAGCGCCCGCAGCTGTGCCTCCCCCCTGGACCTCACCCCCAGGATGCGTATCCTCACCCGAAGGGGGGCAGTCCTCATCACCAATTGGGTCCACGTGTCTCGGCTCCCTGGCTTGCACTGGGACGCCGTTCAGTGCGAGTGCGCCCCGGTTCCCGCAGGCTCTGATTCCTCTCTGGAGACGCTGTCTCAGGGGTAGACCACCCCAGCTGGCCTTGTTCGGTCACTCCTGCCACTGCACTCTTCCGCGATCGATCGCCCACCCGCTTCCCGGAGGGACGCAGTGGCTTGACCTCGGGACGGGGTGGGGCTCCTTCCTGCTCCGTCGGGCATTGCGCCGCCCGGTGGCCTCGTCCTCCGCACCTGAAGCACAGGTTCGGGGCTTTAGTTGCCTCTCGCCCCCCCGTGGGCTGTCGCTGGCTGCTCTGCCTTTCCTCTGGGGGTCTCTCCCTCGGCCGGTCTCTCGCCTGGCCCCGCCTCCTCGTGCTCTGTTGGATCTGCCGCCATGCCGACTCCGCCGTCCTGGCCAGCCAGATCCAATCCTTCACCATGGACGGGTCATCCCGACCCAGCGTCCGTTCCAGGATCTCCGGATTGAGCCGCCTCTTAAAGTACTTCACCCTCAGGGACTTTGGCCGGTCCGTGAGTTTTTCCACCAGCCTCTGGAATTCCAATGTGTACTCGGACACAGAGTTATCCTGCTGCCTAAACTGCAGGATGTCGTCCTCGCCCCACTTGGCGCTTAATGTGTCCTCAAACCTGTCCTGGAGCGCCTGCATGAAGTCCGGGAAACTCCTCAGTTCCGCTGCGTTGGCATCGTACAGTCTGATCACCCAGCTAGCCGCTTGGCTGTCCAGCAGCTCGGCCACATGGGAGACTCTGTCCTCGTCCCTAGTGAACTTGTGACCCCCCCCTCTTCATGAAGCTCCAGACATGCGTCAGGAAGTGAGACAGCTGCTTGGGATCCCCCGAGAACTTCCCGGTTATGCCTCGAAGCCTCAAGGCGTCTGCCGCCCATCGGTCCACCGACCAGGGCGCTGGCGTTGGTGCCAGTTGGGGTACCGGGCTGCCACCCCTGTTGTTCGTGCCATCGCTCGCCGCCAGCGGCGCCGCTCCCAGCAGTAAGGTTTGGAGCATCGCCTGCATGGAGTCTAGGCGCTGCTCGATCCTCGCCTCCAGCTGGGCGAATTTCTCATCCCATTCGCAGTTCCGGGCCCCCGAGCCTCAGGTCATCGTGACCCCCGAGCTGTCTGGCCCCTGGTTCACGCCCATCGACCACCGCTCCGGCGGTGGTCCCCGGCCCTGGCCCCCATCCCGTCACTCCAGGGTGGGTCCGCCATCGCCTCCGCGAGTCCGGGTTCCTCGTGCTCCAACTGACCAACGGATTCCTCGTCGCTGGCCATGCCTGTGGTTGAAAAAGAGAAGCACTCCTCAGTGGTACCTGGTAGCGTTAGTGGTTAGTCCTGGCTTTATGTAAGATTTGCCCCGTTCGACAAGAGAAACTCCCGTGACACGTGTGGTTCACAAAAAAGGTTTACTCATGCGTAACGTAACAGTTACAAAGCCAGGACTGGCTTGGCACATTTACATTGCTCATTTATACTTCCCCCTTCCCGCGTTTTTCGCCCCACGATTGTGTTACCGCTGCGGATTATCAGCCCCCCAATAGTCCCCCTTATGTGCCCAGAATGGCAGGTTCGGCCCGGGTCCCATTGTCCTTGATTGGTAGTCCCCTCCAGCGTGGGTTGGTTCCCTTGGGTTCCTCCAGTTACGTGCAACACCCAAGGCTTCTGGCTTGCGCGGTGATCTCGCTTCGCTGCCCGCGGCCCCGCTCATTGTTAGCTCGCGCCGCTTATCAGTGTAAAGTCAAAGCTTCCGCTTTGCGGTTTTCCCGTTTGGCTAGGCGCAGGTGGCCCATTAATCAGCCGCGCTTTCAGTTCCTCTTTCCTCGGCTAGCAGCCAGTAGCGGAGTTAGCACGGCGCAGCGGCAAGCTTTCCTCGAAGCACCATGCTGGCTGAACCTGACATAGGGAGCGTTAACGGCCTGTTGTTTCTTTGCTTCTGTACCTGAGGCTTTTGCTGACCTAGTGATTGTGTGGCTAAGGGTCAGTCTAGATGCTAAAGTTATAAGGTGCTAAGCATATAAAGTTATGCTCATTGTAAAAGGACATTTTAACAGTTTGCAGAGTTGCAAAAAGAAATGGGAATATGTGGTTAAGCTAAAGGCCAAATGTCTTGCTTGCTCGTATCAGAGGTCCTGAAAAGGGGAAATGTCTGCAGTTTTCCCCTTTCCTCCTCCCAGCTCCTAGACACATTTCCTGAGCATGCATGAACTTTTGCACCTGCTCTTGCCTCTAACCACACAATACCACCACATCCTCTGCATATGAGGAACCCCTGGAACAAGTGAGGACTAGAGACTTGACTATTAGTTTATGCTGCTTAAACTGTTATGTCAACCTTAGAAGGCGGGCAGACTTGTGTGTGTGGCCCTCCTCCTAGATGCTTCCTGATGACAAAAAGGTATAAAAGCTGTTGTATACTGTTTTAGGGTGTGGCTGTTCTCTGTCTTCCCTCTGCCAGTCGGACAGAGAGTGGTCCACCCTGCTTTTCTCTTGGCCAAAATAAAAGCTGAATTTTCTTTGGAAAAAACCTTGGTCTAGAGTGTCACTGGAAAGTATAGATTCTGGGCTACAAAACCTTACAGTCCTTTTGGACCTCTTGGTGGCCTTCGATGCCATCACCCAGGAAGAGGTTGGAAGTCGAAGCACTTCTTATGATGGTTCTGCTCCTTCCTTAGTGGGCAGTTCCAGTTGGTTGTGGTGGGAACAAGAGGTCAGCCTCGTGGCCGCTTCCATGTGGCATCCACAGGGGTTCTGTGCCAGCCGATGCAGAGTAGAGAGGCTGGCCGTTGCAAGTTTTCAAGTGGTGAATCTCCTGGTAACAATCAGGAACCGAGTGAGTAAATAGGCAGAGAATACTTGAGCCAGGAGCAACTGTGAGTAGAGAGGTAGATAGGGGGAAGCAATAGGGTCTGGAGTGTCAGTTTGGTGTAGTGGATTAGGAGCAAGGACATGGGGGCTCTGGTCCTGCCTGAGGCACAAAGCCAGCTGGGTGACCTTGTGTCAGCCCTTCCCTCTCAGCCCTTGGAAGAAGAAGGCCAGGGCAAAGCACGTCTGGTCTGAAAAGGTTGCCAAGAAAACTGCAGGGACTTGTCCGGACAATTGCCAGGAGTCAAGACTGACTTGAAGACGCGCATGCGCACACACACACACACACACACACACACACAAAGTTGGGCGGGATGAGGCATGGAGGCTCCTAATCGTCTGGAATGGCTTCCCCTTAGAAGGAAGATTGGCTCCATCAACTAACCTTCCAGGAGCTATTTAAAACTCAGTTATTCCAGATGGCTTAATTGTGACCTAGTCCGTGTTGTGCGCTTTAAATTTTAATTAAACTTAACTTAACTTTAATTTAATTTACCATAGACGTTTTATTGTTGTACATTATCATTGTTAGGAAGTGCCCTGAGTTGCAAGATGTAGCGCTATATAAATCCAACAAACAAACAAATGAGTCACAAGGACGTGATGCATTTGCACTCCCAGGTGATCCAAAGCGTCTCTTCCAAAGCCAACCTAACAGTTCCAAAAAGAAGATAATTCACTGCTACCTAAATTACGTTTTCGGAAATCCTTTCTTTGGGTAGAAGCGAGCAACCTAAATTTTTTCTAATTAGCTCAGTGGAAAGTAGGTCCCACTCAGTCACTTGCTGGCTCTTTCGCATGACATACTTACTGTGATTAACCAAACAATAATTTGGTCAATAATTTCCCGGGATTGCAAAACACTGCAAAATTAATCAGACAGGCCGGATCCACAGCACACACTGGACTAAAATGTAGCTGGCTATTTTGTTGTTTAGGGTGGGATGCAAACCCAGTGGCTTCCTTCTTTTGCATTCATAAGTGATGGCTTTTGTAACATTTTGCTTGTTCCTGTTTACAAGGCCTTGTCTGCACCTTTCTAGTCTCCCTTTGGCCATGAACCTCTCTAGCTTAATAAAATACCCATGGACATTGGGGCACTTAAGGACGAGCAGATTTATTCCAGCCCTGGAATAAATTAATAGTTATTTATTAAGCCCTGGATACCCCAAACTCCGGGTCCAGGACATGAGCATCAATGTGTCTAGGGACAACCCTCTCCGTGGCTGGCAGGTATCACGCCTCACCTGATTTTTCTTTTAACATTTAATTAAAAAGAAATACATTAGAATCTATTAAAGCAAAGCATCAGCCTCAAGCATGCATAATCTCCATTTCCAAGAATGCTTCTGTGTCCCATGATGCATTTGGAGGCATCCTTGGAAGACAAAAATGATAAAAGGTTTTACCCTCTAGGTAAATGGAGGGAGGGTTTTTTTGCCTCTAGTTATCACCTAGTGAGCCATTTTGTTGAAGTCCCCCTAACAGACTTCCCAAATCTTATCATGCCATTTGTACGAGAAGCCTGGGAGCGCCAGGCGCAAGCTTCGGCTGGCAGAGGAGCTATAGTATATTATCTACATAATAATAAACATGCATGTCCGAAATACTCAGAGATTAAAGCCGCGCGCTTATAAAGGTGACTCCGCATTTCTTGCTATCAAAAGCCTTGCGGTGGCTCCACTGGCTTTGAGTGAGGGTTTTGTCATGGATTCACAACAGAGTTCACAATCCCCTTGCTCGTGGGCTTCCCGGGGAACGGGATGCCGTTGCAAATGGACCTTTGATCCGATCCACTTCCTTTTTCTGGAACCCTCAAGAAACCTGACAGGCTGTGCTCCCACCAGAGAAAAGGGTTAAGCTGGCTCGTGGTTTGCAAAGAGAGCCAAATTTCTCTTCTTCATCTTATCCATTTTATCCAGATACCTGAACAGGCGAAGGAGGACACGGACGATTGGAAAGGAGGACACATGGGCAGAAAAGGAGGACATGCAAACTGTTTAGCAGAACACCTGCAACAAAAATTACAGTGAAGAACTGCCAAAAAGGTACTTAGGCCTATGTGCCTATGAAATTACTTTTCCAGTCTCAGAAAGACTGTTCTTCCAATCACAATAGTTCTCAACAGATTTATTTATTTATATTTCAAATTTAGATACCGCCCATCTCACAAAAAGTGACTCTTGAACATATGCTAGTGATAATATAGAATCGACCACAGCGCATTTTTCAAATTTCACCATAGAAATGTAGGATGAGTCAGTGTTTCTCAACCTTGGCAGCTGTGCAGACTTCAACTCCCAGAATTCCCAGCATGGCTGGCTGGGGAGTTCTGGGGGTTGAGGTCCGCACATCTTCCATCTGCCAAGGTTGAGAAACACTGGACTAGAGCGATTGTAGATTTGAAACTGATGGCTGGAATCAGGAAGTAAGTTAAATAACGTAAATCCAGATGACAGACGAGGAAAGAAAGCAGCAGACGATTTACAAGTGGCAATACACAAACGTTTCAAATGACTCCTGTCGTGAAAACAGTCCAAAATAATCATAATTAAAAATCCAAGGCACTCAAACAGCCTGACAATATTTGATTTTAAGGCTTTACCTGACAGATGAAGGACATGAGGACAAAACGGAGGACACGTCTTCCTTTAGCCGGACATCCGGTAATCCTACTTTCCCCCTAAAAAACAGGGTTTAAAGAAAAAGGTCTGTGGGCCCGGACACTTTGCTGAGAGAGAATATTGTACCAAGAAAAGAAAATTGGAAATATAAACGACAAATTGGAAATATAAATGAATAAATAAGAAATATATGTAGCTCAGGGTTCAACCGTGGAGTCCTCAGTGCTCTCTGAGCTGGGTCGTTTGCCTGGAGATGTTTCATGATCCAGCCGGGTTATGAAGCACCTGCAATCAAACAGCCCAGCTCAGAGAGCACCCAGGTCTCCAGAGAATATTGTTTAGGGCAGTGTTGTCCAAACTTGGCCACTTTGAGTGGACTTCAACTCCCAGAATTCCCCAGCCAGCATGGCTGGCTGGGGAATTCTGGGAGTTGAACTCCACTCATCTTAAAGTGGCCAAGTTTGGACAACACTGGTTTAGGGGGTTGTGTGAACTCAACTGACGGGGGGGGGTTATTCAAGAAACCATAATGGATCCCCTGTTTTAACACATGGGAATCCCGCCGTGAGGTCTGCATGGAGAGGCACGGGAGGGAACAAATTGACACGGAAGAGCCCTGCAAGGTCTCCTGCTGCGACAAATCAACCTTCGGAGCGGCTCCAGCTGTTTAAATCACCGCTCATTCGCGCACTTGCGCCTCGCCCGTGTTTTTTAATCCATGACTAAACCGAAGGAGAACCTAGCTGGGCCCCAGCAGCAGGATGTTCCCTAACGACGCATAGGGGGCGCCATAACAACAACAGTGGCGCGCTCCCAACGCACGCTTTGGCCAATCAGAGAAGACTCCAGGGTCAAACCCCGCTCGGCCTTCCCCAGTTGCCCAGAGATCCTGAGGCAGAGGCCCTCCCGGAAGAAGCTCCGGCGCGCGCGGAGATTCGTTGCCGAACAACCGCGAGCGGCTGGGGCGCGGTCGGCCTGCGCCTGCGTAGACTCCCGAGTCCGGCTGCCGTAAAGCGCGTCGCCGTCGACCCGCTCTCCCGGCCTCCCGCCGCGGGCGGGCGGGCGCAAAATGTCGTGAGCCGCACCCGGCCGGTCGACGGCGCGGGAGCGACAGCGAGCGGGCGGCGACCGGCGGCATCCCATGCTCCGTCGGTGGCGGCGGCGGCGGCGGGCGTCCCTGTCCTTCCCCTCCCCCTTCATGCGGGGCCCGGGCCGGGGCCGCGCCGGTGTCGCCCCCGCCCGCTATGGCCAGGAAGACAGTTAGCAGGAAGAGGAGAGCGGCCGCCCCCGCGGCGGGGCCCGGCGGAGAGCAGGTGGGACCCCTCCCTTCGCCCCCGCCCGGGGGGCCCCACAGCCCCATCGCCCCCGTCCCGCCCCTGAGGCGCTGGGGTCGCGGGGCTGCGGCGCCCACGCGCCCCACTCGGCGGGGGGCGCCGCCGGACTCCTGCCCCTTCGCTCGCTGCCCGGGGGCTTCCGATGCTGGGACCGCAGTCGCTGGGCTGCCACCCGGCAGGGGACTCCGCGGCCATGGACTACGGCCCCCATCGCCCCCGCCCCTCTTCCAAGCGCGCTTCGGAGTCGCGGGACTGCCGCTCCCATGCTTCCCACGGGGTGGGCGCCGGATTACTTTCCCCATCGCTCCCAGGCGGGACTACAGCCCCCCTCGCTCCCATTCAAAGGGGGCGGATGACTACAGCGCCCATCGCCCCCGCCCCCCTTGTAAGCGCGCTCGGGGCCGCGGGACTGCAGCGCCCATGCTCCCCGCTGGGGGAGGGCGCTGGACTCCTTCCCCATCGCTCCCAGGCGGGACTACAGCCCCCATCGCCCCCGCAGCTCGGCGGGGGCCCGGCGCGGGCGGCGCTGCCCGGCGGGTTCGGCGTTCGGAGCCCCGTAACCGACCCGGCGGCGGCGGAGGGCGGCGATGCTTCGGGGCGGCGGCCGGCGGAGGGAGCGGCGGCGGGGCTCGGGCGCTGCGGCCTGGGGGAAGGTGGGTGGCCGGGCCGGGCCGGGCCGGGAGCGGGGCAGGCGGGCTGGCACCGCAGGGTCGGGCTGTTGGGCGCCCCCCTGCCGCGCGCGCGGGGTCGCGTTGGGGCTGCGCGGCTGCGCGAACGCGGACCTCCGCCGTGCCGCCGCGATGGTGGGGTGGCAGGAAAGGGTTAACGCCTCTCCGAGGAGGAGGCGGAGCCAGAGAGCCTGGGCTACTGGAATGAGCGCCCGCCGGATGACAGGCTGGCTCAGCCTTGCGCGACCTTGGCGGCTTTCAGACGGGTGGACTCCAACTCCCAGAATTCCCCAGCCAGCATGGCTGGCTGGGGAATTCTGGGAGTTGAAGTCCACACATCTTCAAGTCGCCACGGTTGAGGAACCGTGTTTGACACGATGAACCCCTGCACGCCCTTGCTACCAGCTGCACTGGCTTGTGCTGTGATGGGACCCGTTGTATTTTCATTTATTTTCCGTAATCCATTTCTAAGCCAGTTCAGCCATTGGCAAGATGTGAAAACCAGAAGCTGGTCACAGTTAGGTGGCCTTTCCTTGCATACTTGAAGCCCGTCTTGGTGTTTGATTACCACCTTTAGGTGGTTAATTAGGTCATGTTATGAAATAAAGAGTGGCTGCTTATTTTACTAACTTAGAGGATAGTGTAGAATCTGTAGCGCTTGGGTGCTATTTGGTGTGGTGAGCCAGAGTTTTAAATGCACAACCTACTAAAATAACCTATGCAAAATGCAACAAGATTACCACACAGCAAAGACTACATATGTAAACTACTTCTTTACAAGTGAATTAGGCGATAATAAGGCAAAAGCTTTTTTTAAAAAAAAAAACTTCAGCTGATGGAAAAAAAGTAGGCTTATTAAATGAAATCTTGCTTCATAGAGTCCTCATAATGAGCTTGGCTGTTACAACTCGGCTGATCTTGCTCCCTAACAAATCAAGCCCAGATGCTGTTCCACTTTGTAATGTATTGTCTTTTCTTGTAACTTTCTGAAACTATGAAGGACTAATAACTCTTTTAAAAACCCCAACCGCTCAGTAATTTGTTGTAATTTGAATGGCTTCCAGATGGGGAGATTGCATCTTTGTGAAATCAGCTTGAAGGCAGCTGTGTCATACCTTTTTAAAAAAATCCTAGGCCAAAAAATTCTAGGCCAAAAAAATCCAGGTTTTTTTGGCCTAGAATTAAATCTAAATTAATGTTTTGACTCCAGTTCCCATAATTCTTCAGCCAACATGGCTTGCTGCTTAATGGATTTATGGGAGCTGCAAACAACTGAAATGCGTGGGTTTTGTGAATGATGTTTTAAATATATCTTAGAGAAAACTCTTAGAAGAAATTAACATTCTGGGAGAGTGGCTGTGCAGGTGAGCTTAAACATGTTTTTTTTTAAACCCAATTTTCTGGGAATTGCAACCCCAAATACTGCTGGCCACATGTTCAAATGTTTTCAAGCATTTCTCACCACTAAGTAGACCTATATTCATTTAGATATCTATCTCCTTCTGTAAGGCAACATGTGAATTTTGTATTTGTGAAAAACTATGCACCGTTCATTTAAAATATTTCAAGCCTACCTCTCAAATAATTAATAGATATTAACTATAAATAAAATCAAATATATTATGTAAAATTACAATAATAATTGTGCTAAAACAAATACCCTCTCTCCCCACCCCTACAATTCATTGAATATATTTAAATGGGAGCAACATTTTTAATTAATGGCTGAAATATACAGAAAAATGATATCAAATATCTCTGCCTTGGATATAATATGAATGGAGGCTGCCACAGAGAATTCCTTTTCCTTGCTTGCCATCTACCCAGCATGTTCAGTTTGCAACACGACCTCTCAGAGATGATGATATTCAGTGAGCAAGAGATCTTGTAGAACGTGGATTCCCTAGTGTAAGTAAATGTAAGTCAGTACAATTAGCACAGGTATTAGGTCTTTGGGTCTATAATAATCCTTGTCATTTGTATTCTGTAGAATGTAGAAGGGATTCTGGTAGCTTCTTTAGGATACCTGATGTTTTGCCAACATTTTTAATTTATTCATGAATCAAATTTATAATTTCAGATGGTCTCTCATCTAGACAGAGAAACTCTGGGCAGAGAACAAAACAAAAACATATCCAATCCATTACAATCAAGAAAAAAGAAACCAGGTTGAGGCCAATATAAAAATTTATATTCCCACATATCACATACACCCACAGCAGAGCCCCAGTAACTTAACATCCTGGCCCCAGTGGCTGGGGGAAGAGCCAGGCCTCTATGGCCTTCCAAAGGGCCAGTAGAGTTGGGGCCAAACGGATCTTCCGGGGAGGCTGTTCCGTAGGGCAGATGTGGCAGAGAAGGCAAATATTCCCTCTGGATCTAATCAGAGATGTATTTCAAGCTCTTACTCCATGTGTTGTTGATATTTTCCTGTAGTACGGCTGGGATCATTCAGTCCACAAAAGGAAGCGGCTTCCCCCAGTGAAGAGGTCGTTGGTGTGCTACCTGAAAGGAAGAGAGGTGCGGCTGCCAAATGAGTCCAGCTATCATCGCTTGTTGCATGCGTATGCAGCTCAACAGTTGCCCAGTTTGTTGAAAGAAAGAGAATTTCATCTTGGAACTCTTAATAAGGTGTTTGCATCTCAGTGGTTGAATCACCGGCAAGTGGTGTGTGGAACAAAATGCAATACAGTAAGTGCACATTCCCTAGTTATTTCCTTGATTTTTTCCAGCCAGGTATTGGATATTGTGCACAGATTGAAGGCAAAGGTGAAAATCAAGTCCACTGCTTTGTCTCACCTTCCTGCTGTTGGCAAGCACAGAGCCCCCAAATAGTGGAAGCCAGATGGAAATCGAATGCTTCATCAGTGGCTACTTAACAGAAAGTTATAAAAATGGTGCTGAGTGACTTTTTGGTGCTGAGTCTGGAGGTGCTGAGAATTTTCCATTCCTGGCTCAGCACAGCACAAAGTCCACTCTGTGTCTTATGGATCAATGGATTTTGAGAAGGCAAGTTGCTGTGACCCACAATTTCCCAGGCAGGAGAGTAAACTATGATTTTATGCTTGTCAACCTTTTGAGGGTAGATCAGGTCGGAAACTAGAATTGCACTTTATTGATACAAGCTGTAATAACATAATCTCGAGTGTCTGACAAAGTTTCTCTTTCTCTTCTTCTTATACCAAAGAGAGTCAAGGTAGGGTAATCTTGAGTTTCTTCCTCACCCCCTCCTGTCTTTTGGGGCTAAGCTGTTTTCTTAATGGCTGCTGCGTACCTTCTTCAGGGTGCCTCTGTACTCCTCTACAATGCAGTTCCCTTGTCCTAAAATTAGGAAAATTGAAGTACTGGTATTAAACAGCAGCTTGCTTGATGAGACATTAGGATATGCTACAGTTTAAAACTGAGGTCTGGTTCTGAATTGTTTGGAACCCTTCAGTCATAAGTCCTGCTTTAGAGATTAGAAAACTGCGGCCACTTGCACATCTGGAGAAGACCAGAATTTTAATGCTTATGCGTGACAGAAGCTCCAGAGGGATCTCTAACTTGGATAAATAGTTAATCAAGTGGAAAATGTGGTTCAATTGAAATAAATGTAAAATGGTGCACATTGGGCAAGACAAACTTAATTTCACATATACACAGGTGGAATCTGAGTTGTAACTAAGTAGGAAAAAGATCTTTTGGGATCACAGAGGATAGTCTAGGGAAGAAATTGACACAGTGACAAAGTTCATCCAGTACAACAGATTAGAAGGAGCTTTAAAAGCGAAAAGAAGGTATTTGAGACAGCATATAACCTGTAGAATTCATTCAGGATGTGGTGACTAAATTGGTAGGGATTGGATAAATTTATGGAGAACAGGCCTGTCATATTGGCCTTGAGGATGCAAGGTCACTTCCAGTTTGGGGGCAGCACGTCTCCCCAGCAGTGCAACAGTGGGAGAAGGAAGTCTCCAGCTCGTGCTGGGGAGCACTCCTGAGGTATTTGGTTGGTCCCTGGGAGAAACCAAATGCCAAACTAAAATGGGCCTTGATTACATCCAGCTGCACTCTCTGCTTTCTTATGACTCTTGTCCAGATGTAGCAACTATATACCAAAATGGGAATTATATTGGTATAACATAAGAAACGTTCACATCATGGCGTTCTGAGAGTTTCAAACAAACGTGTTTTCAAACCCATTGGCTTTACTGGAAATGCTGAGTGGGGAGGAGCCCTAAAGGATGCATTATGAAATGGAATATAGACCTGCAGTAAATTACTGATATGGCGGAACTATAATTATATGACATAATAAAAACATATTTGAGAAGGAGTTGAGTCCCCCAGTTTTCTCCATTTTTCATTGGTCCTATGAGTAACGGAGTGAATTGCAGCTCCTCATTTTTGTACCAAGTTTTAATTACATTCCTGCATGGGTGACAAGCTATTACTCACATTTTGTCAAAGGATGCACCAAACTATCAATCCTAGAGAGTGGAATTGTTCTGTTTATTAGTAGAACATATTGTTGGATGTTTCAAGAACTTGCTATATCATAATGAGGCTGTTGGTTGTCTGCCATCTGGGGTACCATCTCTTCATCCCAAGCCCAGGTGCAACAAAGGATGGCAATGTACCCAGGACTCCCTCTGCACACACATTCCATCTTTATTTTCTCAAACTCACTGTACAGCAATATGCAGATTTAAGCTTCTGCACTTGTACCCTGAGAAGACGCGATGCAAGACTGCATGCATTATGTGAATATATCTCAAGGCCATCAAGAGAACAGCCAAGTATCTGTTAACTCAGAAGGGTAAGAGAAAAACTCTGGGGCATTGATATATCTGGCTCTCGCTTCTTTGTATTTTAGTTGGTAATCACCTTGTGTTTCAGCTTTCTTTGTCTGCAGCAACATTTCTAACTTCCCTGGTCATATCTGGTAATTGTCTTCCAAGTCAAGCCAAGTGCAGAATAAGAATTTCAATGTCTGGAGAGCTTTGATTTGTTGTCAGTCTCAAATGTGAAGCCTTACGAAACGTAGGGGTTATTCACTGGCATTGCTCTGTGACGTTTGTGTATTTCTTTTCAAATTAGAGAGCTAATGTCTATGTATGAGTGTTAAGATATTGTAACTTTAGCCTGTGTTTTCAGGTTTGATTGTTCCTTCTGTTACGCTTCTTAAAGTCTTTTCTTCCATTAGATTCCATGTAATATTTCAATCCTTACAACTTTCCCATGTCTTAGTTCAGGAAGCTAAATTGAATATCATCTGCATTCACTGAAGTGGCAATATTCTTGGTCTAGCTTTCTCAGTTGTAGGTTAACAAGATATATTAAATGTTTTTTCAGGAACTCTGCTGAACTGCATTTAGAGTTATACTAAATCTAATAACAGAGTTACATTTTTCCATCTCATTTAAAACAATTTGGAAAGAAAGAGGGGAACACTCGGGGATGGCTTTATGCATCACATTATTATTTAAATGTATTGCCACCCAACTCCAATGGAATCTGGCTTAGTGAGTTAGATTAATTTAACCAATTTTGGTTTAATCAATAAATAATGGTTTCACTGCGTAAATTCATCAGTAGCTCATTTCCCAGCCCTTGTGCTGAAGTGGCAAATGAAATGCTTCTGCCCAGCAATGGACTTTTTTTTAACTTTTTAATGAAAAACAAAAGGAGCAGATTAAGTCTGAGTTCACCAAGAGATGACATGCTTTGTTTATTTTTGATTTAGCATTTGTTGTGAAGCCAGCTGTTGCAGTTGCGAACCATGATTAACAATTTGTAACAAGTAATCTCAGGTCATGTATTCTTGTCTGTGTCTGACATAGGCTGCAGATATTTGCTTCTACACCGTGTGTGTGTGTGTGTGTGTGTGTGTGTGTGTGTGTGTTACTGCTCTGTAAAGCTGAAGATGATTGCCTTGATTCGGTAATATTGCAATGGTGTTTACTCAGCTCCCTACAAATCTCCAAGATAGAAAAATAGGTTTGTTCTCTGACACTTCAGTGACGTTTTTATAAAGATCATGGCTTCTTTATTATTTCATAACAAGAATGTATACTTTGTCACCCTAATGTGGTCTGCTTAAAGTGAATTCCATTTTTTTTTCTATTCTCTGTTCATTTGTTGCATAGTGTCTCCTCAATCTAAAAGTGGAGTTTGTGTTCAAAATGGCTTGCATGGCCTTTGCGGAGATCACCTTCATAAAGTTCAGAAGTAGCCCTGTTTTCTTAAGAATTGATTGTTCCTTGTAGTTGCTGCATCCAAGCAATTTGTCTGAAAGTCAGGCCAGAAGCCTTATGGAATTGTTCTCATTTTGCCACCCCCTGTTTCAGGGTCTTCTGCGGTTCCTCTTTTTCCACATCTTGCTCCTGATGTCCCAGTAGAGGAGGACAGAAGATCTGGTCTGCCCTGTAGACACAATAGGCGTGTAACTTCTTGTTTATAGTGCCTTATTAGGGCTGGAGAAAATGCAGCTAAACAGGATTGGTCTGAATGAAGCTTAACTTGTGTGTTATTATTTCACCTTACTTGCTTTCATTACTTACTTTAGAACAATCAGATACGTTCAACTATATAAATGGGTTTCTGCCTTAGCATGCTCGAACATAGGTTAGGCACTCCTGAATTGCATTTGAAATACAGGGGGTCCCCAGTTTAAGAACGAGTTCCGTTCCCAAGGCCTGTCCTTAAGTCGAATTTGTATGTAAGCTGGAACGGTATTATTGTATAACACTGTATAAGTAGTATTGTATAATGAACTCGAACCATTGTAGATTTAACTTGAATCATTGAGTGTTTAACTCAAATTTTGCTGCAGTAGGCTCCATTCTTAATTATGGGTCATCTGTAAACCGGGCATTCTTAACCCAGGGACTATCTGTCTTTTGTATGCTAATATGGTTAATGTGAATTCATGGAAGACAATACCCTGTGCAGGAGTGGGCAGCGCCATCCCTGTAAAGCAGTAATGGGAGTGTTGCACACACCATAGAAACTAGACTCAAGCTATGTGGGTAAGCTTACGTGGCAGAAATAAGACTGAATAGTAACTCTTTGGATTCGCCATTCGTTCTTGACTGGTACCTGTGTTCCTCTAGTGCTGCAATATTCAAAATGTGTTCCATGGAACCCCAGGGCTCCATGAGAATCATTCAGGGGTTCAACATGACAATTTACTGTTACGATTACAGTGAAATTGTAAGATCTTTATTCCTTTGTTTTGTTTAAAAGAGTGAAGTCTGTGACAAGGTATTACATTAACAACAGGTTCTGCACTGGTTTTTCACACTGAGAAGTGTTCCTCGGGCATCTCAAGTTCAAAGACCCCTGCTCTAGTAAGCCAGCAGAGCAGTGATCTCCATAGGATGCATGTTTAATGTCCAGTAATCAAATTATCTTGTCTTTCTCCTTTCCATGTAGCTTTCTAATAAGATACGATAGTTCCTGTAATAATTGTTTTTCTCTCTCTGTCTGTCTCTTGCAGTTGTTTGTAGTTGATGTCCAAACTGGTCAGATTACCAAGATTCCCATTCTGAAGGATCGGGAACCTCACATGGTAAACCAGCAGGGCTGTGGGATTCATGCGATCGAGCTCAACCCTTCAAGGACTCTCTTGGCTACTGGAGGTGATAACCCAAACAGCCTTGCAATTTATCGCCTGCCTACCCTCGATCCTGTCTGTGTGGGAGATGTAAGTTTCTGCAAATAGCAAAGATGTGGAGGGTCTTTATATCAGTTGTCTGTTGCCTTGTTCATTTATGGAAATAGTCAGATTCTTTCAGAATGGATGAGACATTGAAAGGCAATTGATTAGCTCAACTGCCTCTCTTTTTTGCTTATACTCCAGTAATGTAGAAACAGGTTAAAATTTCTCTAACAGTTGGGGAGAACTGACAGTGATGCAAAAACACGAACTCTTTGCCTCCATGTTATTCACTGATTGTTTCTTTTTAGGATGGGCACAAAGATTGGATATTTTCTATTGCATGGATCAGTGATACAATGGCTGTTTCTGGTAAAACTCAAACTTTATTATTTTTCTAACCATAATTCTTATAGGAGATAAAAACTAAGAAAAACTGCCAATACAGTTATCAGTATTTCTCCCGTAATTGCCATTCAGTTCTTGCACAGGGGCAGGGAGGCTGGCCGGGCCAGTTCTCTATTGTGCCATCTCATTCATTGCCCGTGTCTCCATGGCGTCCTCCTGCAGCATTTCCTTATTGTCAGAGCAGTGATTGCACCAGGACATGTCCCTGGCCTCTTTAGAAATCAGAATTACACTGTGCAGAATCAGTCCAAATAGATAGCAATCTGGGGTGCGTGTCTGTACAGAATAGCAATAGCAACTGTTCAGCCTGGTTCCACAACACCTGTGATGTGAGCGGGTGTTTCTGAGAAGTGACTGAAGTTCATTTATGCGTTTATTTATTTATCCAGTTTCTAGGCTGCCCAACTCCAAAACTGGCTCTGGGTACCTCCACAGAGTTAAAAACATAAAAAACAACATGCTACGGATATAGTTATATATGTTTGTCCTGCTGTCCGAAACAAATGAAATGATGCCCGGATATTGTTGTGTGGTTATCCTCTTTCGCTGTGTTTATGGCAGTGTGACTAATATATCAGATTCTTCTGTGCAATTATGTTCTTAATTTTCTACAGTGTTAATTTAATGTTAAACAAACTACAGGTAGTCCTACAGGTAGTCCTCAGTTAACCACTCATTCAGCGACCATTCGAAATTACGATGGCAATGAGCAAGTGGTCTTTATGACTGGTCTTCCAAGTTCTGGCCATCCCAGCACCCCTGCGGTCACATGATTGTGATCTGGGCACTTGGCAGCTGGCTTGCACTTACAATGGTTGCAGTGTCCTTGGTTGTGCAGTTGTGATTTGCAACCTTCCCTGCTGGCTTCCCGCAAGCAAAGTCAGTGGAGAAGTTGGCAGGGAAGGTTGCAAGTTGCTCAGGTAAGTCTCCCTCACCCGCATACCCTTCCCCAGCCCCTCTGTGCTTGTGCCACGCTTCCCTAGCCACCCACATACCCTTGCGCACCCTCCCTGAGCTGCACTGTGCTTGCACTGCGCCTCCCCGGCTACTTGCACACCCTCTCCCACTCAACAGCAGCCACCCCAAGCACCACCATGCTTGCGCTGTGCCTCCCTTGCTGCTCATGCACCTTCTCCTACCCGGCAGCAGCCACTTAACCTGCCTGCTGGCCTGCTTGCATGCCACCTGGGACTTGCAACTTCCTGCCAGCTTCCCCACTGACTTTGGTTGTTGGAAGCCAGCAGGAAATTACAAGGAAGTCCCACTTATCAACCCACAATCCTCGCTTAACAACAGCAACGGGGAGTGCCGGGATTGTGGTCGCTAAGTGATGTGGTCACATGACATCATGCTTTACAACCGCATCACTTAGTGACAGACAGTCCAGTCCCACTTGCCACTGTAACTTGAGGACTACCTGAAAGCAATGGGTTTGGAGGATTGAAACTCTCTGAATTTCTGAAATTTGACAAATGTATGCAAATTTGGTTATGGAACTTGTTCCATTTTTAGCACAAAAAGAACCCTGTCTCTTTGCTTGGTGGGAACATTTCTTTCTCGGGAGCTTTAGTATGAGAAACAATATCTATAGCTTGTCCAGTAAGAGGTATAAACTTGTTGTGCTAAGCATATCGTCCTTTCTTGGACATGTGATCAATGTGTACTTGAGTGTGCTTGTTTCTGGTAGGTTCCCGAGATGGTTCGATGGGACTCTGGGAAGTGACAGATGAAGTCCTGGCCAAGAGTGACGCACGACGCAACTTGTCGCAAGTCCCTGTCTATGCACACATAACCCACAGGGCTCTGAAGGACATTCCCAAGGAGAATACCAACCCAGCAAACTGCAAGGTCCGGGCCCTTGCTTTCAACAACAAGAACAAGGTTAGGAAGATGAAGGAATTAAACTCCCCCCTTGCTGAGTCTGGAGATAATTCCAATAATTCCAGCTTTGGACTTCTAGCCAGAACACCCTGCTATAGCCAATTCTAGTCCTCAGTCCATTACAGGTAGTCCTCATTTAACAACCACTTGTTCAGCAACCATTTGAAGTTACAGTGGCACTGAACGAGAGTACTTATGACCGGTCCTCAAAGTTGTGTCCGTCATAGCATCCCCACGGTCATGTGATCACCATTTGGGTGCTTGGCAACAGGTGCACAATTACAATGGTTACAGCGCCCCATGGTCATGTGATCACCATTTCTGACCTTCATTGCGGGTTTCCCACAAGCATAGTCAATGGGGAAGCCGGCAGGAGGTTGAAAGTCACAGTCACGTGACGTCTGCTTACCAACCGCAACTGGAACTGCCAGAACTGCTGTCCTAAGTCGGCATGGTCATGTGATTTTCCGCTTTACAACCGTGTCACTTAGCGACAGAGTTGCTGGTCCCATTTACCGTCATTAGCTGAGGACTGCCTGTACTTCCCTTCAGCATAGATCACTTGTCCAGGTAGGAAAACAAACCCGTAAGTGGTATCAGTGTTGTGCTGCTGCTGAGACAAGTTGCAGAAGTTGAATGGGAAAGGATGCACGGATGGATGTTGGGATTCTGAGCTGAAGATTTTTGGCCTAGATCACTCTTGGTTGGGTTTGTAAAGCTTATTACAGACAGTTACCCTGGTTCTGTGCACTGCTTAGCTGTAAACCATCATTTACATATGACAGTGGCTGTCTTCAGATGGTGCTAAGCCAAAACCCTAACCGTGTGGTGACTTCTGCAATGTGTGAACTCATCCTCTGTCTTCAGAATAACGAAGTGGCTAATTATTAATGATGTATGCAGAGACTTTCACGTCACAGTCAAGTGAATGCTAATGTCCTTCTCTTCTAGGAACTGGGAGCTGTTTCTCTGGATGGATATTTCCACCTCTGGAAAGCAGAATACATGCTGTCAAAGGTGACTTGCCACGCCTGCACACGGAAATGCTTCAGTCAGATCCTGACTTATTACCACGGCTGGTTAAAAATTAAACTAGAATTTCCTGGGTTAGGTGTAAAAGAGAACTCTGGCTTCATGCCAAGTAGGAACAAAGTGCTGACCCCCAGATACAAGGAGGGCTCATGCAACCCTAGCATTTACTGGCAACTTGGTTTAAGAAGCTACAGAGAACATTCAGGCTCTTTCTAGCTTCTTAATTCAGGATGATCCTCTTTTACTTGGTTGTGGAAACTTGCTCACCACATTTTCTGGGTTTATTTCTTTCTTTAGATACCTGTTTTTTCTTTTGCCGGTAAGAGCGTAAGAACAGCACTACAGGATCAGGAAGATTCTTTGTTTCAGGCCCTCAAACAGTTGGGCATTCAAAAAAAAAAAAAGAAAGAAAGAAAATTCTGTTGCGTTATAACATTTCATAACACATCAAAACTACGTTTCTGTACGCATTTGCAAGGGAGAAAGTGAGGAACCTTTTGCTGACTTGCTTGTATGCATAACTTCAAACTCTAAAACAGAGTGCTGCTTTAACAAAGGACTGTTCGTGAGTTGTGCTGCAGTTTCTGCATTACTGGATCCAAGATGAATGAAGTTACCGAGACTAGTTTCTCTGCATTGAGATTTGCAGCTGGTTTTTTTATGGGTTGCTGTTTTTCCTGAGAGACAATGCACCCAGCTAAATGGGAGCAGCCTGGCCCCTCCTGAAATTGCTGCTATCGGTGCTGGTGCGGTTGGTGCCAATACTTAGGAATATTGCTTATAAGCTTAGGCCTGCCAGCACCAACCCTTGTCTGGGAGAAGCAGCCTCAGTTACGTGCGCTCCCAGCTGGGCTGCTGCAACGAGCTGAATGTGAGGTTGCTTTTAAATACAGTGAGAAAGTTTGAGTGGGACTGTTAGAAAGCTTGTGCAGCCGTGCATTTAGCTTCTGTTGTAGCAGAGGGGGGTAACTCTTTTGGGCTGGGGAGACATTTGGATTTAGGGGATTCACAGCTGCCTTGAGTGCCCGCCAGAGCAGAAAGTTAGGTTACAGATCAAACAAATAAATGCCAGAAATGGCACTCGTCACATGGGAGGCTTGTCTGTTTACAAAATAGCTGCAGAGCATCCATTTACCATAAGGAGAACTAGTCCCAAGGAGATTTTGCTACTGTTGGGGAACTCAAAGGTGGTCCTGTAAGTGGCTATGATGCCAGAAGCTGGTGTCTTGTTTCACCAGCTGGTTTCCATTTCATTTTTGTTAATGAAAAGAATTGTGAAAAAGTCATTGGGGCAGGGAGCCTGATGAGGTCCAGGGAAATGTGAGACAGCACGTTGTTCTCTAGACTTGATTGTATTAGAACCATTGTATGATTCTGAACGGTTCAGGAAGTGCCTGCGCCTAAGCTTAAGATGGCCTGTCTGAAAAGGCCCTTGCTTGCTGGCTTCAGACTGGAAGACACTCTTAGAAGCAGGTTCAGTGCTGAACCCATGTCTTTCAGGCCTCTGAATCTATGCTTTGGCCTCCTTTATTAAGGTATGGGGCGCTGGGTTTTAGACTGCAGGTTCTGGTTCAGCACTGGGATGTTTTATGGACTTTATATGTTGCTCTTAATGAGTTTTAAAGCTAGTTTCTTTTTAAAACCTCAGTTTGGGTTTACTGCTTGAGGTTTTAGTTTTGGAATTGTGAAGGAAGGAAAGCCATTACATGTGTTCCCCCACTCCCTGTCTGCAACTTGCCATAGCTCTGATAAGCAGAGACAGTGCAATTGTCTCCTTCGTGCATTCTTTGGAACATGAATGGCCTAGTTTCAGTTGGGGAGAGCTTTAAGGTAGTGTGGGAACAATTGCCTTCCATCCTTAACCCCTTGGAAAAATGGGCCTCAAATTTGGCCCATCCCATCGAGGGTCACTAGTTCTCCATTGGAAGTTCAGGAGACTGAATGTGCCCCCCCATCCCTGCCAGCCATTGTTGCTGCCTCTCTGAGCCTAGCGACCAGCTCTTTCATCAGAGTTCAAGAAGCAAAGATTGCCACTGTGGATTATAGCTGCAAATCAGATCTGTAGGTGAGAGAACAAACACACTGTTGAGGTTGTGCTTCTGTGTGTGAAGTAAGGCCTACAGAGTTACCGTTGAAATTCTGTTTCAGTTCTTGTGGTTGTTGGTTTCATTATTCCTTTTCTATTAATTTTGGTAGAAGTGGAGGTTGGACTGCATATCTTGTGTAGAATCTCTACTAATTATGCTATTTGTGTACTCTGATTGTAAATGCACACAAAAGTAGTTCCAGTTTTGGCTCATTTATTTAAGCATCCTTTGGATCTTCTGTTGTTCATGGTATCCTCCTCTGATTTTCATAAAGGTTTTTCTCTTTCTAACTTTTATAGCTGCTGTCAACAAAGTTACCATACTGTCGGGAAAACGTGTGTCTGGCCTATGGTCAGGAATGGTCTGTGTATGCAGTTGGATCTCAGGCACATGTCTCTTTTCTGGATCCGAGACAGCCTTCCCACAAAGTTAAGTCTGTCTGTTCCAGAGAGCGAGGAAGTGGTAAGGACACTTTATAAGTTTTTATTAAAAAATTCATTGAGATACAGCCCTTTGTTCAACTTGGTGACCTGCAGATGTTTAGGAAACATATTATCTCAACATATCAGTAGAAAGCCAGATTGGAGAACCATGTGATGGTTCTGGAAGAGTTCAGAGGGCATTTGAACCATCTCTGAATCTTGGAGGAAATTCATCATGAATGTTTTCTCAGGAATGTGGAGAGATGTCATTAAATAGGGATGTTAAAGCATCTGTAAGTTCATTATGGTACATGCAAAATGACATGAAATAATAGAATTGTAGAAGAAGCTAGAAAGGACTTCATGAACTGTGGACCTCATAAAACTCTGAGTAAAGCAGCTTTGGTGATATAGTCCCCCCCTCTGTATTTTAGCCAAGTACTTGTTTAAGCTTGATGTGAAGTTTTGTTGTATCTCTAAGCAACCTGTTCCACTGTACCTCCAGTCATACACCTCACATGGAACTGTAAGGAGACCATTTGCTTCCACTGTAATGTCTCCCTTTCAGATTTTTCATATTCCATCCTAGTCTATTCTTTTTGGTATGAAGTAAATTCAGTTTAAATACTCAGTGTATTTTCACATGCTTTCTGCTCCTTGTACATTATCCTTTAAAATTTTCTTTTCTGCATTTGCTAATGAACTTATTCTGCATTCCTGTAGAGGGTAATGTCCCAGTTCTTAAAACACCTCAGCAGATACTAAATCACTCTGTACTTTTCTAGCCTATGTTCTTTCTTAGAACAAATCCTGCAACATCCAAAGACACACCCATCTTAATTAACAGTAATTGTTCCTAGGTAATTCGGTATTCTCCAGATGTTTGGACTGCAATTGAAATCTTTGACCATTCATTGAGTAACATTGACTACTCAGAATGCATCAGCAACATAGACAATGACTTCTTTGATGATATTCAGTGGTGGATTATCCTATATAATTTTAAATATTCTCTCTTATTTTGATTTTAACATTTATGTCTGATCTAGGATCACAGAAATACGTATATGTTGGCTTGGGTAGATGAGTTACAGTCCAAAATAAGTGGAAGGTACCAGTTGGATTATTCTTGATAATCAAGCTGTCCTGAATTTAGAATGGACTTATGGATCATCCAACACATCTCTGTCAAAGACATATCTGCAATGTGAACATCTCCAGTCTGGAATGCGACCATGTCATCCATAACAGAGAGCTTAATCACCTCTCTGTAAATCTGTCTAGCGAAGACCAGCTCACTGCCTTTCAAAGGCATTTGGTTCCACTTCCAAGTTGCTTTTGCCATGAGCCTCTAATGTTGTAATTCTGTATCTTAATTCTAGTCCTGCCCTTTATCAGAACAAGTCTGCTGGGAAGGAGGCTTTGAATCAGTTCTTGACTTTCTTTGCTGGCATCTTCATCTCTCAGGAGCTTGAGGACGCTACAAGGAGGCCTGCTTTTGTGGGCTTGAACCTGACTCACAGGAAGTACATAGCTGATAAAGTCAAAATGACAGCCTCACCATTTTCATCCCTAGCAAGGAGGAACAAAAAAGTTTCCAACACAGTAGTTACTGGTATGCTGGGTTAAGTGAGGACAGCACTGAAATGATCTCCAAACAATGAGGGATGAAGCTAGACTAGCCCTAAACCCATCTCCCATCTCCCTTCTTTTGACTTCTGACCCCTGGACCCCTTCCGTTTGTTTCGTTTCTTCATGTGCTATGGTTGGTTCCTGCCAGCATCTTTCTCAGAGTTTCCTGTCCTTGCTGTCATGGTTAACTGCATGAACTTATCCAATTTGCTTTTAGAAGCAACTCATGCTAGTGGCTGTGAGAGATCTTTGTTTTCCAGGGACTGGACATACCACAGTGTAGCCAATCTGTACAAAATACTTTATTGCAGCACACACCTTCCCCCAACACCAGACTATTGCTCTTCACCCATCTAGGACTTGCAAGGTGATGATGTCATGTCAATATGTCTTTAACACTGAGTCCTTTAATGCTTAGTGTATAAAGTCTGTATAAATATATAAAGGTCATAAAGCCTGTAGTGTGACATACAACCTTTAAGCCTTTTCCAAATATTCTTGCACTAGTTGAGGTAAGGTGCTACTTCAATGTTCTTGTTCCTCTTTTAGTGGCTACTGAGCTCCCAGCAAAACTCCGAGCTCCGGGCAGGACTCCCACCAAGATAGGCTGCTCACCATAACATGTGGTCTTGGTAGTTGAACATTAGTCCTCTTGGCTGCTTGCCGACTCTAGATGTTGCTTTTCCACTCCCTCGCCTGCTCGCCATTTGCTTGTCACGTTTCTTACACACACACTGTTTACGCACATCTCCTCCTCCACCTTGTCTTAATGTTTGCTTTTCTGAGCTAAGATCCTGGGTGAGGTTCAGGCTGCTTGTCTGCACGTCCTTGAAAACATCAGGGTGTGGCTTATTATCACAGGCAGCTGGAATGCTGCCCTGGATGCTTGTGAGTAGTCAGGGAAACAAGGGAAATGGGGTGAGAAGTGTTTCTGCCCAGTTGCAGCACACCTTTCCAAAGCACAGGAGGTCACAAGTTGTGGTCACGTGATGTCTTGCTTAACAACTGTGGGTAACTTCACTCCCTCACAGTGGCCATGAATTTCCTGTAACAATGAATCACATAAGTTGATTACTTGTTCAGTGTAGCGTCTACAGGTAGTCCCCGGTTACCAACCATTTGTTCAGTGACAATTCAAAATTATGACAGCACTGAAAAAGAAGACTTATGACTGGTCCTCAACGTTGCAGCTGTTGCAGCGTCCCTGCGGTCACGTGATCACCATTTGCAACCTTCACAGCCAGCTTCCAATAACCAAAGTCAGTGAGGAATCCAGCAGGAGGTCACAAGTTGTGGTCACCTGATGTCTTGCTTAACAACTGTGGGTAATTCATTTAACAGCCACAGCAAGAACTGCTGACCTAAGTCAGAACAATTAGAACCGTGTTGCTTAGCAATGGAGTTGCTGGTCCAAGTTACGGTTGTTCACTAAGAACTACCCGTAGACTTCTAGCGTGGAGTTATATTCTTTTGTACATAATATTAATTCACTATAGTTCTGGCAAGATATGTCCTGACTACAGGGACCCTATTTAATCTTTCTTAAACTACAATTATTATAATGCCACTTCCTTGATTCTTGTTATTCTTTCTTACTCCAATACTTAGTGTGGTAACTATCTAGGGAAAAGATATTTATTCCAGATCAGTTTTATTGGCTAAGCAAAGTATTTTAAGAGTCTCTCTTGCATGCTCTTCATGTTGTGCCTTGCTGGTGACTTTTATAGTAGGAGCTAAGTTCTTCCAGAATTTCCTTACTTAACATTTTTTAGCCTGTCTGATTTTAACAATTGAAATTTCTTTCTTTTGGTAGACCTGGTAAGCCGATTCCTTGCAGAAATAATTTGAGCTTCTGTCTGTAAGCTGATAAAGTTTTGCCTTAATTAATGCAGTGTTAAAGACTTGTTCCTATTTTATCAACAGATTTTTTTTTTGAATAGCAGTTTCCTTTGTCAATCTGTAGTGTGTGTATTTGCAATCTCCGAGCCCTTTGGTTCACCTTCAGTTGTTATTTTAGTCAGTGCCATGGGTACAGCGTTTGTTCCTTTGCCATATCTACTATAGGCCTTTTGGAAGAAATTCACTTCTGATTCATGATCTCTGCCATTGCTAATCTTTCGTAGGCCTCCTGCCTCTGCTATGCTGAATGTCAGTGATCACTTTTGTTCATCTCAGAACTCTGGATCTTTAGTTTGTCTTTTGGTCCCTTCCTCAAGTCCTAAACAGCCTACAATTTATTTATTTATTTATTTAAATGTATTATAGCCACCCAACTCCACTGGACTTTGGGTGGCCCCAGCCAGCCCCAACAGGCTTGCTCTTGAAGTGTGCATACAATTGGAAGGTACAACGTGAACAATAGTGATGGTTCAAACAGAACATAATTATTCCAAAGTATAGGCTTGATACTGAGAAATGGCTTTGCTTGGTTAGATTTAGGAACAGGATAGCTCTAGAACTTCCTTTAGAGGTGACACCTTCCTACTGAGCAACAACACATCAAAGACCACCATCATGGTGACTTGAGTATTGTAACTGTAACCTATTACTTGAAAACTGTGTACAAGGAAATATGATCTAAAGTGCATTTTCCCCAGAGGCTCTAAGAGAATCTGCTGTCTTGGCCTTTCAGCCTAGACCTGTTGCAGCAGCCCTGGCTTCCTCTTGATGGAAACTCTACTTTTCTTCCCACTGTCTCCCCTGCTCTTTCTTCCATGGTATTCCAGTTGTTCTTGCCTAGACAAAGCTGTATTTGTTGACCATGGCCCTTGTGTTGACTCCATATGAAGAACTGTCTAGACAAAGTCAGTAATCTATCAGTTGCCACCAAACTAATGTGTTCAGGGAGCTAAAAAGCATGCACCAAAGTTTTCCTTTGTTACCCCCCATTGCTACACACAACTGCTTCTTCCTGCATAAGTTCACCTGATTCACAATATGCTGGGGATTTTCACTGATGCCAGGATGTTTTGAGTTTCAACAAAGAAATACCTAGTTGAGGAAAACTGAGAAGCATATTTTGAAAATAAGTAGGGACAGGGCTTAGTCGGGTTTCCATAACACCTGTGTCTGTCCCTCTTCCACGACAGGTATTCGCTCAGTGAGCTTCTATGAACACATTATCACGGTGGGGACAGGACAGGGCTCCTTGCTATTTTATGATATCCGAGCCCAGAGGTTCTTGGATGAGAAACCACCGCACAATTGCTATGGATCAAAATTGGGAGGAAGTGAAATTCTCAAACTGTCAACTGGCAGAGGTTGGCTGGTGAGTAGCTGCAGAAAGAAAAAGTGTGGTTCATGTATTGCCTCAAAATGCTTTCCGAGTATTGAGAAGTCAACAGGAGAAGGTCAGCGGACTGCAGAAACTCTTAGAAACCAAGTGCTTTCCATAGCTTTGTCCTTAAACATTCTTTGTCTGCATTAAGTCATCAGAATGGAATTGAAAGTTGGTGGGCTAAAACAGGCATGATGAATTCCAAAACTGTGCACCAGCATTAATTATAATTATATACACATAACAAAATCCCCTCTCACCTCTATGGGTGGTATGTGTCTTCCTCAGTCTCAGGTCCTCTACCAGAGGCCTGGGAGTTTGAGGGTTCTGTGCAGGATCTGAGCTGTTCCTAGCCCTGCACTCTTCTGGGAAGAGAGCTCTGGTGTTGCTCCTGGGATCTGTTCGACCCATACCCATCTCCCAGCTTGGGAGTCACAGCCCTGAGTGCTCCTACCACCACTGGGACCACTTTGGCCTTGACTTCCCACATCCTCTCTAGTTCCTCCTTCAGGCCCTGGTACTTCTGGATTTTATTTATTTTATTTTATTTATATTTCAAATTTAGATACCACCCATTTTACAAAAAGTGACTCTGGGCAGTTAATTTTTTTGTACTCCTTCTCCTGATGTTGTTGTCACTTGGCACTGCTACATCTATCACTACCGCTGTCTTCTGGTCCTTGTCTACTACCAAGATGTCTGGTTGATTGGCCAATACCTGCCTGCCCGTCTGGATCTGGAAGTCCCACAGGATCTTAGCCGTGTTATTCTCCATGACCTTCTGTGGAATCTCCCATCTGGACTTGGGAGGGTCTAGCCCATACACTGTGCATGTGTTCCTATTCACAATGCTAGCTACTTGGTTGTGCTGTTCAGTATATGCAGTATGTGTGTGTGTGTGTGTGTATACACACACACACACACATGTATATATATTTGTATATATGATGCTGCTAGGAACTTTCCTTCCATATATATATTTAGCAGGGGGTGTTACATAGAGCTGTCGTTGCACCCTATCTTGTAAAAAGTTTGGATTTCTGAATGGGAATTGCCCAGCTCTTGTGCTTTAGCTTCTCCTCTCTTCCTTGGTCCTGGGGATATAAAGACCAACTTTTGGGAAGGTTGTGAGGAACTTGGTTGGAGATCCTACTGACATCCACTTTCCTTTGACAGAATCATGACGAAACCTGGAGAAATTACTTTTCAGACATCAGCTTCTTCCCAAATGCCGTTTACACTCACTGCTATGACTCGTCCGGCACGAAGCTTTTTGTGGCAGGAGGTCCCCTTCCGTCTGGACTCCACGGGAATTATGCTGGCCTCTGGAGCTAATAACGCTTTCCAAAAAGCCTCTCAAGTGTGACTTTTTTTTCCTCACCCTCATTTTCTTTCCTTTTTTAAAACAAAGGATTTGTGTGGTGACATTCCTGTCTTCTGGTTTTGATGCAACTTGGGGTTAAACTATTTTTTTTAGGAGGGGAACAGTGTATCCTGTTGGTCTCCCAGCAGTTTTTGTACATTTTTAAACTGTTTTTGTTTATCTGCTTTGATCTTTATACAGTAGAGTGGGTGTTTGCACCCTTTTTATTGCATTTCCTAAAATGGCTGAGTCTTTGCCCCGAGCTTAGGCTAACCAACCATACGTCTCACTTCCTTCTCTTACTTCGCTGTGAGGTAGGAATCCTTGATTAGATCGGCTGCTGCCGAGCTTTCTGTGAAAGCCCAGGGGCTGTGTGTGTGTGCGTGTGTGTGTACATGTACGTGCAGGTACTTTGTCAGTCGCATTTCCTGGAATAAAAACAATGTGTAATTAAAAATTAAAAAGTATTTATATGAGATACACTTCTACTTTATCCACAGAGTTAGACATACACATGACTCCATGTCATCTTGAAAAAGTGCATTTTTAATGATGATGCTGTTTTTGCCACTGTGATCCAACATGTGACCTCCGTCCTAAGCTTGCTGCACATGTACAGTTTGCCCTTTTATTCCTTGCTTCTCTCCCCAAGGATGATGTCATGGTGGGAATACAGACTGGCTGCAGGTGAAAGTCACCCTCACCGATCTTGTGCCTTGGGGGTACGCAAAGGTAAAGCATTTGGGAGAGAAGCATCTCTTAACTGCCTCATGGGTAATGGCATTGTGGGTGAAGTACCAATTCTGCATAAGGGTGGCTTATGAGTATCATGCTAATAAAATTTAACACACACACCTTCAGAAGGTTGAATTAACTCACTAATAAAAGTGAACCTCAAGAGATCCTTGCAATGTGCTTCTGTCACACAAAAATTGATGAGGTTTACTCACAAGAATTTCTTTAGGTATGGTTTACTTTTGGTTCCATAAGCATAATACTCAAACTTTGATTCTACAGCTCCCATAACCTGGACCAACCACCCACCCCATAAGCCAGGGTTCTAAAAGAGGAGCCTGTGTGTCCTTTCTCCTTACTGAGTTTGAAGAGAAACACTTCTTATTTCCTTAGTAAGCTAGTCCTCCACTCCAGAAGCCTTCCTTCAGCCAGGTGGGTTGCTGAATGAGGAACAGAACATTGCTCCCTTCTGTGTCTGTCTGCTAGTGGTGGAGGATAGGTAGACCTTTTCTCCAAGTGAACTAGCAGCACTCTCTCTCCCAGGAAATTTATGTCTTGGCGTGAAATTGCTTATTGCTTTTGGCTACCAGTTCTGTTCTCAAATATAAGCTGCCTTAAGACATCCTTTAGGTGTCTATATGTATAGGTACTTTGTCAATAGGGATAATTTGGAAGGGAACTTCTTGATGAGGTCCCTCAGAGTTGCAGGGTCATTGTAGGACAGCGTTGGAATGAATTTGCTTCTTCTTAGCCAACAGAGAAGTGTTATACCCAAAACAAACTGGAGCTTCAAATGCTTTTGTGGACACAGGATTCAGTTTGCCAGGCGATGCTCTTGTGCTACAAGGACATGCTTGTGTCATGCTGCTATTATTTGAAAGTTCCAGGAAGCCCAACAAATCTCTCCTGCCTGCTGCATCTCTATGGGATTTTCTGATCTTCCAAGTAGTTTCCATTGGTGTCTTGGCTTCAGACATGATGTATGGCTTCTAAGGTGATGGAAATACCTCTGGAACAGCAGCTCTTCAAGAAAAAGGACTGTCGTCTTCTGGAGGCTGATGATCCTTTCTGGAAAAGTACAGCTTTCTCCTTGGTAGGTTGGGCCTCCCAACTCCAGTGGGAGATGGTGCTATGCTACTATTTCAGCAGCTGATACTGAGTTTTTGCCTTCATACAAAGCAAATGAAGTTCACTTGTAGACAAAAACACATTTACTCTGAGATCTGAAAAAATAAAAAAACATATCCCCCATTGGCACTTGTTTCTGTTTCTGCCAGAGAACTATGAAGCAGGAACAAATCTGAAAATTTTCTGGAGAGAACCTTCTTCAAATGCTCTTTCTTTTCTTGGAGCTAGGAAACTCAGGTCCTAACTCCAAAAAGAGATTAGTCAAAGGAGTATCAGATGCGGATGGTACAATTTTACATGTAAAACTCAAATTTTTGTAGTGCCACATGTAAGCTACCATGTGTGACATGGCCATCGGTTAGGATTTGCTTACTTCCTCTGAACTGCCTCTGAGAACTTAGATTGCTCAGTTCCATAATAGCTCTGAGTCGAGCAGATGCTTTGCATGCATGAGGTCCCAGGGTTCACGCACACTGCAAATGGAACAACTGGTAGCATTGCTGAGAAAGACCTCTCTGGAGACCATGGGGAGAATGCTACCAGTCAACTCAAAGGAGCTTTTGAAGGTCTGACTACAGGTCTGACTCCATCTCATCCGTGTGCCATGCTCCTAACACTCCTGCCGGTCAGTGGAGGCAAGATTTGTTGAATTAGACTTGAGGGGTTCTATTTTTCCAGGAGGGATATTGAAGAAGGAAAAGGTATAAAGTGTAATTTCTCAATTGGCCTTAAAGAAGGGAATCTTCCAATTGGGTAGCTGATTTTTAGAAGGGGCTCACTTGGACGTGGCTGTGTCACATCCAAAGTGCTTTAAAATTGTCCTGCTAGAAAATAACCAGAAAAAGCTACATTGGCATTCAAGGTTTGTAGAGTTTGAGGAAAGGGAGGAGCAGTCTTCATATACGTAATTCAGACACTGAATTATAGACTCTCAGAATATGACTGCATTTAAAATCAGTAACATTTTGCACATATTTTTAATCATTTTTAAAATTCTGTCTTAGAGAAGAAATATTGCTAAAAGAGGCCTTTTTTCCAGCTCTATTTCTACAATGTCACTTGGTGCTTGATGAAGGACAGACCTTTTAAGTGTCTTCTTTCTGAGCTGGGTCTTATCCTACATACAGAGCACTGAACTCGCCTGAATTGGAGGATAAAGCAAATGGTCAGCTGCAAAGGGAAAACGTTTTGTGACACAGATTGCCAGACGTGAAGTAAAGTATATGTAGTTGTCTGCTTATGTTGGGTGGTGCCCAACATCCACATAGTGTAAATCAAGAATAAAGAAAGTGACTATCTTCAAAAGGAAAAAAAACAATTGTTGAGGCACAAGGTAACTTAAACGTGGTTAAATTTTAATACTCTTTAAAATAGGATTATAAAGCTGGGTGAATTCCACAGAATTTGGTGCCATCCATTTCCCTGGGGGTACAGCTACCAGAATTCTCAGTCTGGCCAAGGACCTCTGGAGGCCGCTAGATGTGGGAAGGCTGGTCTGAAGTGCCCGGTTGTTTATAAAACTGGTTTTACAGAATTGTTATTTAAAGTTAACTAAAAGTATTTCCTTCCTGCTTGGGCATGAAATCCTTGTACTGTAGTTGTTTCTCTTCTACAATGTGCGTGCAGCAAAGTAGGAGCAATAGATGGTGGTGCCTTAGAACAGGGTTCCTCAACCTTGGCAACTTTAAGATGGAAGTTGAAGTCCACCCGTCTTAAAGTTGTCAAGGTTGAGGAACTCTGCCTTAGAGGAAGGCTGTTGAACCAAGCATTTCTGTCCAGAAGTTATTCTTGATCTGTCTACACAATTTTCCTCACATATTCCAGGGAAAACAGCAATTATTACTTGTCAGGCTACTAATAAGTACTTATGAGCTCTATCGTTGCCTTCGATACTTGTCAGAATAAAGAGGCAAAGGACCCATTGAGTAAGCATGTACTGAGGTTCATTTAGCAGCCATCCCAGCCTGGAGAAAGAACAACACTTTATGGGTTCTGTAGAAGAAAGGAGAGCAAAGACATTTGAGCAAAAGAGATTGGTGAATTTTAGCAAGGAGTCCTCAGATCATTGTATTCTAGGAGTATTTGTTTCTACTGCATGAGCAACATCATCAACCCAGAGTATCTTCTAAGCAAAGGGCAATCTGGGTCTTTGGGACAAATATGTACCTTATGTCTTCCACTTCATAAGGGGGGATCTTGAAATGTGTAAAACCAAGGTGGAAGGTTCATCTACAATGGATGAAGAAGGGACATGGGCCAAAGAACTTGTGTTCCTGTCAGGAAGCAATCAATTGTAGCTCTGGTCTGGTACATGTATAATACACTTATTTTTAAAACAAGTCACTAATATTTGCATATCTTTCTATGTGAAACAGCAGACAGCTCCCCTGAGAAATATTCACATCTGTGATGGAATAAAGACTGTTTCATTTCTCCAACCTTTTGTGAGCTGTTTCTCTTTAAGTAATGTTTCTTCCTTAATCCACTTAATTCAGAGGAATGTCTGTGGCTGGATGCTGGCTCTTCAACCTCATTAAATTTGTACTTTAAGAAATTGGTCTGTGCCCTTGGCCAGCTCTTACTTATAGTCTCCCACATTCAGTGTTGAATGTCATGATTTCCATTCAGATAACACTGGACCAATCAGAGGTTAATGGTACGTTGATCTTAGTGGCACTTAATGTATGCCAAGCTGCCTACAACAGGATTTGTTATCTATGTCTTTTTGTCTTAAAAAGAAATTTGCAACTGCAACCCATGTGTTCCAGTCAATTTTGACATTTGATGTTTAGGAATTATATAAAATCAAATGTGTGCATTCACCTGGCGTGTCTTTTTCCACTGATGCCTGCATAACAGATTCAGAGGATGCTGAATCTTTTTAATTTTAGATGGCAATTTGCAAGCTGCAGGGTTTCTAAATAAATCAATAAATAATATATTTATATTTATATAAATAAATAACTTAAATAAATAAAAAGCTTTACACACCGGGTAAGGGGAAATCCAGAATGCACCCACACACGGTATATAGAGAGAAATAACGTGTATTTGCCTGCTTCCATCCCAGTTTCTAGAATGTTATAATTCATGTTTGTGGAAACTCCTGATTTTAGCAGAAGTCAATAGAAAACTGGAACAAAGAAGAAAATAGTGAATATTTTCCTTCTCCCTTGTCAATGTTCAGTTGGAAAATGTAATATGTACAAAGTTACAATTTTAATCTGTTGAAAATCAATTTATTCTGTTCTAGTACATGTTGAAAGTCTGTTGAAAATCAGTTTATTCTGTTCTAGTACATGGAAAAGGTAAAGGGGACGCAGTGGCGCAGCGGCTTAATGACGCTGAAAGTTGCTGACCAGAAATGGTCGACGCTTCAGCGGTTCGAGTCCAGCCTTCGCGTTAGCAGGGTGAGCTCCTGTTTCCTCCCCAGTTCCTGTCAACCCAACAGTTCGAAAACTCACGTGAGTAGACAAATGGGGACTCTCACTCCGGTGGGAGGAAAAATGCTGGCGGCGCCTTGCAAAAAGGAGTCGGGGGCAGTTGCTGGTAAGCGCAAAAAAAACCTACGTGTGCCCGAAAAGGGCACGAAGCAACAGAAACCCCGCCTCCTGCACGCGACAGCTGGGCTCTGCTCTAGGAAGGAGGATCTGGCAAACCACTTCCGAAACACTTGCCTTGAAAACTGCAAGGACTCATCCAAGCAGTCACTGCGGAGTCGGTAACGACTGAGTGCAGATTAAAAAAAAAAAAACATGGAAAAGGTAACTCAAAATTACAGCTGATTTAAAAGCCGAACGGCAGAAAAGGAAAACAAAGGATTCTAAAGCTTGGTTAGTGATTAACCGTTTTTTGAGGTTGCAGAATAATGTACAAGCTAATCAGAGAGACTGGGTTTGCAAGACAACCTAGGTCACAAAGAAACTCTCGGCAAAGGTTAACATGAACAAAGCTGAATATGTCCAAATGCAGCTGCTAGAATTATAATTATCCTGGGCAATGGGGTGGAGTGTGAGAGAAATTGCTTTTGCTACATGCCCCGTGGTCCTCCAGATAATGCTACTGTAGTGAGATTACCAGAGGAAGTAGGACTGCAAATTTTGCCCCCACTTCCCCAATCTCAGATTTAGGAGATTTTTTTTTTAAGGACAATTTTTTATTCCTATTTTATTCCTTTCTTAAAATGGAAAATTATCTTTAGGTTCTGTTAAGTTGTATTAGTACAGTTGGGTGCAGATTTTACAGTGGTGGGCAGATTAGTGCAGTTGTGAGCAACTCAAGGCACGCTTGGCCCACAGATTGCCTATCCCAGGTGTAGAGCACCATCTTGAAAAACATACTGATGCCAGTATAAAGAAATGAATGTAGGAATGATACACTCAAGCTTGACCCTATCCATTAAGCATTTCTCATATTAAAGGCTAAAACTCAGCATTGCTGCCCTTCCCAAATGTTCAACCCTGACATTTTCCAGTAAGGCTGGGAGCAGCACTGGGCTGTTGCCAGTCAGTGCAGGCAATACTGTATTAAGGTAGAAGAACCAGGAGCTATAGACATCAGCCTCCAATAAAAGAGAATATATGTAGCTCAGGTTGAACTGCGGAGTTGTTGGTGCTCTCTGAGCTCGGTTGTTTCATGACCCAACTAGGTAACATCATCAGTGCGAGGGAGTGTGGAGAACTCCACAGACATCAGTCTGTTGTGGAGATTGCTGACCAGCTGCAGTAAGCAGAGAGTCTTCGAGGTAGGACAAAATCTGGCAGTTCTGCCTAAATGATATTGCTGGAACAGTGTGGAGGCATGTGTTTATTCATGTCATGAAATAGTCTGAACTAAAAGGGGGGAGGCACTGCACTCTTAAAATAGTTGTTAGATATTTCCAGAAAGTCATGATTTGTTTGTTTATTTTTGGTATGGAGGTGAACTAATGGCGCTATTTATAGTGGAAGAAGACATTGGTCTACCTCAGTTGAATATGCATGCTTTCAGAATAACTGGAACGATTCCTCCGTGTATGTAGCTTCTTCTGTCCATCTCCACCACACCATTTGTTCTACACATGAACAATCCATAACATAAACTCCAAATTCTGTCACAAAAGATTCTACTGAACGCCTTGGATGGTCCTTACTTTGGCTAGCAAAATCTTCAATGCTGTGCCTGCTGTTTATTCCTTGTGTTTACACTTTTCTTAACGTGTTTTTTTACTTCTGTTTGGCTTCTGTAACGCCTTGATTTAAGAAAGACGAATGGCAATTCTCATTTTGGCCATCTGCTTTTCTTGGGGCATCATCTGTATGTCCATCCACTGCAGTTCTACTCTTCCTGAAGCCTAAATTTGTTTTGATATTACACTGGCTAAGTCTTACTAAGCCGTGAAGTTTGGCATCACTAAAGGTTTCACAAGGAAATGCTTCCTGAAGAATTTCTTCTATTCCCTTTATCACTAAACAACTTATGTGCCATAGTTATGCGTCATAAGTTGTCATAAATTGAGGGAAAACATAAATCTTGAATTTTGGAGTCTTGTTTGTTTATTGCAGAACTCCCAAATGGCTCAAGGATGATTTACTATAAATACAAACATAAAAATGGTACAAATGGCAGCTAATTAAAGCCTGTAAAAGCTAAAAAAAAATCAAATAAAGGGATCTCCTAATCTCTAAGAAAGAATAAGACTGACAGATCTGCAAAGGCAGTTTGTTCCACAATGAAAGCCACCACTGAAAAGCAGAATTTATCATCAGCATTAAATTTGGGTAGTGTGGGTCTCCAAATGTTGGGGACCTAAATATCTAAGGTGGTCTGTAGATGGTCCTCTAGGTAACTTGGGCCTAAGCATAGTTATTATCCATGTGCAACACTGAAGATACAGATGAGATGTCTTAAAAGTGTGGGAATCAGAATACAGAACAGATCTTACAGCAAAATTGCAACTGTTCTTTTGGCACCCAAATGCATGTGGTGGTTTCCAGCTTCAAAACTGGGACCTCACAGCTTGACTTACAAGACCTGGCTGTGCCTTGTAAATTTTGTCTTCTTTTCATACCCACTACATGCTGCAAATGCAAATACTTATCTGCCAAAATTCTGCTTTGAAAGGGAGGATGGTGATAGTAAGATACTTCTGACTAGCCCAGAAGCAAAAGTGCAAGTGCGAAAAATACTGTACTTGTAAATCTCTCCATCCAAGCACATTTTAAAAAAATCATCGAAACTTATAATTAATTTTCAAAAAATCATCCAAACTGAGGAATTTGTTAAAAGAGAAAACTGCATTATCAGTGTTACATGCCCTCTTAAGCCTTTTTACTTTTAATATTATGGCTAATGAGATTACCATAAAAAATCCAGAATGTTATAGAAAATTGTGTGATGAATATGTTGTGAGCACTTGTGTTGCTTTTAGACTGTTTTAGCCTGGGCTTTCTGGGTGGTTTTATGTTTTATCTGTTTTTATGGATTTTTTTGGGTTTGTATGCTGCCCAGAGTCCATCGGAGTTGGGGGACTATAATACATTTAAATAAATCAATAAATCACCATCTATATATATGTAAAAAGTTTGAAATTTAGTTCATAAAATGTTGAGAACCAGATCATATTCCATAAAAAACCTAACATTCACCTGTAAAAGTTCCACTGTGTTTCATAAATGGAAGTTTTGAAGTGAAAAGCGATTCCAGCTGTATTTATCCGAAGCAGAACGTTGTGTGTTTTTTCCCTCTGGTTAGTTGTTTGATGCCAACTACCAATCTTCATTAGAAGAGGGAAGCCATATGACAATTAAAGCTCAGTAATGACCATCGTTAGTGCTGAACAGATTAAGCTTTGCAAAAATGCTGAGATCTATAATTATCTGAAGCAGAGACACCAAAGCTACCAAATCACCATCTTCAGCTGATTCGTGCAGCATACACTGGAGAAACTGTGTAATGTTCACGGCAGAGAAAATGCTTTGCACAGAGAAGGTTCTGGGCTCAAGAGACTTAGGAAAGATCTCTCCTTGAAGCCATGCCCTCGGTCGCTATGTTGAATTTTTCCTAAGACGTCCTCAAACTGTGGAATTGTAGACTATTTGGTCTGTTTGCTGTGCAATGCTTCCAATATAATGCATTTAGACGTTTTAATTCCCGTGATGTGTGTAGTCCTGGGTTAGACTGAGCTGCGCTCTATTTCTTCCTCATCTTTTAGCAGACGATTAGAAGGAATCCTATGGACGTTGACTCTGAAGGAACATCTACTTTATACAAAGGACCTTCTTCCGTGGTAACCTGGATGGCAAACAACCATTAGCAGGAGAATGATGGGAGGCCCTTGGATCCAACTCCCTGCTGAAATCAAAATCAAAGCATCTCTTTCCAACGTTAGTCCACCCTCTGCTTAAATACATCTTGAGCTCTTGAAGAGAAGTCAGGATGTAAATCCAGCCAATTCCCCTGTGGAAATTCCAACCTTGGAGACTTGGACATTTATGGCAGGGAGAGAGAAGCAGGAACCCTCTTCAGCACGAAGAAACCTTTGCCGGGTGACGGGTCTCCTCGGAGGAGCCAACGCTCTGACTTGATGGAAGGCAGTTTCCAGGCTTCAGGACGTGTCTTCCGTAGAAATAACTGTCGTCCTTTCCCCCCCTCCGTTCTGAGCACAGCCACCATCACCGCCAAGGCAAGGGCCGCGAATGGCGTCGCTTTCCCCTCCTGAGCCCTCATTTTTGGGGGGGTTGAACTCTCCCCCATCTGCCCTGGGCAGGCAGCGAGCTGGAAGGCAGGAAGGCCGGCCCGCATTTCTCGTATTTTCCAAGGTGAGCAGGAAAGTTGAAGCTGCGCACCCGGACACCGGCACACCCAGAAATACACGCATTTAGGGATTCCAGTAGGTATTTTTCCATGAATCTCATTTTATTTATTTATTTATTTATTTATTTTTCAAATTTGTATGCCGCCCATCTCCCCCAATGGGTGACTCTGGGCGGCTCACAATAATAATAAAAAACACATATATAGTTTTATATAGTTTCTATCTGTGTTACATATATATATGTTTGTTATGTTTTTGGTTATTTTGTTGAATTGTTTTTGTCCTTTTTAACTTTGTACCCTGCTCAGAGTCACATGTGATGGGCAGCTCTATGAATTTACCAAATTAATAAAACAAATTATGTTACATTAATGATATATATTATATATTCAGGGAAAATGTAGACGTGTGTGTGTGTGTGTGTGTGTGTGTGTGTGTGTATATATATATATATATATATATATATATATATATATATATATAAATAAATAAATAAAAATATAGACTTAAAATATTTTATTAATGGGCCTGAAGAGCCCCGCAGCAACAGCTCTACCTCAGCGAGTAGAGGATCCCGCCTTTTTTTGGCCGCGGAGGTCACGTGCCGGTGACGACGCCCCGGCCCCTCCTCTTCCTCCTCATTCGCAGGTGAATCGGTCACGTGGGCAGCCAAGCTGGAGCGAGAGTTCCTTCGGAATCCCCGCCCGCCCCGCCCTCTCTCCTTTCTCCGACGCTGTCAAGGTCCCGTGACCGAAGACGCGAGCCAGGCACTCCTGGACGGGGAGAGAGAAGGGCGCGAAGTGGGGAGGGGGGCGGGGTTGCTGCGCAGGCGCCGATGCGGGGCGGGCCAGACCGCCAATGCGCCTCCTCCGGCTGGTCACGTGTGGCGGGAGGGGAGACGGAGGGGAGGGATCACGTGACCGTGGTGGGCGCCGCCGCCGCCGCTGCTACCGCCGCCGCCGCTTTGTGAGCACGTTGGGCAGGTAACGAGCGCGCGTCCGCGGCGGGGCTCGGCCAGCCTCCTCAGGGCGGCGGGGACGGGCCCGGAGGGGCTGCCCGGGGCGCGGGCAATAGGACCTCCCCCGCTCCTCGTCCCCTCAGAATGGCGCTGGAGTCCCGCAGCGCCGCGGGGGAGGGACGCGGGTCCCCCGGGAGGGCCTGCGACCCCGGGGAAGGCTCGCGGGCGCCCCGTGGCCGAGGGGAGCCCCGCGCGGCTCCTCGGCGGGCTGCCGAACTTTCCTCGGGCGAACTACAGCCCCCATCCTCCCCAACTCACGTGGGTGCTGGACTCGCAGGCGGGACCCGGACTTGGCAGGGGTTGCGTCGGGGGCTTTGCCAGGGGCTGCCTCGCCCCCCCCGCGAGGGCAGAATAAGTGCAATCAGCGGCGGGTCTTCTCTTCCTCCCTTCAGACGGAGAGCGAAGCTGGCCGTGAACCCCCCCGGTCCCCGCGGTCGCTCTCCGCTTGAGCGGAGGAGAAGTTTCCGCGGGCGCCCCCCCCCACCCACACGGGCACCTGCGATGGAGGGTCAGAGTCGCGTTTCTGCGAGATGGGCGGCTGTGCAGATTTACCTACCGATGAATAAACAAATAAATAGTGCCACAACCCGCTTTCCCTGGTCTGAGCCCAGTTTTATTTTGGGCGGATAGCAATCCCTTCCCGGGGTCGGTGTCTCTGCCGGCCTTGGCTCCCTTCCCGGGCTTGAGCCTGGCCCGTCCGACCCCCCCCCCCGCGTCTGCTGGGAACGGGGGTCTGCCACCCCCGCCGGGCATAGCCTGGGGCCGCCTCGTGCTCTGGAGGGGGGCACACGCTCGCCTCTCAGGCTGGTGAGAGCGGGATTTAAATCGGCTCTTTGGAGAGAAGTCGTTGAGATGGGGCTTGGCGAGGCTCTTCCGTCCCTGAAGCCTGTTCTTGCTGCGTGCTCATGAAACCGTAGTAACAATAGTGACTCATTTCTTTTTTCAGCGGTGAGACTTAAAAACAATATTTCAGGTTTAACTGCAGGGAGCTTTGGGATTTGGCCGGAGGTAGGACTTTGGGAGAGTAGCCTGAGTTATTGTGCATTGTGCAGTCCTGCAGATATCCTGACCATAGCTCTCCTCTCCCTTCACCATGGAGCAGTGCCCTCTTAGGAGGTTGAAAGCAGGGGTTCATCCAGAGGGCAACAAACGGGAAAGACTTCCAAGTGTTGAGCTGTCTCAAGGATAGATGAGTCAAAGGTCAAAGTGTTTACAAGTTGCTTATATCTAAAGAAATAGATGATTCTGCAAAATTGAAACTAGTAGATCTTGTGGGGTGAATTTCCAGGTTGTTAATGAGGTCTCCAGTAAGTGAGCCTTGGAAACTAAAGTAGTTGCCTCCGTAGCAAACAGTTCACAGCCATTCTCTTCTCTTAATTTGAGTGAACAATGAAAGGGAAATTATAATGAATGAATGGGTTTGGGGGGTGATTTTGGCTGGAAAAGTGGAAGGTCCATCTTGAGTTTGAAACATTTGCCTTTCTATATCCACCAATTGTCCAAGAAACAGGTGAATTTGAGTGTAAGGATGAGATGAGGATCAAAAAATGCAAGCCTTCCTCTTTAAAATAGCATCAAAAAAACTGTTACTTGCTTTAATATCTGATCAGTTCTTCATACTAGTTTTTTAGGAGTTACTACATATTTTCTGCAAAATTCTGACTCTTTAATTGCTTTGTGGTTAAACAGAACAGCAAGCAAGTATTGGATGCCTTTTGCTCTGTTTGAAGTACAGTTGCAATGGAAAATCTGCAATGTACTTATTATTGTACAGAGAGTCAGTGGAAGAAACAGTGCTGTAACATTTTTTATTCCAACAGTATTTAAAATTCTGTCATAGATTGCAAATGGGCTTTTCTTTTATTTGGTGCTAGTTTTGAAGCATATATGGAAAATTCTGTTTAAGCAGGTTGAGTAAAAAACAGGAATTCACATGGAATTCTCTCCGTCCTTCCCTTTCTATGATATGATGTGTTGTAATTTTGCAGTTAAATTTTTAGTAACATCTAGCCAAACAACAACAATTCTTTATTTAGAAAATGTCTTTTGTTTTATATCAACTGCATTCTTTAAATGTACAGTCGAAATCTTGGGAAGAAACTGGCTAACTTTTAGAAGTTTTTTGGCAAATTTAATTCAGAGGGCTTTCTCTGTTTTGTCATTATTAGCATATTCCATATAGATTGAGCTGTGTTGCTTGGGCATCCTTCTGCATATCTCTATACCAGACATACTGGATGAAAATTGTATGGAATGATTACAAACACAGTTGGAGGCTTGTTCTCAGGATTCCTCCAGATCTCAAACATCTCACTCAGAAAGTTTGCCAAAGTCTGTCTCTATGTCGTGTTAAATAGTTAATGGGGTTTCCATGTCTGGTTATAATCCGAGTTAGTACACAGGGGTAAAATCACAATATAAAGAGCTAAGCTCTTTGTTTTCCTCTTGGCGAAAAGCAGTCTACCCTGCTATTAATGAAGAGGTCTCTGAGGGGGAAGGAGGGAACTGTATGTATCCTTTGCTGAATAAATTTCAGTATGAAGCAAGGGTATCTGTCACTGGACCTCTGCTAGTTTGGAGGATGATAGCAGGGAGAGGGAGTAATTTGGGTGCTATGTTATATTCTTTTCAAGAGTGGAGAACCATAACACACGTCCACTCACTTTATACTCCTGAAATTCAGCACGTGAATGGCCCATTTACAAATATAGAGAGTGATGAGGTCTGCTCTGTTGTTACCTGTAAAACAACAACTGGAAATCATTGATTTTTTTTTTTTAGGTCACAACATAGCTCTGAAATTCAACGGATGGAACTTTGTTAGGACTGTAGATTTTATCTGCTGTAGTAATTATGTGTTTTGGCATTTACAGTAGTACTCATTGGTGGACTTTTCAATTGGATCTTAGAAATGTTGGTAACCTTTATCTGTACATCTTATTAGCTTTATTAATTTGGGCATGACTTCGATATGGAGGCTAACTTATTTCTTGTTCCCTGTGTTTCCCCATCACTAAAAGTTGTATAGGTACAACTTCAGATTGTTAGACACCATTCTCTGGCAATGTATTTGTTTGCTTAGCAGGTTTCAATTGTTTACTTTTTTGTTGTTTGGTTGTGAGAAAACCTTAATGCTGAGTTTGTAGCATTTTCAGTATTTCTTGTACTTTCTATAATAGCAAGATGTGGAGTTGTTTGTGAGTAAAAATTAACAACAAAAGAAGTAGAGCATGGAAAAGCATTACCTTGCAGCTTTTTCCGATGTTGACAAAATACCTTCAGACTGAATTCCTGCTTCCTTGAAAACTTATGTTGGATGCATTAGAAATGCATTCCTTCAAGCTATTATTTTAAAGTCATTTGGTAGGGGGAAGAATACAGATAATTTCAGCTGGATGTCCATTCTTTTAAAAAGAAAAGCACAGAGATTTAAGAATTTTTATATATCCAAAGTTTAAGATGTTTGTAAACTGCAAGTTAAGAATTAATCAAGGTATAATTAAGCCCTACCCAAATGCATGAAACTTTCCAGCAGTTTCTAAAAACAATTTATCTTTTTTGATAACTTTTTGGCACATAACCCTGAACTAATTTACTCTTCCTCAGTCTGTGGAATTACATCTTTTGAAACCAAGGTCCTTATGTTTTAGTAATTCCCCCCCCCCTTTGTATAACTGTCAAAAGCACTCTCACACTGCAAAAATTAGGAGGACTAGACAGTGCTGTTGAGAGGTGTCCTTTCAACTGGTAGTTTTTTATGGGAAAAAAAATAGTCTGCTCTAGGGTCATGTTACAGAAGCAGTGGGCCAAAGTCATTTTAGCCTATTCAATATCCAGCCCTGGTCAAAGTAGCCTCACTCTCCATCTTCCCAAAACAAGGTGGTGCAATGGCAACTATGGATATTTTCCCTACTTTTTTATTGATGTATATTGAAAACAAAATAATAAAACTACCAAAGGTTGATGAGATGCTTATTCTTCATAGAGTTGTGTAAAATATTTTGAGACTGAAATATTCCAGTGCTGAAACATTGCAAGTGGTCTTTTTCAGTATTTCATTTTGTTCAGTGAGATTGGAACGTATCCAGTAAGGGGCATTTTGAGGTCAGAAAACTCCAACCTCAGTTTCGCACACTTCCAATACTGTATTGTGCATTTTTTCAAAGCTCTTTGTTGTGTTAATGTTTCAGCCAGGGCAATTTCCCACACAATTAAGTAGCAGTGATCCAGTGAAAGATGTATAGGTAGTCCCCAGTTTAAGAATGAGTTCTGTTCCCAAGGTCTGTCCTTAAACTGAATTTGTATTAAGCCAGAACAGTATTATTGTATAATATGGTATCAGTAGTATTGTGTAATCAACTCAAACCATTGTGTAGTTAACTTGAATCCATGGTGTATTTTAACTCAAATTTTGCTACAGTAGGCTCTCTTCTTAACTATGGGTCATCCTTAAACCAGGTGTTTTTAACCTGAGAACTACCAGTATTTCAAGGTTAGGGTCTTTGCTTGATAATTTCCTGAAATGAATTCAAGAGGAATTCTATGCCACAAGATGTTCCTGCTTGTTTTGCAACCTTTCTGTGGGCCATGGTTTGAAAGCTTGTGCAAAAAAGTAAGGTTAAAAAAGCGTCTTAAATGTTTCTTTCCCACTCGTGCCAAAATTGGAGAGGCTTTTCAGAGCCGTAAATATAATTCTGTGTAATGTCTGTTTTAACTATTTCCATGTCTCCCTAGGCATGAATGTAAGCTAGTTTGTGTGCAGCTATATAATGCATGCCTTGGCTGTATCTTCTTTAGTGCCATTTTTGTGGAAAGAAGAGTTCTGCGTAGAACATATTTATGGGTTTCCATTTATGTCACTACTCAAACCAACACTACAAGAAATATTTTGAAAAAACCAGAGTCAAGCCCTGTTTCTTACAACTCTATTCAGTCTTCTAACAGAATAGCTAGAGGAACAGCTAACCTGATTAAACAGCTAGTGTTAACATTGGTGAAGTTTCTGTAGTATTGAATAAGCTTTGATCTTTCCTTATCCTGGGGGGGAACCTTTTTAAGAACTAAAAAATGTTTCCTTTGGTCTATTTAAATATTTATGCTGGCTTGCTTTTTACCTTATGCTTTGTATGCATTGTTATTGTGTTTTGGAAAACAAATACAAGATGGCTCTAACTATGGATATAAAATGAAGGAAAATACTCCTAGCTATTTAGATAATTGGGAGTTAGATTACCATAAGACAGGCTGTTCTCTCTCAGATTTGTGGAGCAGAAAATCCTTGTTAATTCCGATGGTGGAACAACACTATTTTCCATTGAAAATATATTAATCTTTACAATACTACAAGGTCACCTAAGGGTAACTAGTAATTTACCATCAGACTCCTATTGGAAGATTTATTGATTATAGAATCTGTGAACATTAAACTAGATCATGCTATAGTGATTAGTTGCTCTACATTTTGGAGCAAATTTATATTTTGAGACATTTCTAATCTTCCCTTCCTTCCACTTACTTGGCTGAAAATTCTCCAAGTTTGAAGGAATCTGAGCATTTATGGGATATTTAAAATGTTCTCTCTGGACTGCAGTGTATTTAAAATGAATTTTTAGAAATGGCTCCCTACCTTTATTATACCTTAAAATATGGTTGACTTCAGAGTTGCTGGGATGAAAAGAAATTAGTGTTGAGAGTTAATCTGCTATATCCTTAATTTAAGAATGTGCTAATCTAACTTGATCAAAATTTTGAAATGTGAAAGCACTGCTATATTTGAGGAAGAGGAAAAATAACGAAAAATAATCTACCTCTTTGGTACAATGCCCTTTATGATCTCACATTTCTAGGGAAAATAAGAGTTGTTTCCAGCAGTTGCTCTTTTCTTTGCCATCCTATACTTTTTTCCTTTTATGCTGTCCTTACCTCTTGCTTTTTACCTCCATGACATGGAATAAATTTTAAACCTGGGCTTATATCAAATGATTACTTAATCAAATGTATAATTTCATTGATCAGATCAGGGCGCTCAGAATGTGGCTACTAGTTAGGCTTGGTGTCAGATTTTTGTTTTTAGACTGTTATACATGCAGGGGCTGAAGTAATGTTTTCAAAAGAGAGCAAGTTTGGTCTAGTGGTGAAGGCCCCTGGCTAGAAACCAAGAGACTGAGTTCTAGTTCCGCTTTAGGCATGAGAGCCGGCTGGGTGACTTTGGGCCCGTCTCTTTCTCTCAGCCCAACTCACCTCATGGGGTTGTTGCTGTGGGGAAAAGAGGAGGAGGAAGGAGTATTCGGTATGTTTGCCGCCTTGAGTCATTTATAAAATAATAAAGGCGGGCTAAAAAACCTGAAAAAAAATCTGTAGGTAGAGCAGCTCTTACAGGAATAAGGTCCTTTGGTTTTACAATAGAAACATTTTGTGGAATCCCAAATTTGTATTCTGAAATACGTAGGTTTTTCTTGCTATGTCTGGATGTTCAGACAAGAGATAATGGCCAGGAATGAATGCCACATGACCTTGTCTGGCACAAATGTGTGTTGATTAGTGCTATGACTTCTAAAGAGAAGCTTTGTCTCTAATAGCTGATTGTGGCAGGAGCTTCTCTCCCAAGGAACATAAAGCATTTGCCCAGAAGTGGCCAGTTTCTCTCCAGACAGGTTTCAGGATTATAAAGATAGATGGTGACAACATGTTGCTATATAACTCAGTGGTGTCTTTTCAGAACTGAGAGACCCAGTTGTCATATATTTCTGTTAGCTAGTGGGACGGTAAAGAAACTTTGTAAAATACTGAAGCTCCAGCTGTTGACACTGGAAGTTTGGATCAAAATTGCTGATGATACCTGAAAGTCCATCTGAAATTGTGCTTTCAGGTTTTTTCTCTAGAGCAAAAGTGAAGGTTGTGAACAGTACGAGGATTGCCTTGAACGTCATGTGGCTAGTAAGGACATTGTTTAGAAAGAAGAGTGCATACAAAATGGAAAACATTTTGCAGTTCGGAAGAAACAAGCCCCAAACAATTTGTGTTTCCATGCTTTGGTGAGAACAAAACCCAAAATAGCTTAGGATGTTTTGGCCATGAGAAACAAGCCTCTTGGGTTGCAATAAATCTGGATGACTGTAGGATGGCAGGAAAGAGATACAGCAAACTTGTAACTCTTTGCTTCTGTGTCACTATTGTCTGGATTTTTGCAGCCCCGATCTGGTACAGTAGGCTTAATCATAGCCTTACTTGCACTTAAAGCAGCCATGTGTCGTAGAATCATTGAGTTGGAAGGGGCATCAGAGGTCCTCTGGTGGAGAGGAATGTGAGGAGAGATCCGCTGGCTCTGTGTTTCTGATCCCTCACACAGGAAGACGCAAGCCTTTCAGTCAATTACTTCCTCCAGGGCACGGATAGATCTTGGCAGGAGATATTAAATTAGTTCCAGTCAGTCCATTAAGGGATTACCTTTAAAATGTTTTAAGTAAACTTCCTCTTCTAAATCTATATTGTCTGAACCTAAACCTAAGCTTGCAGATAGTCAAGAACACGATTGTCTCCTTCGGCCCCAGCTATTCTTAAACTGTTTGACCCAATTACCCCTTTTCCTGGTCTTGAATAATGTCATTATCCCCACTTAAAAAAAAAAATCATCAGACTGTTGTTTTACACAAGTGTCTCTGCAGCAGCAGTCCCAGACTAAATTCTTGACTCACAAACAATTACAAATTGCTTCATTATCCCCAGGATATGCCCAGTTACCCCTTGGGGGCCATTCCCCCCAGTTTAAGAACCGCTGCTCTACCCTAATATTTAGAGGTTCACTTGCAAATTTACCCCTTTTTTCCTGGCTGTCTGCCCAACTTCATAGAAAATAATTACAGTTTCTAGTATGGATGGGCCTATTCAAATCTGAAAAGGTGCTTCAGACAAGCATGAGTGTATATACTGCACATTTTGGTGCCCCCTTAAAGAAAGTGTGTGTTTTGCTCTCAGAAGAAAAGGCATGTTGGAATTAAGGCACCACCAGTGTGCAGTGCTTGCACTATAGAACCTTATGCACACTCTGTTGGTGCCTCAGCTCAAACACATCTTTTCCTGGGATTGGCTACCACGTGATCTCAGGGAAAGAAGCGGCTTGTTTATGGAGGTACTGTCAAATGTCCATACTTTCCCCAAAGCATCTTTTTAGCTTTGGATCTGACATGCAGAACATCCCTAGTTTTGACCTGGTAGAAGGAAAGAACGAAAGAGCTGCTGCCCACAAGAGAAACCCCACCCTGGAGAACAAAATAAAATCCTCTTATTCTGCCTGTCAGCCTTTGCACCCTAAAGATAATACTGTAAAATTTACATCTTCAGTAGGTAGCATGCAGAACAAAAGAGATATGAGTCATAAGTATACCCTTGCTTAGCAAGACAACCTTCTTTTTACACTTGCTGCGGTAAAGCAACAGAAGAATTTCAGCAGATGGGTCGAACCAACATGTTCAAACATGCCCCATGGACTGCATCAACAGTGCAGAAGAGCAAGAACGGAATGCACTCAGTACCTGAGCTTAGCAGACCAACCCAAATAAAAAGGCATGAAAGAATGCAAAGAGGGGGATGATGAATGAACGACGCCACTGTCAAACGCTTCCAAAGAGCCAGCCAGACCAAACCAGGCTTTCAGCACAGAACTGGAAAAAATAGTTAATAATGGTGATGATGCTTGCTGAGTTCAGGCGTGTAAACAAAGTCCTCAAATAAAATGGTTTGGAAAAGAACAACATTGGTAGTATTCAGATGTACCATCTGTGAGGCTCTTGTCCTTCACGGATCACCTTCCCATCTCTAGCAGCCCTTTTACAGTCCAGCCTTCCCCAACCTGGTATTATGCAAAGATGGTGGGCTATAACTCCACAAGTAAAGGATGCAAAAATCCAGTGTTTAAGCTGATGCCTAAAAACATAGTTTACAACAACTTTCACAATGGTTTGCACAGAGGTAGCTCTGTCCATTTCCTATGCAGGGGAAAAAAAGCAGGGATGCGCTGTTTTTCTAATAGCTTTTCATTCATTCAGGCAGTTGGCCTTTCTTTTTTCTTCCATCATGATGGGAGTCAGCTCAGATCTGTAGGTAAGAGGAGCTAAGTTTTCTTCATTGTAATTTTGTGCATATTCATTCTAATAGAAGTCCTTCTGTGTTCATTGGAGCTTGCTCAGAAAATTATGCTGGTGTGTCTGTGTCTTTCAGGCTGCAACTGGTCAGGAACCACCTCCTGTTTCCCTTTTTAGTTCAAAACTTGTGGATATGGGAGAGAGAGAAACAGGGTGCTTTGAGCATTGCCCAAATCTTGTGCCGTGTCCTTCTGTAGAGTTGGAGTAAAAAGCACAATTGTTAAGCGTCTGATATTTTTGGAGGGCCTTGGCTGTCTCTGGCAGCACAGACTTCCCGTGAACCTGGAAAGGGGAGAGACAGGGACCTTCTGCACAGAATCTTTTGAGACTCAGCTGCTGGTTCCTCCCCAGCTCCAAAATGGAAAAGAATAAAGTCAGACCCCTTGCCAAAGAATAATAAAAGGGCTTTCTTTGGTGTGTGGAAGTGCAGACGCCTTGCTCTCACTCTGCATCCTCCCGCGTTTCCAGGAGTGGAGTTCCAGTACATCCAAAGGCCTCAGCACAGCACCAGTAATACTTCCTGGATTACATTGCTGCATTTGAGATCTTTTCTTACCTGCTTTTGATCTGCCTTTTTCCCTCTCACTGCGGGGGGGAGGGGGGGACCTCCTATTGTGATTCAGACTGATCAGTGATTTCAGTCACTCCAATGGGGCAATAAACTAAGATTATAGTCAGAAGCAATCTAAGATTATAGTCAAAAGTGTCAATAGTTTTATTCCTAGTGCTAATAGGCAGGAAATAGAAACATGAAAAAAATGCTTAGCTCAGACTTTTCCTTTGGAACCCAGCTTGATTTCCCTTACAAAATCAGGGCATTTTGGAGAAGAAAATGTGGGCAAGAAAGTGTGCTCTTACCCACTGCAGTGGTGCAGATTTAATCCTGCCTGAACTGAGAATTGGGTAGTACAGATAGCATCCAGGGTGTTCGCCTTCTGTGGCCAAAGGCTCCCCTCCTCCACTTGGTCAGGTTATTAGCAGCTGTCTTGTCTATAATAAACCAACCCAGTAAGCAGAAACATGAAGGAGTTGAAGGCGCTGTAGCAGAGGCAGAGTTGGCGTGAACACAGACAGAGGAGGCTCAGTGCCAAATCTGGCCAAATGTAGGTTAAAGCTTATTATTGAAACTTTCCTGTCCCACCACTGTTTTATCCTCGAATTGTCATTTTGCAGAGATTTTCCAAGTATTCTGCCACCATTTATAGGCAAATCGGAAGAAAGACATAACTGAATATCCATTTACTTGCAGTGGCCAATGATCTATGTACTTTGGGAATAAAGTTCTTGAGGACCTGGACTCCATTGTTAATGCAAGCCAGTTGGTGGAGGGCCCAATTCCCAAAGGATTCAAGCCAGTTTGGTGTCAGACAGTAAAAAGACAGTGATTAAACTGGATAGCTTTCAGATATTAGGCGTGAGGATATAGACAGTCATTTGTCGAATAACTTGTGCTCTTAATTTTTGCTCCCCCCACCCCCCTGCCTTGTTACTGGAATATTAAATGATATTTTCCAGCCCTTTGTTCATTGTGTGTTTTCCAATAGCAAGCAGCAACTTGCAAGGTTTTTAACTTGTTCATTTATTAAAATATTTCTGCCCCAATCTCAAGGCAGGATTCAAGAAAATATAAAACAGTAAGCCACAGAATAGTACAATAAATCAAGCAACTAAGTTAATATTTTGGGGAGAAAGTAGGTTATTGTTTTTTGAGGTGGCTATCTTAAGCCTGTTTTAGGACTTCACTGTAGTTTTCATCTATGTTCCACCTCTAGATGAAGGGAACCATCTGCTATGTTTTGAAAGTTGCTGTCTCAGAACTGCAAAAGGGGCAAACACCCGAGGCTCTGAGGTTGTCCAACCTTTCCTCTCACTTGTATGATGGTGAGACTATGTTGACCTTAGGTCTGTTTCTGTGACAACAGAATGATGTCACAAATTCAGAGTTATGGGTTGCCTACCAGTGAGTGAAAGTCTTACCATAATAGGCTTCAAAGGAGAATACAGGGAGAAGATAAATATTGCTAGTTTTCAGTCTTGCCACTGAAGAAAATGTGGCATGGAGTGGCCAGGGTAAGGTCATTGGTTGTTGGGGTCTCTTAAGCTGCTATGTAAGCATCTAGAGTTTTGAGGACTTTAGTCAAAGAATGCTTTACTGTACTGTAATGGCTGTTGGGATATTGAAATAGAATGAGATAATTTTTTAAAATGGTAGTCCAAGTCTGGGTTTTAGGATTGTTCTGTTAAGTTTCAGCTCTGTTGCAGATGAGTTTTTAAGAGAAATAGCCAAGTTGAGTTAACGGCAACCGCTCTTGAAGCTGAATAGGCTTGAGTTTGCCCTTTCTGCGATACATCAGTACCATGCAGTGGCTGTGTTCACATGAAGCCCCAGAACTGAAAGTAGCCAAGTAGATTTTAGTGGAACACGCAGTGCAAATCCACCCATGTGCTTAGCCAATGGTTCAGTATGTTATTTGAACCCAGAATATAGGGTTATTTGAATAAACTATGGCTAAGTTAGCCAAAGATATTTGTAGGTCCTTGTTCCTTTTTTGTCTGCCAAAAAGTTTGCCTGGCAATGAGCTTCATGCAGCAATCAGTTACGTCCACTTATTTCAACAGTCACCTGCTTCCCTCCCCCCATGGGTTAGAGTTATCGATTGATGGTTGATAGTTACTTCTGCGAATATATGTACCAACACCATAATCATAACAAGCATATTACACCAGTCAATTACGTCTGTGGTGGGCAAAAACTGTTCAGACATGAGATTTGAACACTAGTGGCAGGCAGAAAAGGAACAGCAGATTATTTGTGCAAACACAGACAATGGTTCTGGTGTGAGAGTATAAATATTATCCAGCCCAGATTGTAGCATAGACTCTCTTTCAGTGGCTTAGAAGATAGATTGTCCTTTTTTGACAGTAAATTATGCATTTTTAGGACACATTTCGGTAATAGTCAGTGTTATATTTTTTGAAACTGTTGAGATACAGGAACAAATGTAGTGCGAAAACTCATTTTACAATGGAGTCTTTAATTTAAAATCTTTTTTCTTTAAATTACAATTACAATTGTTGTAAGTGTACAGATGACTAAATGCTTTCAGTGCTTCTTAATGATGAATAAGGTAATGTGTGTTTAAAACTTAACATTAAGTTATTTTGTTAATTGGTTTACAAGGATACTTTGACTTGGAGCAAGCATTGTAAATTAAAGTTGCTGCCATTCTGCCAGGAAACTGCTTAAGGCTGCTAATAATTGATGCCAGGAATTTCTCGTTATCTGTTGCAAATGAAAATTTGTCTTGTTAAATTTGGAAGAATGTCTAGAACCTTTCCATTTTCTGCTTATCAAATTCTGGTAATAATAGTTCAGGACTTCAGTTGGCGTATGCTATTTGAAGGCATACCTCTCCTGTTATATAGCTCCCCAAAAGTTAAGATATGTGAAAAGGAGAGGCACATTATTTGAGCAGGACCTTTTCAGTTGTGGCACCCAGGTTTTGGAATGCTGTCCCTTTGGAGGCCAAGCTGATATAGATATCATCTTCCATTCAACACCAGGAAAAGATTGGCTTGAGCACCAGGGAAAGATTAGTGCTCACGGCCTGACATTCTTTTTGTTTTTCTCTGTTACTTACTCAACGCTGTTAGTGTTACTTGTTTATAATTGTGTGTTTCTAAAGTCTGTGCTTTTAACGAATTCACTATTTACGTTATGTGCCTTCCCTGTTTTATCTTGTAATGAGAGACTTTGAATAGTGTGTGGTCAATAAATATTTACATAGATAGAAATAAACATATGATTAAAGTAAATGCCTGTGAATGCTTACCTTTCAATTTCATAGCTTATTTGCTTTAGGGATGTTTTTCAAAGGTTCAAGATTGGAGGGAGGGCCTCATGCTTAACAAATGGATTTATTCTAAATTATGGATTCTTAGTTGAATAATATTTATTGATCTCCAGCTCTTCAGCACAAAGTGGATTCTAATGTTAGCGTGATGTTGCATATTTAAATTGGGCTTGGTATTTTTTCCCATTACGTCCTACCTAGCCAGTTAGCAAGCAAAGACGGAAAAGAATTAAAATACTGAAGACCGGGCTTTAAGTATAATCAACACATATTAAAAACATGATGGAAAAGAAAAATCACCTAATGAACACTACAATAGTGAGGCTGGAAGGCATTAAGATAACACAGCTTAAAAAAGAGTTGCTCTTCTGAGTTTTCATAAAGGTCAGCAAACAGACTGCAGTTTATTCGAAAGGAGTGGAGCATTCTGTTCACAGCTCTCATTGCCCTGTAAAGGGCAAAGGAAACAATTGCCATTGTTGTTTATGGGAGTCAGAGCATAGGAACTCCTTTCATTTGGCTGCCATGAATATTTCTGCTAACTATGCAATTTCAAAGTAGTTTCCAAAATAATTGTTTAAGTAAAAACTCTAGAATTAGATGAGATTTATGTGGGACAAATATCTATTTTTTATCATGTTCCACACTGGCTGCTACTGGAAATTATCCTCCTTTCTCACTCCAGTCAGTTGAGGAATATTGAGGTGTGAAAAGAGAGTTTCCGTGCTTGGGGCTTTCTTCATTTTTTTATTTCTGGCTTTGCTTGAGTAGGAGGTCATATCAGGTGTCCCCAAATGCAATGTCTCATTCTCTGTCCTGTTTCATTAATATCTTCTTATGATCTGTATTGAGTGCTAATATCCCAGGTGTCATGACCATCACATATCACTGGGCAGATTGACATATCATGCTAAGCCGTAGTTTATAAATCAGAATAGCTGAGTTCACAGCTAAGCCAAAACGAAATAAACCACATTATGGCTTACCTTGGGAGTCCTCAAACTTGATGGGGCTGTGACCTGGAATGAGCTGCCTAAAGAGGGCTGCAGACTCAGTGCCAGGACCCAGCATGGTGCCCCCCAGGAAAAAGTCCTGAAGGAGTCACTTTTAGAAAATAGGGAGTGAGACCGTCATTAGTGCCTTGATCCTGTCCAGGAATAGTTTCGGCACTGTTGCACGAGCCATTAACATTTCAAAATCCTTGTCACAAGAATGTTGAGATCGTGACTTCAGAGAGAGAGTGAGAGAGAGAGTTGAGGAAGAGGAGGATTTGCACATCTTCTTTCTTTACTGTCATTCACAGGGAAAAAAAGAACTATTCGAGGGTTCCAGGCTTGGATTTGTAGGAATTAGTATGGTGGGTTTTTTTGCCCTTGTCAGTAATGTGTCTTTCTCCTTCTTTCCTCTCCTTTGTCTCAAGAGCTTCCTTGTGTCTTTCTGTCATTTAAGCTGGGTTCGCATGGCATGCTATACTGCCTGATAACATATATTATATGAACTCAGCAACTGGGTTCTGTTAATTCAGGTTTAGGGTTCAGGGCTCTTTCTTTGCCAATTGAAATTCAAGGGATCCAAGCCCCAGCAATTATTTCAGGGTAATTTCTTATGTTACATGGGGAAGCAGGATGAGAACCAACTACTTTATGAAAACTTTTAGCCTGCACTGTATCTTGACTGATGGTCTTTGGAATTTATTTTGCTTTATTTTGATGGTAAATAGCTAGCCTTTCTTAACTGAAACATTTGGTGCTTTGAAATCATAGCGGTTGTATAATATGCTGAATTTGATCTGTGGGGATTGCTGTGTGGTATGTAGATTTCCTTTCTTTCTGAAGTCAAATGTTTGACTTGATTGCCTTCCAGTGTCTTTGAACCTAGATAACAGAACCAACTTATACAAAGAAATGAACTCTGAGTCCAAAAATTGAAGCCTTGTCTGGCAAAATAAAGATGTTGTTAGAATGTAACCAGGGAGATGGTGTTCAGATGTGTGTTTGGGGTAATTGAAGGAAGCTCCTTTCCTTGATGTAAGATTAAGAGACCTTTGACCAATTCAGATTCTGTTTAGGCTCTCAGAAGCTCCAGTTTAGACTACAGGTAGTCCTCACTCATCAACTGCAATTGGGACTGGCAACTCTGTTACTAAGCAGCACAGTTGTAAAGTAAAAACATCACATAACCACACTGACTTACAATGGCAATTCTGGCTGCAGTCCTTAAGCAAATTACTGCGGATCATTAAGCGCGACTTGTGACTTCCTGCCAGCTTCCCCGTTGAATTTGCTTGTCAGAAGCTGGCAGTGAAAGTTGCAACTGAAAATCACATAACTATGGGACACTGCAACTGTCATAAATACACACCAGTTGCCAAGCGCCCAAATTGCAATCGTGACTGCAGGATGCTGTGATGGCCGCAACTTTGAGGACTGATCATAAGTCTCCTTTTTCAGTGCCATCATAACTTTGAACGAGCGGTCAGTAGGCAAGGACTACCTATACTGTAATGTGTTGGACACAACAGGCTATACAGAGACCCAGGTTCAAAGAGCCAAATATGATTTGGATCGTGTGTCTTTTCTCAGGACATCTCTGTGTAGCCCTAGTATGTTGGGGCTTATCTGAAAGACTACTTAGGTGATTCAGCCACTCCCCATCCAGCTGCAAGGTGTGTGATTAGTCAGGGGAAGAATAGCACTGTTCACATCTGTTGTCAGATGCCTGCATGGTTTATAACCAGTGTGCCAGAAAGGAGGCTGTGTACTTTATCTGAAAACCCCTCTCTCAGGAAAGATAGTCTGGTATCTATTTTGCTGTTTTCTCTGGCCAAGGCATTCTTACTTTCTTGAGATTTTAACTTCTGAATGTTTGTGTTTGTTTTAGTTGTGCTGATATTTTTGTTTGAATTTGAGAATTAATAAGGAAAAAGTATTGCAAACATCAGCCTTGTAAACAATGGTTCCCAACATGGAAAATTTAAATTCTTTTTTTTTTTTTACACTTAAGTGGGAAATTGGTTCCCTTGTAATGAAGAGCATCATTCCATACATGCTAACATAACAATTACAGAATGAAAGAGGGGGCAGCTGGCTGGACTTTTAGAGTCATTTGGAAAAAAATCAAGGATGGAATTGAGTTGGAAATGATAGTCAGAATGCCCACATAGTTAAGATTCCAAGAGTGGAGCTTTTGCCAAAAGAAAGAAATTGGACTTGGTTAAAAGCAAGAGAGAAAAACCATGGTGGAAAAGAGATGCTAAATACATTCATCAATAATGAGAGAAGAGGGTGGAATTTAATGGAGCAGCTGCACAATTCCATTTCCTGCCTTCAGCAAGTAAAGATAGTCCACCTTTCCCCTGTCTGGAGCCTCCCAAATGTGATGGAAGACATCCCATCTTCCCCCATGCTAGTTGAGGATGATGAGAGCTGTAATCCAGGGAGAGGCTGTTCTAGGCAGGCTCTAGGCAGTGAAATAGCTGATTCAGAATGCAAGTCAAACAAACCAAATGAACTGGAATCTAAATTGCAGCCATTTATAATAGGAAGGTTAAGCCTGAGTCATGTTGAGGCAAGAATTAGAATATTTAGCATTTAAGTAGTATTCAAACTGCCTTGCATTCAGTCTTTACTTACCCTCCTATTTGCATTTTAGGGATAAAACAACTCTACAGGTAGTCCTCACTTAAGGACCCTAATTGGGACCCAAATTTCCAAGTGGTCATTAGGCAAAGCATCACATGACTGTACCGCTTAGCGATGGCAGTTCTGGCAGCCCTGCTTGTGGTCATTAGGCAAGGACTGCGCCCTCCTGCACAAACTGCCAGCTCCATCACACTGCCTCCACCCCAGCCAGGTCTGGCGAGCTCCCTTTAGCAGACGAGCCTTGGCTGCCCTGCTGTGTTTGCCTCTGCTTCGGCTCCCCCTGCCCATCTCTGCCCTTTTGGCCACCCTGCACTCTGTTGCTGCTGTCGACCCCTGCCGACCTTTGCCGTCTTCTTCCTCCTGGTGCTGACGAGGCACACCTGGCCAAGGCAGCTGCTGGCCCTTTGCAAGGTTCTGTAAGGCCTTGCAGAGCATCACAAAGGTCAGCTGCTGCCTCAGCTGGGCACACCTCGTCAGCAGCAGGAGGAAGAAGACAGCGAAGATCAGTTGGAGGGGCGGCAGGGGTGGTGGAATTCAGAGCAGCCAAAAGGGTGTGGGGGGGGGAAATAGGTGAGTGAGGGAGTTGAAGTGCACACTGCAGTCATAAATGCAGACGGGCTGCCAAGCACCCAAATTTTGATCACGTGGAGGCACCGCAACGGCCATAACTTTGAAGACTGGTCATAACTACCATTCGTTCAGCACTGTCGTAACTTCGAATGGTCGCTGAATGAATGGTCGTTAAGCAGGGACTACCTGTATTGCCCATCTTTCATAGTTTTAAAAATTTATTTACTCAGTTTATTAGCCGCCCACCTCCCTTTATCCAAGCGACTCTTATAGTTACTGTAAGAATTATTGAGAAAGTAGTTTATTTAAAGTAGCCGCAAAATGTAAACCGGAAATGTAATTGACTTGTAGTTCACCTTGTTAGCCACTGTGCTACAATAATCCTGAGCCTTTAGGATAGCTTCAAATACCGGATACTGTACTTGGATAATCCTACTACTTTCCTTCTCCTCTTTAATTTACTTCTGCCCAAACAAAATTGTTGCTGCTGGTGCTTCGTTATAGCTGAGGATAGAATCATTTGTGGCACTTTCAAAGGGATAAAATATTAATTTTATTTTCTTCGTTCTACCTTTAAACCAGTTAAAGGTGCATGGGGGCTGGGCAGGTTGTTGGCAGGGGCAGTGGGAGTGTGTTAATTTGTGATCCCTTGATTAACTTCTGGGCTCTCAGCTTAGCTATTTATAGCAAGAATAGCTTGTCTGCTTCTATTCTGGGTTATTCCTGGGCTTGTCTGACCAATACTTGGGTTCTTGTGCATTTCTATCCCAGTGAGAACCTTACTAAAATAAATTGCTAGCAAATACAATGTAGCCAGGGTGCCTTGATCTTTGTTAATGAAACTCAGTTGTTTTTCAGATAATAAATTTAGAGGTAACTTCACACAGATTCTTGTGAGTTTGACAGAAACGTGGAACATAGCTCCCTGTCTTGATCTGTAAGGGCAGGGCTGAAAAATAAATTGGACATGGTGGTCTTTGTTATATGTGAACCAGACCAAGGAGTTGGAAAAGACCAAAATGTCAGCAAATGTAACACTCCACCCGCAAAGAAGGCCCATTCTCTACATAGTCCAGGACATGGTATGCTGGACTTTAAACAATGGGCTGTTGTTGTTGTTGTTATTATTATACACACAGAAGAAACTATCTTAGATGACTCAAGGAAGTAAACCAAATCCCGTATGTCCTCCTCCTTTGCCTTCCCAGCCTGATAATTTTCAAAGAAGTAGTTTGCACATCACTAACCTATGGCTTATTTAACCATGGTTTAGTGGCTAAGTTTCAGTGGCCTAGTTCAGACATACATCATAATTGGCAAGACACAATGTTTGCTTGGTTCATATAACACATTAAGCCAAAACCGAACAAGTCACGTTTTGCTTCGTGTAAAGTGCAAACCCAGTCAAAAGGTTTTTGGTAGGATAAGAGAATGTTTTACATAAATTTCTGTGAGAGAAGATAAGCAGTGGGCTTCCGGGGGAGAAATGGTGGACTGAAGACATCTCCACGAAAGCAGAGCTGACGATAGCGGTGAAGAGCCGGTGAGTAGACTGGCTCTTTGGAATCTCTCCGGCTGCTTCTTGTGAGGAGACCACAGGACAGCAGTCTCCCACAGGTTTGAGCGCCAGGAGAGGACAGGAATAGCCATCTTGCTCACAACCGCAATTGCTGCCTCTTAAAGGACACTAAATTCACTAACCAGTTTAGTCTAATGGTGAAGGCTCCAGGCTAGAAACCAGGAGATGGTGAGTTCTACTCCCGCCTTAGGCATGAAAGCCAGCTGGGGGACTTTGGGCCAGTCCCTCTCTCTCACTCCAGCCCACCTCACAGGGTTGTGAGAAAATGGGGAAAATAGGAGGAGGAAGGAGTATTAGGTATGTTCGCCACCTTGAGTCATTTATAAAAAAATAATAAAGGCGAGATAAAAATCTAAAAAATAAATAATAATAAATAAATAACCTCACTTGCTAATTACTTTCGGAAATTGCTCATTAACTACTTTTAAGCTATTAAAGACCTTCAGAATGACAAGTCTAAAAATGCCGGGTGAGTTTTCCTTCAATCCTAAACGAAAGAAAAATGTAATCATAAGAATTTAAAGAATCTGAAATAGCAAAAATCTAAATGAGATTTTAATCTTAGAAAGTTATAAACGGATTAAGGGTCCAGATAAATTTGGAATATTGAAACTTTTACAATAAGATTTTTGAATTAATTATAAAGAACACATAGCTGCTTGTGGGAAATACATCCTGTTTTGGTTTTTGCAAGACATAACAAAGATAAGTAATTGCATGATTTTAAAAACCGGACACTAGAGGGGACTAAAGATTTTAGGTAAAGGAAAAACAAGCCTACAAAATGATGCAAAATGTTACAGCAATGAAAATGCTGAAGGAGACTTTTGAAGAATGGAGTCAGAAATTAGTAGCCACAATATCTACAATGTCAGTAATGATGTCTGCTACTATGGATAGACTATGTCCAAAAGATGTTACTGAAAAAATGACCGATGTAGAACAAATTTTATCTGACAAGATAGAGATAGTATCAAAAGTGGATTTACAGCTGACAGGCCAAGAGAATGACTTGGAAAAGGACATTGTACTGGGTCTACAAAAGAAACTGGCTCATGTTTTCAAATTCAAAAGGGAAATGCAAATGATAAACCAAGAAAGTGACCTGAACAATTTTTTCCTATTGGATTTACAAAAGAGGCTTGTTAAAGCTTTGAAGAACTCTGCAATGGGACAAAGAAGAAATGAAGAGAAATCAAATCCTGGGACAATATTTGAATGAACTAAAGATTAAGACTATTAGAAGTAAAAGGAAAGAATATAAAGTTGATTTATTTGATCAAGGTTAAAACAATATATGTTGTTACTTCTGGCAACCCTTTATGGACTTTTTGCTGACACCAAGATGATGTTTTATGGATTTGTCTATAGATAAGAAATGGGATATGAGATGAAGTGATAATAGTAACCCTAGAGGGGATGAAAAGTCACTAAATTTGTTTATACTTGTGATGAAGGTTAGAAGTCACTTCTTTATATATTTCTTTTTCTTTATTATATTCTTTTTTCTTTTTTTTCTTTTTCCTTGCACCTTTTACTCTTTATTTCTATTCTCTTTAAGTTTAGTTTGTATTAGATTTTACCATTATAATCAAAATTCTTAATAAAAATTATATATTGAGAGTAGACAAGTAAAGGTGGACTAGCTTCCCTGAAAGACAGTCTGCCTGTACTAGGTACATTGATTTTAGTGAATTTATATGCCTCCCAATGCCAGCGGTTCTAATTATGGTTGTTTGATTATTCTTCTCAGGCTAGATGAACTTGTGAATAAGGAGGAACATACCGATCACAAGACGTAACTATGGCTTCTTGTAGATTATGTTCCCTAACAAAGGTGCAGGTTCTTTGTACAGCTAATTAAGCCATTATACTGTTATAAGCAAACAGGAGGAAAGAGCAACTACAGAATGAGCTGCTCCTATAGTATCCCTTTGCAGCACCCTTTTTCTTTTAGATCACTTTTCAAAACAGAAGAGAGTGTGCCTCAGATCTGTTTGAAACAAACAATGTATGGGAAAAAAAGCAGAACAGAAAATGTTGGCTGACCAGGCCCTGCTCAGGGACACCAAATGAAAAGGAGGAGGTCTAGCAGATCATGGGGATATGTGATGGCATCTAGGGAGCCTTTTCTGGGTAACGGCAAGCAGGGCTAGAACAATTTATCTGTGCTATCTAGAACATTTAGTTCCATAATGCCCCTGTGGGTCCATAAACATTCTTTGACTGATTATCAAGGCTCCTTAACATACAATAAAAGTCAAATGGGAAGGGTTCCTAGGAGACCAGAGTTTGAAAATTTGTTCTAGTCAATGTGAACTGGAGGAAAACTCTGAAGATGGCTGAGAGCAAAGTATATTTCCACATGGAAAAAACACAGCAAACGGAGTGAACAGACCATCTGAACTGACAGATGATTTTACAAACACTTGATTACTTAATAAGTATTTGTGAACAATTAGCCAGGCCCAGCTGGAATTAAAAAGAACTTTAAATCTCCTAGTTGACATATGGCATTTGGGGATCAATGAAACTAATTCCTTGAAAACAAACCTCACCAATAATGTGCTTTTCCACTGCTGAATGGTTAATTGCTAGTTTGCTTGTTAGCTTTAAAAGCTTTAGGAACTCATTAGAGGGATATTTGTGTGGAATACTGACAGATGTTGAAATGATTCCCATGGCTATTTTTAATAGGTGACACTAATAGGGCAGCAAACAAAGTGCTCTTTTGATACTTTTTCTTGACAATCTCTTTTTGCTCTTCTCTAGGAGGTTTAGAGTTGATACTAAAAAAGGTGAATATATATGTTTTCTGGCCCCTAAGATCTCCTGGACTGAAGAGCTGTAGCACTGGTTATGCTGAAGCAATTTGCCTTCTGAATCCTGTACATGTTCTTCAGCAATCAACCACATCATTAGCAACTTTTCTTCACTCTTAAGCCTTCTGGCATGGTGTATATAATGTTAATCTGGGTTCAGATCACTGTTTAGATGCAAGACTTACTGAGCATTTTGAACATGTTGTTACTTGATAGCATGATCTTTCTGCAGGGTTGTTGTGAAGATTAAATGGAACAAAGTGAATGGAATGTTAAAATTAGAGGGGGTTGTGACTCTGCAGCATCCCATGGTTAGGAGCAGCAGACTTTGTGTGGGATGCAAAAGAGAGCTTTATTGGGCCACTCCTGGAATTCTGTTCCTGTTAGGCTGACACCAGCATTATTTGCTTTGTGGGGCTAAATAAAGACCTGGCTTTTTTCTTGCTGTTGGAGGCAGGGTATCCTAGAAAAGGTGTTTCCTATTCACTTGCTTCAGAGGCAGGGCTACAAAAGGTTTTGATGCTGCTTCTGCTGGAATGAGATATCTTCTTTCCCAGTTCTGCCCCTGCCTTTCTCCACAGAGAGTGCATGGCCACCAGGAAGCCATTGTATCTGGAAAACTGGAATGTAGACTTTAAATTCAAATTGGTCCTAACATTGGTTCTACTCAGTGGGAACAGGCTGTTTAAAGAGGCCCTCCATGAGAAGTCTTAATCAAAACTAAGGAAAAAAGAAAGCTCTGCCCCAACCAAAAAAATTAGGAAGTCAAGAACAGAGAACATTAGCTTACACCTCCCATTCATTTCTGCATTCAGAGCAGAACCTAGAAACACAGGGATGGGGACAGAGTTCTCAGAACAAATCACACCAGCCTCAAATATAGTCTAGTCTTCTCCACCAACAAAATAGAACTTCAGACACATGATTTAATGATGGTCACATAATCACATCATAGTCACATAGTTACCAGCCACCCACCTACAGTTTCTTTACCCAGCTGCCGGGACATGCAAGGCAACAAAGCATCTCCTCCTCAGTATATAGAACAGGTCCCACTAGTTTAGAAATTCTAGAGCTTAGATTTCACATTTTTCGTTGTTCCTAAATAACAGAAAATGATGTGTCATCCTAGACCTGAAGTGTACAAACCTCCACGTTAGATAGTGCAGATTTCAGATGGAAACACTGAGATACTTCATAGAATCCTTCCAGAGAAAAGATGCTCTGGCTTTGTTGTACATAGAGGAGGCCTTCCTACACATTTTAATCTACCCATCACACAGGAAGTTCCTGTGGTTGAATTTTGGGATGCTCACTATCATTTTGAAGCCTTTCTATTCAGCCTGTTATTAGCTTCCAGAGTGTTGATGGAAATAGTACTGTCGGCAAATCCTGGAGAATACACGTGTATCCCAATCTCAATGACCTGTTGATCCAATTCCCATTCATTAAGCAGGGAAAAAAGGAGGTAAGGAGAAAGATGCAGGCCTCAAGGACCTGGGCTTCCTAATGAAGCCAAGATAAAAGTATCCTTCAGACTAAGCTTGGTATATAGTACCTTGGTGCCCTTCTGGACATCAAAAGAGGCCTGATTTTCCCACTGAAAGACAGAAAAGAGACTATGCAGTAACTGGTCATGTCAGTTTTTCAGACCAGATATCTGGACCTCATGAGGGTTCTCAGCCTCCAGGGGCCAAATGATCAACTGCATAGACTCAATATCATAGGTCCATTCCATCTGTCTGCTGCAATAGATGCTCCTCTCCTCTAGAGCCTAAAGCCCAAACATCCCAGAGATACCTAGTGAAGAATTCCCATAGGAGACTAGGCAGAGATATATCACCAGGTCCAATTTACTACAGATGCCAGCCTCAGGGCATGGCTGGAATATTGCTGAGGCTGAGTTGCCCAGGGATCCTGAATGAAAGAAAAAGCCCAAACGTCATAAATTATCTCTGATCCAATTCTGAAATCTAGAAGACCAGCATGTCCTCCTCCTAATAGACAATGTGATCACTAAAACCTACATCAGATCAAGACAGCCAATGAAGGAGGCAGATTCCTATGCTGAGCTGAGAAAAATCTTGACAAGCATCAGTTTCCTTAATCCATCCCTACTTGTGGTAATGTGTGGATTCCTATTTTTTCCCCCTCCATCTTATTTAATGCTTCTAGCAGGGAGTTACCAGTTCACTGGTCTGTACCCAGAACAATGTACGTAGGTACCTTGATGCTTCATCTCAGAACCTGCAGGCAGAAGCTATACAAATATTCCTACTTTGTATCCCAGTTGTCCCTAGAAAGCAGAAATAAATCCTACTATGTAAGAAACATCAGGTTAAACAAGCTTAGCCAACTGCATGTATAAAATACCCAGAATTGAGTTTTAGATCCTTCAAACTTAAATGATTTCCTCTCTATTATTGTGCTCATTTTTTCTCCTTGTCGGGTCAGAGAAAACAGCTACCTGTGCTTTTTCTCATAGCAGGCAGACAACTAACTGAATTGCATATTGAAACTGCCAGTGTGCTTAGCTATGCATGGGGTTTAATGAAAGGCTTTTCATCTTGCATGCTCTGATAGGGACATCTGAAAGCCAGTTATAAACAGGCATGATTGGCGCACTGTGACACATTGCAGTTGTAAAGAAATTACAGGTTCTTTAACTGCCAGATTACCTCTGGTTTTCTTGCACTAATTCAGGAGAATAATGTGACTTAACAGCACAGTAGTTAACCCAGTGTGCTGGTTCTGACCATGTAATGGGTTGGGTTTTTAGGCTTTTAAATCCTGGAGTGCAGTTGAACCAGGAAATTCTACATCCCGTAATCTGCATGAAACATTTTATTGCTGAAGGAGAGACAAGGGAGGAAAAAGCACAGTTTCAATTTCATTTTCTTCTGGCCAGATCCTGTATTAGCATTTACAAATCTGAGTACAGCTGGAAGGAGAATGTATCATTTCACGTTGTGGGAATGCAAAGCTCAGAACCAAAAAGAGTTCTCATCTCTATTCTCTGTGCACCTAAAATAAGCTTATATGGCCCTATTTACTTTAAATTTCCTGTTATTTGCATAAAACTAAAAGAATCATTTATTTCATGCTCATTCCAGTAATTGACTAAGAAGGAAATAGCAGATAGAATTTCTGGAAAGATAGCTTACTCACTGCCGTCAAACATCTCCTGTAATGCTCAGCAGGACAATGTTTGGTGTGTTCCCAACAGTACACTTCATTTTTCTGAATGATAATATTGATAGAATTAGCCCAGATTGTGGTTGGTCCAGTGGGAACTGACTGTGCCCATTAGCCTTCTGCGTTGTTTCTCAGCAAAGAGGTCAACAAGGGTTTACTAAGTCACTGATAATTCATTTTACAGATGCAGCCAGTTTTTCATTGTACTATCTTTGATCCAGACATTGAAGAGCCATTCATGTGCCTGGTTGCTAGTGCTACGTTTTTCTAAAAATGTGTCTGCTGTTAAACATATTTGTAAAACATTTTGGGAAAACTAAGGGTATGAAGTGGTCTTTTGGCCATGTACCTAAGTAAACTCATCTCCCCAAATTAAGGATGATTGTTACTAGTTCTGCTTCTACTCATCTAAGCTGTATTTAAGTGAAAAAAAGCCTTTTTGGTGAAGTAGATGTGACCAAGCGATTAGAGAAGGAAAGTAGTTTCCTAATCTGTGTATGAAAATATTTTCTTGTAAGTGCTTAGGGCATAGAAACAGAGGTTGTGGTAAAGATAGGTAAGCTGTAAGAGAGGGTCTTACAGAGAATGGCCTAAAGGTTGTGAATTTAAGGACAATGAATCATAATTGCTTAAATGTATAATAAAAACTATTACTGGTATAAAGCTGGCTCTTCTTGTGGGCTCTCTTGTTAATTTTGGTAAGCTTAATGCAGATAGTTTGGATAATTCTGGCAAATTAGAGAATCCCTCCACAGCTAATAGAATCTGCTTCATTCCTTATTGTGATAGAAGGCCTGATGTCTCCTTCCCAAGAGTAAGTTATGGATCGAGGAAGCCTTACAGTATTAATAGAATCATTCAGCAGTTTACCAGGACCTGAACAGATAGTACTGTATTGTGTTAGAATGTTTGCTTTGGGAGATGTTTTGATGAATAGGCTCAGTTAGGGTGATTCTTGTTCAAATGTGACTCAGATAACCAAAGAAGTTTGATTTTACTGGTGTATTCCCAGAACATGAAATTCAGGGTAATATTCCACTTTTGCCTCTTAGTAATCCAGTGCATTCAACTGAGAAAAACTTTTTATTCCGGGAACTGTTGAAGTAAGTCCCTGAAGGGAGGAAAAATACCTCCCAGTATGAGATACTCCAGAAGGACAAATAACAAGATTGATGCTTCAGTAGAACCACAACTTGCTCTAAGACAGTGAGTTGGAGTTAAGTCACTTCAGCTGATTTTCATTTTCCCATGCACTAATACAGAATACTGGATGTGAGGAGACTGAGAGATGCCATTTTCCAGGATCTTCTCCAGTGAAGATTTAGAGCACTGTAATGATTCAGTACCCAAGTTGTGTTGATAATCTTCGGGTGGGGTATCTCAAATTACTCCATTAGGATTCCCTAGAACACCCTCCTGGGAAAACATTCAGACTCCTAAACACTAAAGGCAGTTTGAGTCCTTTACAGTTTAGGATCAAACAATTTAGCTCTATTAAAAAATATAAAGATTATTCTGCCCAATTGGCCTTTCTTCTTTGAATTTTGTACATTGGAATTCCTATGGAAGTAAATAACTGCAACAATAAAAAGAACCATAAGGATCATTGATTTGAATTTGGATAATTTGAAATATGAATAACTCTCATAAGCTGTCCAGCAATGTATGTTCTATCTGCCATCTTTTTGAACCAGATAGAAAAGTTTTAAATAGTAGAGAGTAGATTACATATCATACCATCTTTTCTAATGATAAGGCTTTGATAATTTGAAAACGTTCAGTGATTATTATAAGCTTATTTCTCTTCCCCTGAGAAAAATTAATCCTGTATAGTGTTATAGTGTGAGACTGAAATTTGAGGATTGGAAGCCTCATGGCCAAATTAGCTATTTACTTAAGTAGGAACACTGAGGTCATTTGCTTCTCCGGTAACTTGGGAGAGACCGACTTTGATGTGCTTGGGCTTCATCTTTTGTGGCTCATATATATAAAAATATTTGATTTAAATGGAGCAAACTCTAGAGGCAGGGCAGGGAACTAGATAGATTATGAAAAACAAGTACAGTTTTTTTTTATTTTGGGCTTTTAGTGACTACCAGCTGCTGTTTTCTGAATTTATTTATTTATTTATTATTTATTTATTATCAAACTTGTATGCCACCCATCTCCCCCAATGGGTGACTCTGGGCAGCTCACAATAATAAATTTATGCAGCTGAATTGGAGGTGGTGGGCCAAAAGAAAATCCAATGGGGTGGCAGTGCAGCCCAAACTTCCACATTACAGGATCAGTTTACATGTTAATCTGCTGCAGTCTGAAAATTAAACCCTTTAATATTTTGTGCACTTGACATCAATTTATGAAAAAAACTAAAAACCATTCACAGGTGACAATAAGTGTTACCCATCTTGCCAACTTTGTTTAGCATTACCAAGGTAAGCTAGGAAAATCAAAGCAGGATATTCTTCTGGAACGATTGGGATGAGTAAAAATAAGATTAGGGTGAAAAAACTAAAGCCACATATATCCTGCTTTTCTGTTTATTTCGGCCCTCAAGCTGGCTTATAACAATAAAAAACACATGTCAGAGCATCTCTGGAATTGTTTGGAGACAGCCGTAAACTCAAAATATGTGTCACTTTCTGAAAGCTTTAGAGCAGTAACTGAATCCCATATCCTCAGACCTGCAAATCTGCTTGGGAACAATACTTTACTGATTTATTTCATGTATTTTTTTCCAGGCAGGTCTGTTTTCAGCCTGATAAAGTTCTTCTAGGATTGAGGTCTCCTGCAGAGAAATGGAAATCTCAATGAATACAGCAGGGTCCCAGAAAAATAAACTTTGTTATTGGGCAGATCATAAAAGATTTTGAATTCAGAATGTTTTGAACTTGAAATGCCCCCATTTGAATTTCAAAGAAATGGTTCTGACCATTCCAGAAATGGAGTGGTCTGAGTTCAAAACGGGGCTGTTTTGCACCTAGCTGCATATGGAGTTCTTCCAGAGCAAATTGTTGGGAATTGTTCTTGGAGTTTTTAGTGATATACCTGCTTCCTTTCTCTACTCTCTGAAACTGCTTATTTCTAATCAAAAGATGTTAAAATGCTTAAGATTTTGATTACCCTGAGTTCTCTTCCACATAAGAGGTTCCCTAAAATTAGTCTTCTGCAGAAGATCAAATAGACCTGTGAATAATGCAACATGGTTCCATGGCCTGGCCACCAGAGTCAGTGTTTCAGTTTTCTTTTGGGGGGGGGAGGTTCCCCTCCATAAATTATTTCACAGCAACATAGTTATGTAAATCCAGGGTGTACAGGGTAACCATAAAACTTGTTTATGACACAAGTAAATTTGTTCCAAGGTATGCTATAATGTGAATAAGTTTTTAGCATGAAAATTATTTGAAACATATCCTTTTTTGGGGCAGAGATACCTTGATCCCAATTATGAATTCAGACAGTACCGTCAGCTGTACTATAACTTTTCTATGTGCCCTTGTAACAAAGGTGCTCTAGAAGATATTCCTCTTTCCTGTATACATTTTTTTCCCCAGTTCTGAAAGAGGGGACTGATTTGAACCCCCTCTTCAAATATTCATTTTCTGCTTGTCTTTAATAATTCATATTCCTTATGGTTGCGGCAGCTTTTGCTCATCACCTGATCAAAGTCATGCCAATTTGGACCAAAAATACATTGGTCACTCTTCAGGGGACTGTGATTTGAGGAGCATGACTCTTCTGATCCTGTTGTATCTCTTGGCTGCCTTCAGTGTCATCAAACAGGGTATCCTTCTGAGTTGGCTATAAGAAGAGTGACTCTGGGTGACGTACCATAAAAACTACAAAACAGTAATATAAGAAATATCTACATGAAGTTGCTAGGAGAGGTTGTTCAATGGCACAGGTTGAAGTGTCATCAGTATGCTGATCAGTATCCAGTTACATATCTCCATCCTGGGGTAGGTAGTGGAGATCTTGATCTGGTGTGTGGAAGCTGTTAGGTCTGGATGGGAAGAACAGACTTATCCTACTATGACAGAATGGCTGTAGATTTGGAAGCTGATCAAGCCCAAAGATACTACATCTTTGACTGGATGTGGTTGCAGTCCCCTAAACGGAAGTGGCACACATTAACTAAGGCAGTGTTGTCCAAACTTGGCCACTTTAAGATGAGTAGACTTCAACTCCCAGAATTCCCCAGCCAGCATGGCTGGCTGGGGAATTCTGGGAGTTGAAGTTCACTCATCTTAAAGTGGCCAAGTTTGGACAACACTGAACTGGGGGTTTGTATTAGCTGCCAGTTAGCTTTCTGATGCAATTCAAGATGCTCATCACATTTAAAGCCTCAGGGCCTGGGCATCTCCGAGATCACTTTCTTTGGGTTGAAACAGCCCGCTTGGTGAAATCAGGAAGAGAAGGCTTGGGAAGGGTCCCGTCACCAAAGAAATGCCATCTTATAGATGAGCCTTCTTGGAGATGGCTCCCCTCCATAAACCTTCAGATTTCCAATTATTCATGGAATGGGGCTTTCCTCATTGTAGTAATTGTATGCTGTATTGTATGCTGGATACAGTCTTGGCCAATAAAAAACTGAATTTGCTGGTATGTGCATGGGAATCCTAACACCCGCTCAGACTGTACCAGACTGTGTTGAATTGCAGAGTGACCCGTATGGGTCTTTGTAAAAATAACCTTGATTTTTCAGATGAGTTTCTGGTTTAGAAACGCTACTCTGAGCAAAGTTAAACAAACAAACAAACAAACAAATAAATAAGGGTGCACAGCTAACTAACATAGGGTGCTTCCCCCCCCAAGCAATCCTAACAGTAAGCTTACAAAATGCAGACCCTTCTGTGTGTTACTACGCAACTGTGCTCATATCAAATTCCTGAGTCTCTTTTCTTTGAACCAGCAAACTCTCCTTCATCTGCTGCTTTCCAGAGGCATAGGGGTCAAACCTTAGAATTCCAAGCAAGACTAGCCTAGAAGCTTGGAAGTTATAATACTAACGCCCTAGTTTATGCACTTCAGTGTGACTTTTCAAGTGATGTTGTTCAGTCACTTCTGAATTTTTGTGACCCATGTTACCCATGTGGTGGCAGCTAATTTGCATTAAAATAAAGGATAGTTTTTCCACAAATAGGCCTGCTGAATTTGGCAGTGGATTTGCAAAATTCAGGCTAATTTTTTTTAAAAAAGTTATTTACTAAATAATGCAATCATAAAAATATCAGACACTTTCTTTTTAAAAAGGAGCGTGTAGTTTAAATCAATTTAGATATGAATATTACAAATATTTTGTTTGTATTCACCTTTTACATTTCTGAAATCTTTTTTTCCACGATTCTCTAAAGAATAATTGCTTTCTCTTAAATGTGACACTTCAGATCATCCCCTTTTTGTTGTATTTTGCAGCCAGTTTTAATAATAATTCAAAACTATTTTCTGTCAGATATGTTATATATACATGTCTACATTTCCATTGTCTACATATCTCCGAGACAATAATGTTACCTGCTTTCTGTAACTTGTGAGGTATCTTACATAAATATCCATGTATTTTTTTTATTTAGTCAGTTTCTAAGGTCATTTGTCATCAAGTCTTGTGGGCCCATCACATATATTACCTTCCATTATTTTTCTGATATATTCATATCAGAATCCCATTTTTATCTGTAAGTTCCATTCTAATATTTCTGATATAACTTTATATAAATTTGACAAATACTTTTTGAAAAGCATTATTTCTTTTTTCAGCTTTAGTGAAAGCCTGCCTGTGTTCTAGAAAAGTTATTTAGGCTGATCTTTATGAGAATTTCATTATGAAGCTTGGAGCTATGTTGTGCTATGTGTATTACATCAGTTTAGATTACAGTGGTACCTCGGGTTACGAACGCCTCTGTTAACGAACTTTTTGGGTTACAACCAGCTCTGGCCGCAAAAATTTACCTCGGTTTGCAAATTCCGCCTCGGGATACGGACAGGATATGCAGCCATTTTCCCTCCTGTGACACGGTCTGCGGCCATTTTTCTGCCCCTGACACGTGGTCCGCGGCCATTTTCCGCCCCTGACACGTGGTCCGTGGCCATTTTTACGCCCCTGACACGTGGTCCGTGGCCATTTTTCTGCCCCTGACACGTGGTCCGTGGCCATTTTCCGCCCCTGACACGTGGTCGTAGGGAGGGGGACTCTCCCTCCAAGCAATAGCCACCTCCCTGTCCTCCACGCCAGAACGGATTAACGGTAATTACATTGAACCTTATGGGGAAATTTGCTTCGGGGTGCGACCAATTCGGGGTGCGACCAGAGTCACGGAACGAATTAAGTTCGTAAACCGAGGTTCCACTGTATATCAAATAATCCCATGTTTTCTTAAATCCTCTTCCATCGATTCTAGTCACAACACGTGCTGGCTTGTTGAAAACATTTCAGTGGAAAGGTTGTTCATTATTGGAGCCATTCTAAGGGGTAATGGTCACTGCGGTGTTGTCCATAAATGCATTATGTTGTATAGCACCAAGATGTTTTATTAAATCCCGTTCTCTTATTCAAATAGTCCATTTCAGTACTACTGAAACTATTTCAGTATCTATTGGGCAATTTGAATACAACACTACAGCTTATATGTTAACACACTGCTTGATTACCTAATTAGTTATCAATATTAGTTAGCTGCTCACATTGAAGAGACGCTAAACAGTGCTCAAGGAAGCTCACAATAACACCCGGGCACTGAGGTCAGGAGGTTAAACTAAACCTGTAGGTGAGTTTGTTGCTTGGTCTGCATGGATTAATACTAGATTTTGGGCCTGGGTGTAATGGTACAGTATGTATCATCATCATCATCATCATCATCACCATCATCATCATCATCATCATCATCATCATCATCAGTTTCTTTTTGTTGTATTATGTATTGTAGCTTTAATCCTCTGCATGCTGACCAGAGTCACTGCTGTGAGATGGGTGGTTATATAAATTGTTTAAATAAATAAATAAAATAAGTACAATATAGTACATTAACAATAAAATAATCAACTGTACTCTGATCAGATGGTTGTCCACAATCGCCTACAAACCAAAGGCTTGCTAAATTAAAATGGTTTAAGGGCCTTCAGAAATTCAAGGGGGGTCAGAGGCAGGCATTCTTCTTAATACAGACAAGATCTGCCTTCTACCCCACCTCTTGCTTACAGGTAGTCCTTGCTTAATCACCCTAATTGGGACTGGAATTTCCACTGCTAAGTGAAGTGGTCGTTGGGCGAAACATCATGTGACCTCACTGCTTAGTGACAGCAATTCCAGTAGTCCTAGTTGCAGTCATTAGATGAGGACCACACCATTGTTAGACGACCTCACGCTTTTCCTGCCCTGCACGAACTGCTAGCTCTGTCCCGCTGCCTCCTCCCCAGCCGAGGCTCTGCCATCCTGCTGCGTTTGCCTCCACTTCAACTCCCCCCACCTGCCTAGCTCCCTGCCCATCTCTGCCCTGCACTCTGCTTTTGGCCGCCCTGCACTCTGCTGCTGCCTACCCTTGCCACCCCCAACTGAACTTTGCTATCTTCTTCCTCTTTCTGTTGACTCAGGATCCAAGTGCTGGGTGAGGGTGCAGCCCCAGGGTTCATGCAGCAGGCTGGTGGAGCTTCGTCTGCCAAAGGGAGCTCTCCAGGCCCAGCCGGGGAGAAGGCAGGATGGAGCTGGCAGAGAAGACAGGGTGGTGGTGTGGGCAGTGGCTACCCAGGTGAAGGTGGCAGCTGTCGGCGCTGGGCAAGGCTTCATGACTGTGGGCGTGCTGCAATGGCCGTAATTTTGAGGACCGGTTGTAACTACCATTTGTTATGACGTAACTTCAAACAGTCGCTGAACGAATGGTCATTAAGTGAGGAAAACCTGTACTTCACATGGAGGGGAGGCCTCTTTAGAAGGCCATTTATTATGTTTTTAAAAAGGAACAGTAAAAATTAACAAAAACTAATACTGAGAGAAAGAATAATAATAAGAAAAAAAAATGGAAAAAAGAGAAAATAGTAAAGATCAAAACTGCAGAAAAGAAAAGAGAAACAACAAAAGAAAAAAAAAGAATTGACTCCTGACCCTCCTTGCAACAGATATAAGTAACAATATACATCAAACTGTTATTCTAACTTTAAAACATAACTTCCATTATTCCTATTAATCCATATTATTTCTAATCATCAAATCCACACAACTTAGTTTCATTTTTTTCTGTTTCCCGTGAAAAGTCCAAAAAGGTTTTCCAGTTAGCATTAATATTACACACATTAGTCTTATCTCAAAGTCTTCAATTTCACCATTTCAGCTAACTCCATCAACTTCACCATCCATTCTTCCACTGTACTATAGGTAATGTCTTATCTTTCTGTCTCTGTACATACAAAAGCCTTGCTGCTGTAATGGTATATAAAAACAAGGTTCCGTGAATTTTTTCCAACTCTTTATCCAAAAGGAAAGTCTCTGGTTTTGACTGAATATTGATCTTTAAAATCTGTATACAGATATGTATCTCATTCCAAAATTGTTTTGCTTTTTTACAAGTCCACCAGCGATGATAAAATGTCCTCTTTTGTTGTTCACATTTCCAGCGTACATTCTTTATTATGTAAAGAAAAATTATCTTTATATATTTTAGATAATTTTTCTGGCAACAAGTACCAACAATACATCATTTTATAAAAATTCAGGTTATAACAATGTAAATTTCAGTTCTTTCTGCCACATATTTTCCCATTGTTCCATCTGTATGTTGTAGCCAAAATTATTAGTCCATTTTATCATACAGTCCTTATTCATCTTCTGTCTCTAGCTTCAGTAAAAGTTTATACAACTTTGCAATAACATGTTCATTATTAGTACATAATGCTGCTTCAAATTCAGTCTTACCATGTTCAAAACTGTTGGTCTTTTTATCTATTTTAAATCTTTCTTGTAATTGTACATAAGAAAACCATTGACACATGTATCCTTCTGATATCAGTTCCTCTCTTGCTTTAATTTAAAGTTCCTTTGCGAAAATTCCAATATGTCACCATAAGTAAACCGTTTATTTTTAGTTATAATTTCTCTTCTATAAAAAGCTTCTTGTGGTGACAAGCATAAAGGAACCTTCAGAGACGGCGTAGATTTATATCTGTTCCATATTCTCAATATGTCACATCTAATAAAATGATTTTTTAACTTTGTCATACCATAAATAGCCATGCCACCCAAACCTTAAGTCATGCCCCTTTAGTTCCAATAACCTCCTATTTCTCAAAGTCACCCACTCTTTCATCCAAACCACACAACACACTGCAAACTACACCTTCAAATTTGGGAGACCTAAACCTCCTCTTGTAAAACTTTGTCCTTGATTCGTGGTTTTTTACTTTGCCGCACAAATTTAGATAGGTCTTTATGCCATTGTTTAAAAAGAACATCAGTTGTCATAATGAGTTTTGTTTGAAGCAAAAACTTCAATCATCTTAATTACTGAAATTCTTCCCAACAATGGCAATAGTCATTTTCCCCATCTTAATATATCTTTTTTAATTTCATTCCAAGTCTTAACATAATTATTTGAAACAACATACAATTACTATTTGTCAAATTTACCCCCAAATATTTAACCTTTTTTTCCCACCATAAAACCCGTTTTGTTCATCAGTTCTTCTTGTTCTTGTATCCACATATTTTTCGTTAATGTTTTAGTCTTTTGTTTATTAATTTTAAAGCCAGCCAAAGGACCACATTCTTTCAACTTTTTCATTAAAGCTTCAGTCCCCTTCAAGGGGTCCTCCAACACCAGCACCAAATCATCCACAGAGGCTCTCAACCTATATGTCTCTTTCTGGATTTTTATGTCTCTTCTCATATCTCCTTATATCTCTATTCAAAACTTCCAAAATTAAAATAAACAAGGGAGACAGTGGGTAGCCTTATCTAGTTTCCTTTTGTATCTTGCATGATTTACTTAAGTCTCCATTCACAATAATTTGCGCTTTCTGTGATATATAAATCGATTTCACTCCTCTTATAAAATTCTCTCCAAAGTTCATATCTTCCAAAACTTTAAATATAAAAGGCCAGTTTAAATTATCAAAAGCTTTTTCTGCATCCAAAAAAATTAATGCAGCTTGTTTTTCATTATGTTCTTCCAAATATTCTACAATGTCCGAAGACTCGGGCATTCCACCTTCCATCAGTATAACACTCATCATAGATTGGAATGGTTGTAGAATTTCATCCTCAAAATGTTTATAGTATGATCCCGGGAGCCCATCTGGTCCTGGTGTTTTACTTGGTTTAATATTTTTCATAGCTCCAGATACTTCCATTAGTGTTATAGGTCCATTCATAACCTGTCTTTGTGTATCTGAAAGCTTTGGCAAATTTTGTTTTTTAAGTCATCTATTTTTTCCAGAGAGAGATCCTGTCGTTTATATAAATTGAGTATTACTGATGAATTTTTTTTGTATAATCTCATTTTCCGTTATTACAGTATCACCCTCTTGAAGTTTTGTAATCATTTTCTTTTCCTTTTCCTTTCTTAGTTTATATGCTAACCATCTCCTCAGCTTGTTTGCAAGTTCAATTTTTTTTTTGTTTGGCATAATTCATCTTTTTTTTCCAGTTCTCTCACTGTTAACATGGATAGCTGTTGCTGTAGAAGTTTAATTTGGTTTGAAATACTTAACTTTTCTGGTATTAACTTTAATTCATCCTCTTTCCTCTTTATGTCCTCCAAAACAGCTTGCATTTTCTCTTGATTCCTCTTTTTGAACACGATATTATGCTGTATGAAGTACCCTCTAATAAAAGCTTTGCTTGCATCTCAAACCATTCTTAGGTCCATACCTTTATTTAGATTATTCTCAAAAAATTCTATTAATTTTTTTTTTTACAGTCTTCCACTCTCTCTTCCTTTTGCAGGAACATTTCATTTAGTCTCCATCTAAATGAATTAGATTTTCTTTTAAGAGTCCAACTCACTGGGTTATGATCAGAAAAAGTCTTTAGTAAAATCTCTACTTTAGAAGCATTAACAGCCAAAGCCTTTGAAATCCAAATCATGTCTATCCTTAAAAACAATGTGTCTTTCTGAAAAATAGGTATATTCTTTAGATGTGTCGTTTTTCTGTCTCCATATATCCACTAAAGATAAATTGTCCATCAAATCAAAAAATGTTTTAGGTAGTTTACCCTGATTCTTTTTAACTTCCTACTCTGATATTCTATCCAATTGCGGGTATACCACTCCATTCCAATTTCCCATCTGATGCCAATTTTCATAAGAAAAATTTCTCAACTATTCCATAAGATATTTTTAAAAATTTCCTTTATCTTCATTTGGAGCACGAAGTCCCAAGATTAATGTTTTAATACCCTGTATTAAAACTTCTACTCCAACAGATCTGCCATGTTCATCAGCCAATACTAACTTTGGTTTTAATTGTGGGTTAATTAATTAATTGTTAATTTAATTGTTGGTGGTGGCTGGCAGCAAGAGCTGGCTGCTTGACTTGCTCCGGATCAAGGAGGAAGCGAGAAATCAACCTATTTGCCCTCTGGATGGCTGCTCTGTGAAAGCTAATTGCAGAGAGAAAAGCCTCTGCGAACGGCTTTTGAGCTGAGCTGCCGGGAGGTGGGGGGTCCATCTTTGTTCGCAGCTGCAGTGCAGCCTTTTATGGACACCAGAGCTGACCGAACCTCATTTCTAAACACTCTGGATTATAACTGTTTTTCAGCGTAAGAGAGACCTTCCTTTGCAATAAGTGTGGTGAATTCTTTTGATTTTTTTTTTGAGATATGAATTAAACACATACAATTCACACACAATTCACATTTTTAAAAAAAAGCCACCAAAAGAATTCACTTTTTATCTTTTATGTCATTATTTTCATTGTCTTTTGATCTTTTATGTTGTTATTTTAATTGTGCAGAAAGGCAATTAAACATGACCTATGTAGAGTTTGGTAGTTCCTCAATAGTTAGCCTTCCTTGCTTCCTGGAAAACCACATACTGTACAACGTTCTCCCTCCCACTTTCCACACTCTCCAGTACTTTTAGTTAGTTATTTTATAAGCCACTTTAATGATCCAAGCTCGCCCCTCCCTCCCTCCCTCCCTCCCTCCCTCCCTCCCTCCCTCCCTCCCTTCCTTCCTTCCTTCCTTCCTTCCTTCCTTCCTTCCTTCCTTCCTTCCTTCGCCCCTCTCACACAGTGTAACTCTGAGCAACTAACATTGGCTTAAAACAGCAATCAAGAAGCCACTCTCCCCCCCCGCCCCATAACAGAAATAATACATAGCATATTCAAGGCCAATCTCATTCATCTCAGTAACCCTAAAGATGGGCTTACCTAGCACCCTGGGCCAGCGCCCAAGGTCAATGGCACATTTTCAGTGCCTTACAAAAGGCCAAAGGGGTTGGAGGCTTCCTAATTTGGGTGGGGGTAGACTATTCCACAGGGCAGGCATTGTGACAGAGAAGGCATATCTCCTGGATCCCATCAGATGACATTGTTTAATAGGAGAGATCTGGAGCATTCCTGGATCTGATGGGATGAGCAGAGTAGTCAGAGATAGGTGGTCCCAGAAATAACTCTCCATGAAGAACTCTCCATGATGGTCTTTATAGGTGATAGCTGGCACTTTGAGTTGTACCCAGAAGTTGATTGGGAGCTGTTGAATTTCTAGTTCCCACCTCTCATTTAAAAAAAAAAAAAAAGGCCCACCTGGTTTAATTTAACATATACATGCAACTCAATCCCTTTTCTGTTCATCTTAGACTATCATCTGCATTTTTGTCTTGGAAGTAGTGCCTCAGTGTGTGTTTCTTTCTCATTTCAGATTTTCTATTTTGTACATACATTGTTTTGTATATACTGTATATGATGACTTCGGTGGGCAGTGAACGTACTCGGGGCACTCGAGAAAAAACACAGATTTCAACCACGCAGCCGACACAGCCACAGAAACCAGTAGTCCAGGTAGGAATTTGGTAGCATTTGGTCCATGTACCTAACCTATGAATGTTAATGGCCAAGCAAAAATGTCACCAGATAAATTGTGAGTGTACAGTTACATTTATCAGGAGGAATTACCTGGATTTGAGGTGTGGGTGCCCCAGAAAAGTTGGAAAACCATTTCTAAGCTGAAAAACTCTCTGGTTGAGATTTTCAGTGTGCCTGTGTGCTTACCTGATCCAAATGTGCAGTTACATACTTGAGGGAGAAGAGATAAACGAAAGTAGCTGTCGGTGCTTTGCAAGCTCTGATGGAATATTTTTTGGGGGGGCATTCTCTGTCCTTTGTAGGAGGGATTAATTCAAACCCAGTAAAGTGTTGTTTGCCCATCCAGAATGGTAAGACTAGTAACTTTGGTGCATCTCTTATGGGTTAATATTGTTTACTAGGACCTCAGAAGCCCTTGTGTAGCTTTTCCTAGACCCCCAATGGAAGTTCAAGCTTGGAAGGAAAAAGAGTGATGACGTATTAATTACCTGGAAGATTTCTGTAAATGCTCAGTTGATCAGCGATTTAAAATTGTGCCATTTTTGGAAAGCACTCAGTTCTAGCATTCACAAAAGCCAAATGCTTTGTGGGATATACTTTGGGAATTCTACATTTAGAGATGCAAGCCTGAGAGCACACACACACACGTGCAGCAGTGGGTAACAATCAAGTTTAGCTCCTCTGTAACTGTGTTTCAGTGTCACTTGAAGGGTTATGTAGGACATGATGCTAAATGTGCATACAGGTAGTCCCTGGGTTAAGAACACCTGGTTTAAGGATGACCTATAGTTAAGAACGGTGCCTATTGTAGCAAAATTCGAGTTAAATACCCAGTGATTTGAGTTAAATACATGATGGTTCAAGTTCATTATAAAATACTACATATACAGTATTATACAATAATACTGTTCTGGCTTACCTACAAATTCAACTTAAGGACAGACCTTGGGAACAGAACTCATTCTTAAACTGGGGACTACCTGTATAGTATTACCCTTCTAGTCCTGGAATGCAGGGGGCCTTTTGAAGATTTTTATAATAATAAGGATTACAAAATAATAAGGGATTGATTTGTTATCATTCTCAGTTCTTGGCATTCCACTTTTCTCTAACCAGGGAGTTGGCTTGCTTTTTAAAAAAAAATAATAAAGATTCTCAGCTCTAACAGTTCCACAGTTTAGTGTAGTTGCTTCAGGAACTGCATGTTCTCCTCTCTGATCCAAAAGAGACTGCATGAGGAAATAGTCTGCTTGAAGTTCTGCTGTGTGAGTTGCACCATGCACACTGCTCTCTGGGAAAGAGACCTTACTTTGACAGCTTCTAAAGTCTTTGGGAACCAGAGTGGTGTGTGGCAGTCGTTAACAGATGACTGCCAGGTTCCAGTCTGTGCTTGGGCATGAGTGATGCGTCCAATCACTGTCTCAGCTTCCTACTTGAGTACTTCTGTGGGGATATGACAGAGGGGGGAAAGCCACTTCTAAGAGTAATCAGCGTAGCATTAGTGCTCTCTAGAAAGGTCAAGGGCTGAATGAGAAAATGCTTTTCCAGTAGTATAACAAGTAATCACGCAATGCTTCTAACACTGGTTTATTGAGCTTTGCTAGGTACAATCCTTTAATTAGCTTCATAGCCAGAGAGGGCCTGATTTACTGCCTGGCCAGCGGTGTGGAGCTGGGCTATCATTGTGCTTGCTTCTCAAAGATCAGTTGGGCACACAGAAAAGGGTTTTAGAGAGAGTTACTCCAGAGGAGTTCGTGCAAGTGAGAGGTGTTTGTGCTGAAGGTGAGGGGGCTGAGTTCAAGGGCACTAACTGTGCTGAAGTGTGTGTGGGAGATTCCTTCCTGATGCAGTTAAATATGGCACAGGGAGCAAATTCCACCCACAGAACAGTTTATGCTGGAGGATGCTGTGGACAAAGACATATTTGTGTACCTTGGTAAAATACTCTGTCAACTGGTGGCAGTGAGGAAAAGTCTCAATGAAATGTCATGGAATACAGCATCCTGTCTTCCTCTTACCATTTAATTTTTCTGGTGCCTGGACAACCTCAAGAGCTGCTTTGGAAAGCAAAAACTTGGCCTCCAATTAGAGCAGTAACTGAAATTCAGTTTTCAGATGTCACTGATGGAGTGTCCTTCAGATTACAAGCTCAGGGAGTGGGGTCTTCTTCTCCCTAAATGCGTCCTCAATATCTGCCCTTTTTGCAGAAGTTTCTGCAAATCAAAAAGTAACAAGCCAGGACAGAGAAAACGCAATTTGGGTTACAACCATTATGTTTGCAGGGTTCTTGTCCATGCCAGAGAGTTCTCCAATATTATCACCAACTGGTGTAATGTATAGTCTTTCTGCAACTTCCTTTTGCTGAATTCATAAATTAGAGCTGATGTATTTAAATGAAAAATGCAAATATATTTAACCTGTGGTTTACTTTGGCCACAGACTACGTGTGTGGACTCTTAATACATGCCAGGTGCTTCCTGGTTTGATCAAACTGTTTTATATCGAGGTTAGGATTTCAGGCCTTAGTTTTGAGTTTATTTGCAGTTCTGTTTGAATGGTAAGTGCAAATCATTGACTCTGGTTCCTGATCATTGGGAGATATGGCCAGCTGGAAAATACCCATTTGCCAGAAGACAAACTTGCCATGATGAAGAGAATGAGGATGATCGTTCTCCGATTTTTTTCCCTGTACTTCCCCAAAAAGCAATGACCTGCAGCCATCTGCCCCTTTTTTTTCCTAAACATACTTATGGAACCCAGAGGCTTCTGGGAAATAAAGATGATTCTGGAGGCTGGTGGTTTGTTTTACAACATATCAGCTTCCCATCCTTTTTATTATGATTTAAATATATATATTTTTAGTCAGTTGGAGCATGAAGCCTGAACGCCAACAGAGGAAGTTATCTAAGGGCCAGCCATAGATAGTGAGACCTCCAATAACTTACTCTTTTGCTTTCCAACATAATTATAGTTGACTGCCTGAAGAAAAGAAGATTTAGTGTTAAGCTGGAGCCAGTTTTATTAACCATTGTTAAATGAACCATCCTTAATGTGATATACTAACCCTGTTATAAGAACTCACAGATTTAGACAACCCAATCCTCAGTTATCAGCACAAAAACTCTTAAGGCCTGTTAATTATGGTTTGGAGTGCTGATTATGGCGCCTAATAATGTATCCCTGAAGTATGTTTCATTTGATAAGATTTTATCAGTCCATTCTTGTGTGCTGTGTTAAGCCCTGTACAAAAACTGTTCCCTGTTGGTCTGCTGCTGGGTTTTTTTTTTTTTTTAAATACTTGGTTATAATCTGGAGTTGAGGTTGCTGGACAGAAAGAATGCAGAAGACATCTGCTTACTTTTTTCCTCCTGAGTTAAAAATAGAAGAGTTAGTTGCAGTAGTGAGGGGGGGTACACTGATTCTGAATGTAGACCTGTGTCTTATATTTCATGGATGTTTTTGCATTTCTTAGGCAACAGCAGAACAAATTCGTCTCGCTCAAATGATCTACGATAAGAATGATGCAGACTTTGAAGATAAAGTGAAACAAGTAAGTTTCCTCCCCAGCTTTGCTGTAGAGCAGGGTTCCTCAACCTTGGCAGCTTGAAGATGTGTGGACTTCAACTCCCAGAATTCCCCAGCCAGCCATGCTGGTTGTGGAATTCTGGAGGTTGAAGTCCACACGTCAAGTTGCCAAGGTTGAGACATATTGCTGTAGAGAGAAGAAATTGCCATGGTACTTAGTGAGTGAAGCCCAGTCTTGTGTGTTTTGAAGCCATATCCAAATCCTCTTGCTTCCTAAAATTTAAACATAGTTTGCTCTCACTTCTGATCTGTTGCTGTGAAGATTAGTATCTTTTTAAGTAAAAGTAAGTGGTTGAGATTTGCAGAAAAGCCAGAATATTATGTGATGGATATTCTTAAAACTGTGTTCTGTTGGGATCTTTTTTGTGGAGGTGGATTTCTCTTTTGTCCTTCTGACATTGAGTTTCATTTTCCTGGCATTGACTCCAGGCTTGCTTCTACTTGCACAGGTGTTTTTATCTCTTTTTCCCGCTTACCACCAGTGCAAGCATGAAAAAGCATTGAGCTCCTGTCTGCACACTGTGCATGCAGGAAGTATTAATCTCTTCCCTACAACCTCTCTTGGCTCCAAGCCTCACAGCGAGTGGAGAAGTTGAAACATGGCTTGAAGGTGAAATCAGTCAATCTGTGATGGGAAGGGGGAGGGTGGGAAATGGTCAAACTAAGTTACTCGAGTCCCCAGATTTAAGACACTAGTTTGGCCTAGAATTGTATAGATTATAAAGTCTTTTATGTTCCAAGTACAGCCCAGGGTTCTGGCTACATAGTCTTTGAAGAAATTAAAGGACCGTTTAATATTTGGGGGCTAAGACGGTTCTCCCAGGCCTTGGGGTGAGACAGATAGGGCCCCTTGGGTGCATTCATTATTTTTGTTTTCTGTCTGTATATTGTGCCCAGATCCCATCTTGGTTTTTTTTTTTAAAATGTTATTATTTGTGGACTACAAGTGTCAGTTGGAGTCAGGTGGTGCCCAAATTGAATTAAATAAATAAATTCTGAAGTTAGTAGCAGTGATTCTAAGCTCATCTATAACTCGCTATAGACCAGTGTTTCTCAACCTTGGCAACTTGAAGATGTGTGGACTTCAACTCCCAGAATTCCCCAGCAACATATGCTGGCTGAGGAATTCTGGGAGTTGAAGTCACACGTCTTCAAGTTGTCAAGGTTGAGAAACACTGCCATAGACTGTAACCTGTCTGAGGAGGTATAATTATATGTGAATATACACATGCACGCACAAACTCATTCACACATTTTTCCTACTTCTTGGGTAAATTCCTTCTGGTTATCCGGGGCTGCTTTTTAAAATGTCTTTGTATGTGATTTTTTTTTCAGCTCATGGAAGTGACAGGGAAGAATCAGGATGACTGCATAGTAGCTCTACATGATTGTAATGGAGACGTGAACAGAGCAATCAATATCTTGCTGGAAGGAAGCTCAGATACAGTAAGGGCTCAATGCAGAGTCTTTTAGAGTTCTTTAAAAGTTATCTTTTTTAAAGATGACTTTTGAGGAAGACTTCCTGCTTTTAGTGGGAAATGCAAAGGCTAAAAAAATGTTAAAACTTTTAGGACAAGTCTGGCATAGGTAGAGCTCAGAAACATTGGATAAGCAACCTCCATTTTTAAAATATTTTCCCACCACTTTTCTGCAAATACTAAGATAAGTCATTTTCTCCTGGTAAGGATTCTGTGTGCTTTTTAAACTTTTGCTTATAGTTCAAGAAAGCTGAAGTTTGAAACATCACAATGAACTATGCAGGAAACTGAAACTCCAGCTCCACACTTACTTTGTCATCTTTCTGGGTTCTGAAATTTCAACAAGTATTACCCACGTACATTCAAGCATACCTGAGCCACATTAAAGACAAGGAACTTGCTTTTTAAAAAGAAAGAAATAAAGCAGAGATTTTTATGTTGCTGAATTCTCTGATCAACGCCTTATACTTTGTTCTTTTCTTCCCTCTTCTAAAACTGTGCCATCCACGTAGCCTCCTTCTCATGGTTGTGGCCCGGTATGCATTAAATAAGCTAGGACAGTTTTCTTTTTCATTAAGATGATGAAAAATAAAACAATTGTTCTTTGGTAGGTTAAGAACACCCTTCCCCCCTTTAGTGTTCTGTTTGCCTTCTTGCTTAAGATAGCAGAAACAACATCAGCAGGGTAACAGGTCTTTTTCCTGGTTTCCGTTCCATCTTGTGCCAGATAGGAACCTGCTAGAACGTTTGAGGAGGAATGAGAAAGACAGCAGTTTCCCTTCCTGTCTTGTTCCAAACCTATATCTACCCTGTCTGGAGGTTGGAATTTATACCTCTGCATCTCTTTCCTTTCTGATTCTCTGCTAGGTAGCATTCTTAGAGAATTCTCTTTCCCTGAAGGCTTATACATATCCAAGTTTGAGAATGTTGTTGATTTATTAGGGATCACGTCGGTCATTGGGGTTAAGCTGGCTATAAGCTGGAGGAGTCACAGGGGTAGTGGAAATGGGGATAATTCCTCCTGAATGGACACTTCTGGAAAAAAATACAGCGGGGTATTTATCTTCCTTACATATGTTTGTGGCTATGATTCATGCCCGTTCTTCCTGGAATAGCTTAAATTGGACAACCCTGCTCCCCTTCCAGGAACAGACAAATCACCTGGTTCAGGGAACACATTCTGTGCATTGCATTATGAGAAAGTATTGGGACAGTTGGATAAAATACAGTTTAGGATTGCAAAAAGAAAGGACCCCCTTTTCTTCCCCATTTACGTAGCTGTTGCCTAGCCAGTTCACAGTTTAAGCGCTGGTGGACCAGCTATTGGGTAGGCTGGGTTATTCTCCTCCTCCTGCTGAATGTATGAGTGCAGGAAGCAACTAACATTTTTGCATGTAAGACCAAAGTGTAAAAAGCCTGTATCTCCACCATCATCAGTGGTCTTATAATAGAAGAGCGGGTACAGTGTAACAATCCTGGTTTCAAAGAAATGAGGGTGTGTTCCAGTGGAACACCATGCACACGTCTTTGTTATTGTTATTTTTACTAAATACAGTATCTTGGAGTTCCCAGCAAGGCTAGAGAGGGAAGGAATCTTGTTCCAAAGCAGCCTGGAGAAAGGGAGTTCCATTAGGACCATGTCCTCTTCTTGTTCACCCCTTCCTGGGACTAAAAATACACATGGTTATTATCAGAAGTAGTTTGTCCCTATGAAAACGCCATGCCAGTTAAAAAGCCATAAAGCGATAAATTCCTTTCTAAGAATGCTGCTCTGGTGTTGCAGATTTCTAGTTTTTGTGGGTCCTGCGTTTGCCTGGGTGCCCCTTGTGCGCTGGAAGGGTCCAAAAATGTTCCCCGAGGTTTCGGGGATTGAGGTTGGGAGATACTCTGTAAGGCAGTCTTTAAATCCCTTTTGAATTGTTCTGTGTTTTCCTTCTCCACCTAAATAGACTTCGTGGGAGACGGTGGGAGGAAAGAAGAAAAGTCTTGGAAAAGAGAGTTCAGAAAACAAAGAGAACAGAGAAAAGCGAGGGGACAGAGAAGTGAGCCGTGGACGGGGAAGTTCCAACAGACGAGGAAGAGGGGGCAGCCGTGGTCGAGAGTGTAAGCGCAGGCATCGTGCTGCTAGGATTGCGGTTGCCGTAGTTGCCCGTCTGGGAGCACGTTGGTCTCGAGTTGCTTTGTTGTATGTTTGCAGTAGAGCCTGGTGGGGAAAACATACGCAGAGCTGCCCTCGGAAGAAGCTTGATCCTGGTTTGCTTTTGCTACCCTTTATTCCTCTCTGTCCAAGGATGAGAATACTGGGGTGATTTGGGCACTGAGGGACAATGTGAGAGAGGCAGCCTGCAGGCTCTCAACTGTTTGATGTGAGGCCTGACAGCCTTCAATTCAGTCCTTCGAAGAAGGCTTGGAGCGCCTTAACAGACACTTCGAAACTGTAAGGGCACCGTAACACACAGTAAAACACGCCTGCAATATAAACAATAAGCAGAAAACTCCCGGCCCTAAATTATTTAGGTAAATGAAAGATAGCATGAAAATGTGTAACCAAATGAATGGAAAGAAGCTTCAAGTTGTCAGTTTGTGGAAAAGTGAAGGTGTGATATTATCCAAGTGTTGATTACCATGGGCTTACCACGTGGATCTCAGGACAAAGGCAGTGGGCAAAAGTCACATTTGCCAGTCCAATCCTTGCACCCTCCCTCCTTTCCCTCTTGCTGTCTTACTCATGTTGGTGTACAGCTGAAAAATGTCTGACTAAATAAACACTCTTAAAATGGTATTTATGTTCTAAAACTATTTTTCTGTATTTCCCCTCTCATATCTAGTTAGAACTGAAGAAAATGGAGTGGAAATGCCCCCTGGTGATAGGCCTTCTGATCGTGGGAAACGTGGCAGAGGGAGAGGTAAAATACTGATATTTACGTGCCCTTCCTTACTGCTAATGCTCAAGGTGGTTAAGCTACCTTTCATAATTTTTAAAAAAGAAACCTGGCTCAAAAGGAACAGCTTCTGTGAAAAGCTTCCACAAAGCATTTTCTGCAGCTTCTTGGTTAGAAGGTCCACAGGAGTTTGTTTGTGTGTTTGGGAATGCGTGTTGTGTTTAATGTATGTTGTGGCAAAGAAGAACATCTTACCAATAAAAAAAGCATTGTCTGACGTGCTTGAAAGTGGCTGGAATTGACAGAATTTCCCCTACATCAGATAGCTACAAAGGCGCACAGACTAAAATAAAAATCTTACCTAGTGTCTGGAATCAGCTAGACTGTGCAGAAGATTGCGGAGGGTTGTCCCCCAGGGGTGCCTGAGAGTCTGTCCACGCTTGACCTTTTTCTTCTCCTGCCTCTCTGGCGTTGAATGTAAACGGAATCCTTGGCTTGGCCAGACACTGAAACCAGCCTCTGCTGCCAAGGACTTGCGTGTTGATCTCTTGATACCAAAACAACGTAAAGCCCTGCAGCAGTATTTTTAACTTCTGGGCAATGCAGGATTACAATGTGGGCTAGTACCGCAATAATAGCCTCCTGTGACAAGCTCAGTTGAACGCTGCCTTTATTTCCCCCAGTGAAGACTTAACCTGAAGAAGGAGCATCACTGTGCTTCTCAGCGCGTGAACCCCAAAATGCCCGCTTTTCAGCAGACCCACCGGTCCGGTTGTTCCCTTCCAGCCCTCCCAGCTGTCCAGGATGTTCCCATCCTCTCAGAGTACAGCTGGGAATGCAAATGCTTTGCATCTTGGCATAGACCTTGGCAGGCCCTAATAGGTATGCCTGTCCGCATTGTTATCCCTGGTTCAGTTTAACATAACCTGCAGAGTGGACCGTTTTATGTTTATGAATATTTTTAGAGCTTCTTACTCATTCCGAGATGTGATTCTCATGAAGGATGGGGAAAGATCTGGGAGCCAAGTTCCAAATAAGCCCTGCTGGAAGCAGAGAAGGAGTGGACAGGCGTTATCTTTCTCAGGGGGGGACTGAGCCAATGCCAAAGCTCAGGTTTTATGTGCAGAAGAGGCCTGGTGAAGTCCAGTGCCTCTTCATTAAGAGGTTAGGCAGCAGATGACAGAAATGATTTTTTCTGGAGAGCTGCTGCTGGTTCGAATACCTAATAAAATCTAAATAAGCAAAGAGTACGATGTGTAAGATCAGAAGGATAGGAACATAATATCTGGTACTATTTCACTTCGTCTGTTGAGTGCATGTACTAACTGCTTTTGTACCAACTGCAGCGGTGGGGTGAAAAACAGTTGGTATATAATGAGTCTACAATAATCCCTTTTCAGTAAGTTTATCTTTAAAATTCCCGATTCATTTCATTCTGAAGCTCATTATCTCCCCTTAACATATGATATGCACAGTATGAGCTGTTCCTCTGTGAAGCAAGACTAGTTAAAACCTGAGTCTTGCAGACAGATGATTTGTGTCTGCATCTGCAAAGCGTCTGATGCTGTTGGCATAAGCTGTCTTTTGGATCAGTTGTGCTTTCTTGGGAAGAAACTGACCAGCTCTTAAAACAACACAAATATAACAGAGCCCAGGTAACACAAGTGTCATGTCACCTTTAATTATCATGGCAATTGTGTAAAGGCTGTGCCTGTAGAGTAGTGATGATTAGAGCAACCTTTTTAAAAGAAACACTTAGAAGTCTGATCCTGTTGAAGTCCCTGTGAGACAAGAGATATGGTGACTCATAGAAGGTATTTTGGTGGGTGGGTAAAAAAAAGTCAAGTTGGCGACCATGATACTACGATTGAAGCTCTGCCTCTTCTTTGGGTGCATCACCTTCTAGACTAGAGTTTCTCAACCTCAGCAACTTTAAGATGTGTGGATGTCAACTCCCAGAATTCCCCAGCCAGCCATTAAGTCCACACATGTTAAAGATGCTGAAGTTGAGAAACACTGATCTAGACTTTCAGGGCCATCCTCTTGCCTTTTTTAAGCACATGCTGCAGATGCCTCTGGATGAGGTAATGTTGAAGGAGACTTTGGAAGAGTATCTATATTTCCTAAATGGAACTTCTACTTTGACAACTTGCCATTTGGGGGGAAGAAAGGCCTTTCTTCTTATCTCTTAGCTAAGCAGAACAATGCAAGCATCAGATACTAAGCCAACCAAGATTTGAGGGAAGGGAAGGGAAGGTGGTGTTTGCATCAACTTAATCTTCTTCCCCTTTCACTGAGGGTAGAATGGAGAATCTTCATTCGGTATTTTATCCTTTCAAGTCTGGTTGTGACATTAAGGGTATTTCCCCCCATGTTTGTGTTTATTATATTGAACATACACCAAGATGCCCGTTTCAGCTGCATTGTTCACTGTTTCCAGCCATGGCAACTTTCAGATGAGCAAACGTCAGCTCCCAGGACTGCCCAGCCAGCAGGGCCACTTGGAAGTTGCTGAGGCTGGAAAACACCAGAGTAGGCAGAAGGATGTTGAGATACTTATTTTTGTCTCACAGATAAAGCAGTTGTGTGAAGCAGCTATTTCTCATTACACTGCACCTTTGATACAAACATTTTCACATGCGTTGCTTTGCTTTCCATGTCTCAAAAAATGCTTGGGGATTGGAAAGTGTTATTCAGAGCACATATGGTCATTACTGCCTTGGGACTAGAATAAGGCAGATCAGGAAAAAGGAAGAGAACGCTCCTTCATGTTCTTCAGATGGGTTGGTTGGTAAATTCTGTATCTCACAGTGGGCAGCTCACCTGTTGCAAATTTCACTTTTTATTTTCACTGTAATCCTGTGTGTGATGTTTGTGTGTGTGTGTGTACTGCAAAGCTTGAGTTGCTTGCTTATATTCTTATATATAAGAATAATATTATATTGCATTTGCTGCTGTTCTAGCTCTTTGTCATGTCCTGTTTCAGTAGTGCAGGGCCTGTCTACCTCCAGCTTTTCTGTAGTTGATGTTGAAGTGTAGGGCTAGATCCCTGCAGTATCTCTTAACACCTGACTAGTCCTTGGGCTGTGACTGATTGTACAGTCAGAAAGGAGTGGCTGGGAAAAACACAGAGGGGAGTTGAAAAAGACCCAACTGAAAACAGAGGTGGCAGATTCTAGTCCAAGGCTACCCCAGAATCTTAGCAATGAAAATGTTTTGGAAGTCAAATAAAGCTGAATAACAAGGTCATTTCTATGGGACTGGATGTATTTACAGGCTTAGAATGTGGTCGCTGAATTTCTGTGGCTTTTGTAAACTGAGGCTTGACTAATATGATCCTGCATTCCTACATCTTGGACAAGAAAGTAAAACCAGATTTAGGATTATAGCAGGATAACAATTCTTCCTCTGCCTTCCTTATGAATATTAAGAAGGTGGAGGAAGAATTGTTATCTTGGCAGAATCTTAAATCTGGTTCTACTTCCTTGTCCAAGATGTATTTTACTCTTAAAAGGAAAAAAAAAAGTATTTTTTTTCCTTTCCTTGTTTTCCTCTTGAGTACTGGAAAACTCACTTTATCCACTTGGCCCTTTTAAACTAAGTTCTTCCTTTTCTGCAGGATTTGGACGGGCCAGAGGAAGAGGAGCTGGGAGATTTTCAGCCCAGGGCATGGGGTAGGTTTTTATTAGCATGTTGGATGAAAGATTTGTATTTTAACTAAATGTGGACCAAGCAATACTGCTTAACTGCATGAAGTTGGAAATTCTGCAGATTTTGTTGAACAGGATGTGCTGCCTCCTTTAATCCCATTAGCAAGAAAACCTGATAAGAAGACAAAAGTGACCAAATCAACGTGAAATGTATTTGTTTCCACTTCGTCTTGCTAGGCAAATTCTCCTGAGTAAATGTGCAAAGGTGGCAATAGTAAAGGCAACCCCAAGTGGCTGGCTTGCCACCTGAAGATAACATAAACCCAAGATGCACCTTATCTGTTAGCCTAAGAATGCTCTTCTTACAGGTGCTACTGATAGCTATTAGCTCCTGCCCCGCAGCAGTTCTGAACATAATGGTTCAAAGCAGGTGTCTGTATCAGCAATAACTACTAAGCACCTAGCAGCTGCTACAGAGCTGTGTAAAAGCCCAGCGGTGGAAATACGTGGGATTTTTTGTTTTGCTTTTGCCAAGGATGCTATTGAATATGGCCTCTAGGAAAATTGCCAGATACAGTGGAAGGAGAGAGGGAATAATAGCATACCCAAAGACCATCTTCCAGGAAAGCCTCCTTAAGTGTTGCTTTCTTTGTTTATTATTGGATAGCATGCACTTGCATACTCTGTGGCATAGAGTAATATATTATGGAAATGTTTTAAAGATAAAACTACCTTAATTTGTCAGTGAGATCAAGCAGACTGTAGAACCCAAAATGAGGGTTGCCTAGCTGCACTCGGAGGCGTCCTGGTTGAGAGGTTAGAGCATTGGAAATTGAACATCTGTTGACCTGATATAACATGAAATGAACAGTAAACTGTATGCAGTAATGAATATGCTATTCTTTAAAGTGCTGCAAAACTAGTTTTTGCTGTAAAATAATTTGGAAATTAGGAATCTGGCATGGTGTAAACATTAATAAAGCCCATCTTAATGATTTAAACTATGTAAGCTTACTCGATTCTCTTATCTTCCTGTTGAGTATTTCTGAGTCTTTATCTTCTGTAGGTAGTTGATAGTGGTTGTTTCTTGACGCTTATGGCAACATCAGATTAACTGCATGGTTTTTTTTTTGCTAGCAAATAGAGAGCCAGCATGGTGTAGTCATGGTACTGGACTAGGCGCAGGGGGACCAGGTTATAATCCTCTCTTAGGCATGGAAGCCAGTTGGATGACCTTAGGCCAGTCATTCCCTCTCAGGCTCTGTGAGGAGCTGGCTGATAACTAAGAGCTTGTTGCATCATGGATTGATAACTTTGCCATAAGAATTAGGTGAGCACAGTTCAGAAACAGGTTTTTTTTTAAATTATTTTTGCTTTAGTGGTCTTTGATGATTTTGATCTTGTGTTTGCCACCCAGAGTCACAATTGCAGAGTGGGCAGCTATATAAATTGCTATAGTAAGTAAATAAGTAAAGTGGACCTGCAACCATGCGGAACAAATGCTAAGAAGAAGAAGAACAACTTTTTGTTAGCAGATGTGTTTGAATTGACAAATGTATCCATGCAACCTTGACATTTAAAGGGATTGTTTTCAGTGTTGAGTGTTGACTAATATACCTAAGAGGAGCTATCTTGCGCTGAGTTACACTACTGATTGCTTTTCTGTCTGTCTCCGCACCCACCCAAAGTTCTACTCCCTTTTCAACCTGGAAATTTTGATTCTATGACTTGATCTATTTTATCTATAGATCTGTTCTATTGTTTTAGACGCTTTTGAGTGTGAACACCCACAAAACATTCCACTTTGTGAAATGTCCTGTTTCAAGCATTCTAGAAGTGTTCAAACCAGTTCAAAAGGAAATGTTTTTCAGATCCCTAGTAGGAATTTTATTAAAGCAGTTTTTCTCTTCTCCCCATTCATTCCTAGCTTCACTAATGCTGTAGATGCTATACATGGAGGGACTTCCTTTTATAGTTCCTGGATATGCACAATCTTGGTGGCCCTTCCCTATTCTTGATTTTTCCAGAAGAGCACATGCTTGACATGCATGGAGTCCCAGGCTCAATCCCCAGAAGTAGTGGCGGCTGAAAGACCTCTGGGGCCTCTATAGGTTGGAAAGGAAAATGCTGGGCTAGGCTGACCAGACAGGTACTTAAGCCTCGCTTTCTCTAGATTTCTGACTTTCTCCAACTCTCTTGACCTGTAGGACATTTAACCCTGCAGATTATACCGATTCTTCTGCCACAGATGGCTTTGGAGCAAAACAGGAGACTTGGGAACCTGGAGAGAATGATGCAGATGATGGGACAGGTGAGGAAACAAAAAGTTTTCAGATTACAAGTCTGCCCCAAATTGTCAACAGCGGGTGATATTACTGTGTGTTTCCTGATACAGAAGAATGTGCAGTCCTTTTCTAAGAATAGTTGAAGGTAAGGCGTATATGCTTTCTGTAATCTTACCCGCAGAAAGTTTTCCATTGGCACTTTTTTGGGTGTGTGTGTGAATGATGTGGATTATTTCCCTAAAAACTCTAAAAGCCTTGGTTTTCTAGTCACCACTGATCCTGACCCCCCTTAAAGGGGAAAAGTAGTTGCACACACTTTATACCAAGCTGGGTAGTTCTTTGATCTTCTCTGTCGAAATTGTTTGGGAATTCTTCTTCTTACTCTGATCTGCACCACAAGGAAGAGACCTGAGAAGACTGGTGTGTCTGTCTTAAATTTTCCACATGCTACCACTGCACTTTTACCCATTTTTCAGAATTTCTTTCTTCTGATAACTTGTTTAGTCTAAAGCATGAACAGAAAGGGGACTGATGAATGTAAAACAAACAAATGAATCTTAACATGTTTGCAGGGCAGATGGAAGAGATGTTTTTACAACAGCTTTATATATGAGATTCCTGGTTTGCAAACCAATTGAAGCAGGTCAGGTTGCAATCTTTCTTGTTTAAGGTGGCTGTGGGTACTCTTTCCCAGAAGAGCCCCCAGAAAACTCACCTGTACATAAATGTCATCTTCAAGTAAAGTCCAGATACATTTTTGTGATTATTTTTAAATTCCTAGTTCTCATGAGGGCAGGAAAAATTGCTAGTGGTTTGGAAGCATTGAAGCAGAGAAACTTTTTGTTTCTGGGAATCCATGGTTCATATTTCACCTGGCTGGGAATGTTCCTTTTTTAGAAAAACATTTTAGTATCTTCAATGTACCAGTTTTCTACTTTGTATAAAATCTGCCTTAGTAATGTTAAAAAAAACCTTTACTTGAAATCTGTTTAATGTCCTTACGTGACAGTAATCCTTACAACCTGATGCAGTTTGTTTAAATTCTTGTTTGTGAGCCCCTCGAAATAAAATAAAAACATTTTTAAAAATCCCAGTGAAAACAAATTAAAAAAAAAAAAGATCACCATCTGAAATGATTTAGAAAAATGAAACTTTTTTTTTAGCTGAAAAGATCATTTTGACTGCTACAGACTTTACAGTCTGAAGATAGTGACCCAGAACTAGGGTGTCCTCACCATGAATTTACCTGGTTCTTCTGTTTCTGCTATGGGCTGTTAATTTGCATATTTTAAAAATGATTTATCACAGTAGCAGGCTGGCAGTCCTCTTGTTAAGATGTTGGCAGTTAGGTCTGGGAAGTGGCTTTTGTAAGGGTGGCCTGAACAAAAACTTAGAAGACACTAGTTGAACTATGTGGTACAATGCATCCTATTCTTGTTCTTCCGTACGTTTATGATTTTTATTACTTTAAACGTTTGCTGTAGTGAGCACCTCCTAAAGCATGGCACAGAACTTTTCAAATAATGTGAGAAACAGATGCTCCTTTCTAATCTCAGCTTTCCCACCTGCATCACTGTGATGGGCAGGACACTGAGCATCTGATGGCAGGTTTTACGGGTTTGCAGGTAGCTCTGGCTTTGTTCTGCAAATATGACCTTGTCCAGCAGCACAGTTTTGGTTTTTGATTTCAGTGAGGGCAGTGTCATTTTTACCTTATTCGGCAGATGTCTGATAGCTTGCAATAAGGTTGATTGGTGGCCCATAGGTTCCACTCCTACATCTTTAATCTGTCAGATTTAATTACATCTGTAGTCCCAAACCTGGAAGATCTGTGGCCCTCAACTACAACCGCCAATGTCCCTAACCATTGGCCATTCTGGCTTGGGCTGCTTAGGAATTGTGACTCAGCAAGCCACTGGTTTCCTACTCCTTAAGAATGAGCAGATGATCTGATCAGTCTTTTGTTACTACAGGAGCATGGAAGAATTCAATAGAAGAATGGACAGCCGAAGATTGGAACGAAGATGTAAGTCTAGATTTAGTTTGTTCTGTTATTAGGCAGTACCAGTTCCTTTTGAAAGAGTGAAAGAGAATACATTGCCAGGCTGCTAAACAGTATTAACTGCTTGAACGTTATTTGGCTAACTTTAATCTTGGGATATTGTCCCAACGTATTTTTTCAGAGAACTTATGTAGAGGTTAGAGAGATCTCCTCTACCTGTGCCGTGATGACTTTTTGAAAATCTGCACTTACAGGATGCTTGTATGGAACATACAACTGTACTGATTCGCGCATGAGTAGATACCAGCTGGATTTGCTGGGGTGTTTGAATGTGTGCCTTCAGGGTGATTTGCAGACTTCTGCACATGCTGTTTTCCTTGGGCAGTTGGTGGCTGAAAGTGAAATAGTTTTGGACTGGTCTAACTGGGAAGCTTCTGATCTCACCTTCAGCCACCAAAAATAACAAGCAAGAAATTAAAGGGACGGTTCTCCACAGTTTGTCCTCAGAACTAGTTGGGGCAGAGCTTGCTTCTCAAGAGAGGATTTTTGCTGAGAGAATCTGACTGGTAATTTGATTCCAGCAAAGCAGCTGGCAGCCCCCAGTTACCAGCTGCTGGTTTCAAGGAATTGCCATTTTCCAGGAAGGAATTCTTGTTGTTTTTTGTTGTTGTGCCTCAGTTAGCCTGTCCTGGGCCGCTACTCACAAGCAGATTAAGTTGCTTCCCAGAAACCTTGCGGGCTTCTGTGTAACAAAACACGTTTCAGCTGCTGGGTGTATTGAGTGACCTCATAAATGCCACCGTCTTGGGGCAGTGTTCTGTTTACCTTCCTTTACAGGCGAGAGTATCAGTTCCACCCACAAGCAGAGGGCAGTTATAGGCTGGTCTTATTTTGGAATAGAGACTCTTCCACCCTTCCTTTCTTTTGGGGTTTGCTTGCAAGTATTGCACTGTGTAACTCATTCATTAGCACACCATTGACCCTTCCAATTTATTGGGGCATTTGTAGCCTCTTGAAATAACAATTCCTTAACAGATGCTTACTTGCTTTTCCCAGTCACTGTTGCATGGCCTCTCGTAGTTCTGGGAGCAAAGTGCGAAACCTCTGTTTGAAGGGGGTTGTAATAGAAAATTTGGTGGGGAAGGAGCTCCTTCCTGCTGAAGCTTTGTGAATTTCTTGTGTGGTAACTCAGATGTGATGGATCAGTTTGTAAAGACCACAGGAAGAGCTGGGCCACTCTGGGAAATGGATGCAGAGTTTCTCACAATGCATAATGCCCTGATTGTGCACTGCCCCCACATTGAATATGTTTGACTTGGGAGGCTGACCAATGTGAAACAGGCAGCGCTTTGGAAGGGCTTCTTCTTTGCATGGAGAAGATCCCTGACTCAGTCCTTGGAATCCTCTCCCTGTTAAAAAGATTTCAGCATTCAGCTAAGATCCTGTGGAGTTGCTGCCAAACAAAGGAGGCAGGAGTGGGATTTATGTAGAGTGAGGATTTCACCTGAGCTAAAGCAGCTTTCTGTGTGGCTTGCATGGGATGAGAGTAACGTGTTGATATTTGGCAATGTCTACTGCAGAAAAGCTCCAAGTCCGCCCTGGAGAACCGCATTCTGATTTGGAACATGCATTCAGGGGAGGCTGAAGCTTTGATATATCTGGGAGGCCTGCCATCAGTCTAAAAGTACACGTGGTGTGGGGAAAAGCTTTAATTTACCAGGAGTAAAATGAAGCCATTAGCTATATTTTCAGATATCCCCTCCCCCCAATATTTATGCAGTGCCATTTCTAGTTATTTCCTGTTTGCCCATGTACATGTAAATTGCTGCATGCAAATTTTATATAATTTTGTCACCTGGGTCTGTGCTTTGGATCTTTTAAATACCTAGCATTTTTTGTTACTATCTCCTAGGGAAAAAAAAATTAATGCGAAATATATTATTCTGCTCTGCTCTCTGATACCTTAGCTTTCAGAAACAAAGGTCTTCACAGCTTCATCAGTTCCAACTGAGAACCATATTGCTTCTGGTCAGAGGTAGGTATTTTCCTGCCCTGGAGACGATATGCCTGTAGGCTAGTTTGGGTTGCATTTTTATCAGATGGAAGTGTTGGCCCTGTCCATAAATTATATGATAGTCATTTACACGTATACACATAGACAAGAAGCACTCAAACTTGGAAAGTTAGAATCATAGAAGATAACTGCTGTAGCCTCCTGCTTGGTACATTATCCATTTTGGGGAGATGACTATCCAGCTTTTATTTGAAGACTTTCAGTGAAGAGGAACACAATACATTATGAGGAGCATGTTCCTCTGGTTGACCACACTTTCCATCAGGATATAAGGGTAAACTGGATGCAACTTCTCTCACTCCGTTGCCAGGGTTTATTTGACTGACCTGGCTGGCTAGATGGGTGTCCCCTCTCTCCTTCATTACTCCATGTCCCATCCTGGATAGAAGGAATGTACTATTCTTCAGTCAAGGCTGTAGGATAGCTGCGCTCCTCTGCTAAAACCTCCATATAAGCTCAAGGTCCTCCATCAGGAAATGTGTTTTAAGATCTAACCTGAGTTTACCTCCCAGCCCATTGGGTCTGGTCCTGCCCTCCAGGATGACAGGAACAAGTCCAGTCCCTCTTCTGTACACTAACCCCTTAGATACTGAAATTGTTAATCATACCTCTCCTATGTCTCCTCTTCTGTAGACGAAACAGATTCAGTTCCTTTAGTTACTAACCATCTCAGTAGCTGTCCTTTGAATTCCAGTTTGTCTCCAGTTTGTCAGTGTCCTTTTCAGAAAGCAGTGACCAGAAACAGATGCAATATTTCATTATGACTAAGGCAGAATAAAGTGGGATGATCACTTCCCCTGATTGGGATTCTGTTTTAGCAGCTGGATTACACTGTTGGCTCATGTAACATTTGTGATTTTTTTGAACACTCATATGCCAAGCCAGGTTTCCTCCATCCTATATTGAGCCTTTCATTTATTTTCTTCCCAGATCAAGACTTTATATGCTTCCGGTTATATTTCATACTATTTGTTTTGGCCCACTATTCATACTTATCTAGTAGATCTTCTCTGTTTTAAAAAGTGCTGGCTACTCATCTTAATTCTGTGTCATCTGCAGATTTGATAGTTTTCCTCACAACCTCTTCATCCAACTCATTGATAAAAATGTTGGACCGCACAGGGTCCAGGACAAAGCCCTGTGGCACTCCAATTGATACTGCTCTCCAAGCTGATGTGGGGTGCAATCATTCAGCCAATTATAAATCCATCTAGCAGTTAAACCATCTAGTCATATTTTACCATTTTATTAATGAGGCTATCATGAGACACTTTGTCAAATGCTCTGCTGAGGTCAAGGTACACTATGTCCGTGGCATTCCCCCAATCTATTGAGCTAGTTCACTGCCAAAAAATGGAGATAAAATTAGTCAAGTGCAACTAATTGTTGGATTCCTATCCAAGTGCTCACAAGTGCGCGGTTGAATAATCTGTTCAAGGACCTTGCTTCGTATAGACATCAAGCTGACAGGCCTGTAATTTCCTGGGCTATGCTTCCCTATTTTGAAGATGGGGATGAATTGCTCTGGTTCTTTGGAGTCAGCTCCCATCTCACTTGGAGCTGGATCACTTAACATGCAACAGAAATGCTTCATTTTAATGGCCCCCCATTTATTTATTCTTCTAAATAAATAAATACTCCTGCATGCTGTTTGGCATGTATAAAGGTTAATTGCGATGATTAATTACATTGCGATGGACCTTTTACTTTAGAGGTTCTTTATATCATAAAATTATAACTGATTGTAATGCATCATGTATCAACTGTTTTATTCTACACCTGTCCTGTGCTTAGTTATTAATTTGTAATAAATAAGTGAAACCATTGTGTCTAGCACTATGATAAAGTAGGGACTATACCTTTATTATTTATTTGTTAGATTATATCCTGCCTTTCCTCCAGGAGCTCAAGGCAGCATCTCTCCCTCCCCCTGCCCCCCTTTCCCAGGCAGTGAACCTGAGGGGTAGATTGAGCTGAGACAAGTTGACTGGCCCGATGTCACCTAGGGAATTGCTCTGACTGAGGGTGGGCTTGAACCTGGGTTCCTCAGTCTTAGTCCAGTACTTTCACCATTAATCACACTGCCCCCCATATGTACTGAGGAGTCCTTGACTACTATGATTTCTCCTAATCTCTCTTTTTAGGGTCCTTCCATCCTCTAATTCTCTCTCTCTCTCTCTCTCTCCCTTTCATACATAGCATTGACCTGGTGACGCTGCTTCAGAATCCTGGTGCTTCTAGCCAAGACATGGAGGCCACTTCCTTTGATACTCCTCAGCAGCAAAACTTTGGTCAGGCACTAGTCTTCACCAATTCCCAGCACAATCCTCAAATGGCCTTGGGAACAATCAATCCAAGCACTGTGAACACTTACTCTCCACAAAGCCTGGTAATGTCCGTTGGGTTACTCAGAATGCTGAGCAGTCTCCTCCTCTGAAAAGACTTTGCTGCCTTTGCTGTGGATCTGAAAAACAAAATCAGATGGCTTTGGCATTCTGGGGTTGCAGAACTCTAGCAGCCTTTTGCAAAGGATAACCTTTGTACCTCCACTCTTCCAGGGAGCTGGGCTCTAGCTTACTAGCTCCTTCCACTCAGTAGCTGGAGTGACCTACTTAGTATGATTCTTGTGAGGAGCACAGATCACACCCCATGCATAATAATTACTGCAAAGTTGCCTTGCTCATGCAATGCCAAGTAGTTCCAGACTGGAAGACTATGATGTAGAATTCTTTCCAAGCACATATCTGACTGCTTTATGTGGAAATCAACTATTCCTGAGTCTTCAAGTCTAGTAAAAATTGGCCAAATATGAACCAGTATCAGCGTTCTCAGATCAAGATTATTCTGTAGTGTATGGTGTAGGCTCTTCCTTTCTAACACTCCTGAAACTCAGATACATTTATCAGTTTTAATTTTGTTTAGGTTCATCAATTACTGTTGGATGTGTTTATAATGTGCAGTCAGGATTTTTAGCTACTGTACTGCTTTTTGAAATAGGCATAAGTGCCTGGCATGCATGTAATTCTAAGTCACAGTAGGTGGGTGTGTACCTCTAAGCCAAAATGAAAGCTCATGATGGTCTAGAGTAATATGTGAGCCATGATACTCTGCTTACTATTATTATGATTTCCAGCAATGTATTCAACAGCTTACAGAATAATGGAAAAGAAGGCAAACTTGTGTTCCAGGGATTTTAGAAATAGATTTTGAATGGAAATAATGTAATAGAGGAAAAAGAAGGGAAACAGGTACAGATATGCTCAAGTAGTTACTGTATTTAAAGTTAAAGGGTGCAAACTGAATGTTTACACTCCTTAATTCATGGGCAACAAAGATTATCCAAGAAACTTGCAGTTTACATAGTATTCACAAGACCATAGACGAAATGAGTAATTCAAATTGCATTGATGGTTTATTAGCTTCTGAATCTTTTAAAAACTCTGTTACCTGTTAAAACATCTTTTCAGAAATATTATTCTCAACATTAATAGTCAAAAAAAGGAAGGGAGGGACACGTTTGATTTCTCATAACCTTTTACAGGAGGGAATCATGCCTTTCTGAGACATGCTGTACACATGCATCAAAAAGCTGCTTTTTAAAAAGAAAGTGTATTTATATGCAGATTGAGTTGATTAACTGACTCAAGATTTCTTTGGTCCACTGACAGCCCTAAAGCAACCCTATTATTGTATAAAATGGCAGTAGTGGTGATGTGCCAAGCCTTTTGAATGAGCCGGTTCCAAATTCAGAACACTTTGATTCAAAATCTTTTGTGCATTCCTAGTTTAAAAGAGTGTAAACCTTGTAATATCATCGGGGAAAGCTGTCAAGAAATCTTTTTCCTCTTGTATTTACTGATCAGCATGGTTATCATGCCTAGTACTATGGCAGTTGAAGTCACACAGGCTGGGGTTACCAGGCTGGGAAAGGATGCATTAGTTACTTGTATTTTTATCGGTGATATATAATTTAAACCTGCTCCTTTTAATATAAAATGCATTGATACAGTACCTTAATACAGTTAGTGTGAATGTTATTCAGTGCACCACATTTCCCCCTTCCTTTTTCCTAGTCTTCGGTGCTCAGTTCTGGATTCGGAGAACTTGGCTCTTCAAAGTTAGCCAACTCTGCTGGTTCTCAGATTTTGGAGCAGCTGAAATCTCCAGGTTTGGGCCAGTTCACCTCACAGGGTCCTCTCAGTACAACCTCTCCAGTGTCCACAACTCCAACCTCATCCTGGGATGTGAAATCATCAACTTCACAGCCTTCTATCCTCAGCCATTTTGGTGAGTGTTCAGGCCTATAGAAGCAAGTCAATATAACCCCCTCCATCTTTTTTTTTTTTACACACAAACAAACATTTTGTTGTTAGGAAATGTAATGTTGTCTGATGAAGCATCCCTTTGGGTTTTTCAGCGCATGTGATGGGGGCTCCCACAATGTAGCCGTCACACAAGGGTTGCCTGTTTACAAAATGTTTGCCATCCCATGTGGAGCCAGTCGTCAAACATCCATTTACCTTGCTACCCTTTCCTAACCTCTGACATCCTCTGGACAATCTGATCTTACTTCTGTATTTTTTTCTGGGTGAAGAGAGACATTTCCGCACCAGACTGTGGGCTGGAGCCACCCATCCTCCTTTTTTAATTTCTCAGAATGCCTGGGAGGGGGGAGGGCTCCTTTGGGTGCCCTGGAGCAACTTTTGTACATGAAGAACATGCTAGAGACTGTTTATCTTTCAAAACTAAAAGCATCTTTAGGTGGAGGTGCCAAGCACAAAGTCTGCAGACACCTTGCTGCCTTTACTCATCTAAGCCTTTGCTCAAGTGAGAGTTGGTGATTGTTTCCCATGTTTCCCTCTTCTTGCTAATGGTGTCCAGACTTCAAATCCCAGCCTGAGCCATCTCCGGTCCTGAGTCAACTGACCCAGCGGCAGCAGCAGCAGCAGCAGCAGCAGCCCCCACTGGCAGCCACCGCCCCTCCACCTGGACTGGAATATTTTGCCCCACAAAAAGCCCAAGAGCCCTTGCCGGTGGACAGCTGTGCAGCTGGCAGCAAAACATTGCCGCTTTCCAGCCTGTCTCCAGAGAGTCAAGTGGTGCCAGCCCATCAAACACAGCAGAAGCAGATCAAGCCGTCGAAGCGGAGGATGCCCCCGGCTTCAAAAGTGGGTAATTCTGCAGGGTCAAGATAGTAGAAGGACTTCTGATAGGCAGCTGATCTGGACATAGATGAAGTCAGCCTATCACATTTTATCTGCTGTGCCCCTAAGGTTGCACAAAGAGACAATGATTTAAAGATAATCTGTTCTTTATTAGAGGGAAGAGCCAATTTTTAAAAAATTTAAATCTTTTACTCTGTCTTGCTGTAACTCAGCCTGCTGGCGTTGGAGGATTCTTCCCTGGCGTTTTTCTTGGGAATTTTTGGAGCCATGTTTCTTGCATATTTAGGGGGACACCCTACTGGGGGAGTCTGTTCCTGATGTGAAACTTCTGTGGACTAAATTTAAATTAACTTTCAGTGACTGGCAGCAAGTAAAATGCATTCTGAAAAGCTCAGGGCTCCTTAGGTCTGCCACCAAACTGCTTCCTTCCTGTGTAGGTTCTGTTTTCTTTTCCCCAGTGAGAACTTGCTTCAGTGATTGTGATGGTGAATTGTGAGCTTCCTTGGCATTCTGAAGTTTTAGCTACCAGGTTGAGTTGAATTATGTTAATTTTCAGATCCTTTTCAATGGCAGATGATTCATGTATTAAATAGGAAATGTTCCTTTCCCAGCTGGCATCTGTGATTACAACCTGCTATATCAATTTGCAGATCCCTTCCTCTGCAGTGGAAATGCCTGGATCTACTGATGTGTCTGGGCTAAATGTGCAGTTTGGAGCACTTGAATTTGGGCTGGAACCTTCTCTCTCAGAGTTTGGACCTGCTTCAAGCTATGAAAACAGCCCAGCACCCAATAATATCCTGTATACGAAGCCTGTAAAGTAAGTTGACTTCTGTCTAGGCACTGACTCCAAGGCTGGAGGTTGGGAGGACAAGGAGAGGCCAGTATCCTCATGCATGTCGTCATCACAATGATGCATGATGTGACTGGCACAAATTATGTCATTTGTGCAGCAGTGTTGCTATGATGACTCTTCTGGGCTCTGACACAGAGCTTATTTGAAATCAGACGATTTGGGAAGCAGGAACTTAAGAGTGATTAAGCTTCTCTCTTAATTCCTGAAAAGACCTACCTAGAAAATCAGGCTGCCAGAAGGGATAAGAGCTGCCAGAAGGCTTGGCGGCATCCATTTCTTCTTGGATGGTGTTGGGACTGAAGTATGGCTTACACAAGATGGCATGCTGGGAAAAAGGAAGCAGGGGAGAAAAACAACTACATAAAATGAGCTTCATCATCTGAAAAATCCAAATAGTGGTAGTCCACAAAGTAAAAATATGAAACGAAAGCTAAATACATAATAAGGCAATAACAGGATTAAGAGCACTCTCCCACCCAAGCTTAGGGTAGCCATGACGCTATTCCCCTTTTGGAAAGCATTAAAGATCTGGCTGTTTTCCCAGGCATGGGGGTTGGGAGAATAATTGAGCCCAGGCTGGTGGTGTATGGTGTTTTCATCAGCCCCTTTGTGTTTTAGTTGGTTGTGAAATGTGAGATGGACAGTTATATAAATCAATTTAAATAAACAAATAAGAACAAATGAAAAATGTGTAAAAGATTTAAAAGAACTCTAACCCCTGAAATGTTTAGTCAGAAAAGATGTTACAAAAAGCACAAAAGTCTGAAAAGTAGGCCAGAGGCTTCAGCTGTGAGATCTGCAGTTTAATATTCAGTCTCAAGAGGCAGATCGAATGCACTGAGGCAGAGGGATTATAACAGTGGTGCCTGGATACTCTAACATTCAGGAAATTTGTTGATTGATTTGCATGTTTTCAGAGTGTGAATCATAGCAGTGCTATAAAGGAGAATGCACTGGATGGAAATTTGCAGGACCTCAGTTGCTGTGTGGTGTGGTCTTGCTCTCACACATCAACACCCTTGAAACGGAGTGATTTAGAAGTCTTGTTTGAAATAAAGTGCAAATACATTAATCTGTATTCTGATTAAGAAGCAGATTTGTGTGTGTCGGAAATACTCTTGTGAGTATTTCTGGTGAGAATTGCTGTTTAATTTGCAGAAAAGCCAGTCATCTTTTTGCAGGGGAGGGGCAAGAAGAACCTGTCAATTCCTGTTAGGCTACCTCATCATGACGGGCGGGTGGGGGGCACTGTCCCTGGAAGGGATGAGTGAAAAACACGAGAAGTATCTACCAAGAGCATAGATTCCCAGCAAGGTCACCCAAGGCGTGAAGGTCATCCCAGCTGCCCAGTTAAAGCAAGCAGGCACCTATACTGGGCAGCAGTGATATAGGAAGATGCTGGAGGTAGATGATCACTTTTGTGACAATGACAAAGGCATCATTTCATAATGTTCGGGAGAAGACAATGGTAAACCACTGCTGTATTTTACCAAGAAAACCACATGGATAGAAAATAGTATAGATAGATAGAAAAAGTGATCAACAATATAGCGCTGGATGATGGCCCCTCTGGTCGGATGGTGCTCAACGTGCTACCGAGAATCTTTCAGAATACTGATGGTGTGTTTATGATATGGGTAAATTAAAACCTTCGGGACATCTAGTTGTTGATGTGGCCGTGCAGGAAAGAGAGTCTGAAGCTGCAAAGACAGAATTACGGTGGGAACATGGAACGTAAGAAGCATGAACAAGGGAAAGCTCAACACAGGGAAAGACGAATCAGCTACATATTGACATCCTAGGCATCGGTGAATTGAGGTGGATTGGAAGTGGACGCTTTCAGTCAGAAGATCACACTGTTGGCTTTTCTGTCTATGAAAAACAAAGGACTGGTGTTGCTTTCATAGTCAGGAAAGGTATAGCAAGAACTGTACTTGGTTACAGTGCAGTCAATGACCAAATAATATCAATTAGACTTTGTGGACAACCCTTTAATATAACGGTTACCCAAAATTTGCAGCATAACTACTTTTATGGCCAAATTCAATCTGAAATTGGCAGAACATGCAAACAAGCAATACTGCTTGTGGTTGGAGACTAGAATATCAAAGCTGGAAATAGTAGGAAGGCAAATGTAATTGGACTGTATGTCCTAAGAAATAGAAATGAAACGAGAGAACATCATATCAGTTTCTGCCAATCCAGTGATTCCTTCATTGCTTACAGAGTCTTCAAAAACCAAGACATTGCCCATATGTAAGGGTATCATTAGATGGAGCACACAGAAATCCAGTTGACTATATTATTGGCACAAGGAAGTGGAATAGTTCAGTTATAACAGCAAAGACATGGCCAGGGGCTAATTGTAGAATGGATCATGAACTGCTTGTGTGGAAGTTCCAAGTTAAACTTAAGTGGAAAAAAAGAGGCCAGCCTGTTTCCTGATATGATCACACACCAGATCTGGTGTTCCTGTCGGAGCAGTGGCTGTCTGATTTTGATTGATTGAAACACCTGACCCCAATTTCCCCTTCAAATGAACTGATCATCTTAGAGGTTCACATACTTTTGCCACACACAAATATGTAGCTTTGAATTATTTTCCTCAATAAATAAATGAACAAGTATAATATTTTTGACTCATCTCTTTAATTGGGTTCTTTTTATCTGCTTTAGGAATTGTGTGGAGAACAGATTTTTTTTGGGGGGGGGGCTTCAAGTCAGTGTTGACTCCTGGTGACTACCTGAACAAGTCCCTGCAGTTTTCTTGGCAAGATTTTGGAAGTGGTTTGCCATTGCCTCCTTCCTAGGGTGAGAGAAAGAGACTGGCCCAAGGTCGCCCAGCTGGTTTTGTGCCTCAGGCGGTACTAGAACTCACAGCTTCCTAGTTTCTTGCCTGGTGCCTTAACCACTACACCAAACTGGCTCTCATATTTATGAAGAAATACTGAAAATTCAAAAGGGTTCACAAATATTTAAGCACCACTGTAGAACAAATACAACCAGTGTTCTCTCCCAAGGCACAAATGACCAGGCTCAAATTATCATAGTTTGGACACATTTTGCAAAGAAAAGTCAGTAATCTTAGGAAAGGTGGAAGAAAAGTGAAGAAGAGGACATCCAGCAGTAAGATGGATGGACTCAATTACAGCGATGATGGGGGCAAGGCTTGGATGGGCACGTGGGGGATAGAACATCCTAAAGAATGTCTGTGTATGTGGTCATTAAGAGTCAACCCTGACTTGATAGCACATGAGTCTTGGATTTGGCCATAAATCTATCTGACAAGCAGTCAGCATGATCAGCCAGATGTTTCTGGGAAGCTCATAAAACAGGGTATGTTGAATGGAAGACGCCCTCCCTCAGCAGCAGCTTGTCCCTAATATCTACGTTGCCCCTTAGCACAGATGAGTAAATGATCTTGGCTAATAGGCTCAGAGTTGACCTCCTCTGATTCTAATAGAACCTTCTCAACACTACAACGTGTGACTCTCCGAGCCTTGAGAATCCTCTCCACAGACCCTCTAGAGTGGCCACCAAACTATCATGTCCCTTGTGACAGAAGGGCAAAAGGGGAAAATGCACATGGGAGTAAGCATAGTAACAATATTTGCTTATGTATCTTTAATATAATAATAAGTGAAACAGTAGCCTTCATTTCGTTTGATTTGTGGCTTCCAGCCATTTAAAGGCTAAGAACATCTCTGAGGTGTACCTGAAATTTACATTCCAGACTGAAAGGGGATTTCCAAATATTAGGGCAGAGCAGTAAGTAACATTACACAACACATAACATAGCTTTCTTTTGGCATTAATTTCAAGACTGAGAAGTCCTGATCCTGGTTCTAATGTTGCTTCCGAAGGATAAAAATATATCTGTCCTCACCCTTTGTATAACTTCTTTTTATGTTTTGAATATGGTGCTGATGTGAAAAACCCAGGGTACCGCCATTGACTCTGACAGCCATGGGGGAAGAACATTGTTAATAAACTGCTGGGTTTCCTTGAAGTTTTGGCTTTGCCTGCACTCTGGCAAGACTCAAACCTCTCGTAAGGCCACTTGATCTTTGAGTTCTGGAAATGTTTGGCCAAGATTTTTCCTGTTAACATATTCCGTGCTGTATATCCATTTTAGCATAGTTGGTTAGTTGCATAGTGAATCCTGAATAAACCTTGACCACGACAATAAATGGCTTTTACTTTTTTCAGTGAACCTTTGAATACCTCTTTGCCAATGTCCAATACAGTACAGGAGTCCACCTATACCACCCCTGTCATCACATCCAGCCTGACCTGCTCTTCCCAGAGCACTAGCCTTGTAACGGCAACTTCCTCCTACGACCAGGCCTCTGTGCATAACAGGATGACATACCAAAGTTCGGTGCCTCCGTCAGAACCTGCCTCAGCTGCTGTCATGGTAAGTGTGCTCACTGCGACACCACTGATGGCCATCGATTGTCATTGGGGGACTTCTCAGAGGAGGGTGCTTGTTGCCTTCTGATGAACTTCACAACTGTTGATTTGTATTTAGTTGTTAAGGTGTTTTTATGCCCCTTCAGCTGCCAAGCACTAAACAGCTTACAAGCAACAACATACAATATACGGTAATCAAGAAAATTATCGATGTTTCAAAGATAAAAGATACAGCCAGCAATTATAATATTACAGTCATAAAACCATGATGCCTTATATCGTCAAGTAACCAGATTCATCCCAAATTCAGATACTTCTACCCATTCTTGCCTCAGTCATATGGGTGCTGTGTCTAAGAATCAATTTTTTTCTTCCTTATACTGTTGGTTGAAATTTTGATCACTTGCTCCATTGGTATGTACTAGCTGATACACAATATGAATATTCAAATTGTGTATATGTGTTTATGTGGCCAGTTATCCTTATAACAACTCTGCACTTAAATATCTACTGCCATTCAGTAAGTTGATTAGATTCCTCAGGCATCATCTAACAGCCAGAAGCATTCCTTGCTTGAACTATAGTTTTTAACCCCCCCCAAAAAAGTTATAAGCAGATGCTACCTGTCTGCTGTGCCACTTCTCAGTAACTGCCCCCCTCCCCCCAAATCTGAAACAGTTATATTAACAAAAATGCATAGGGTGTATAATTATCCTATGAAAACTGCAAAATTTGACAACATTTGAACAAGGTCTGCCTTGCCTTCCATTACAAGTTGTTCTCATTACCACAAACTCGGTTCCTTTAGTTTGGCTACATATGAATACCATATGAATTTCAAAATAAATCTGCAGAAAGATGATGGGTCTTTGGCAACCTTTGCAAATTAACCAACCAAATACTTAGGTCTATACTACCGAGTGCAATCTGTTTCCCTTCCTGGCTGATGAGGCTACAACAGCATAGAAGTCTACCCTAATAGCAGGAGAACTCTGATCATGAAGATACTGAAGCAGAGGATAGCTTCTTCCTTTCAGGATTGGTCATCAACAGCCAAGGGTCCAGCAGACAAGAAATATGCCACACATAGGCAAGCGATGGCTGCAGTGAAGGCCTCAGAAAGGATGTCCAGGCAGAATCTATCCATGTAGTCATTTAGAGTCAACCCTGACTTAATGGCACTTAATCTATCAGTCTATTTGATTTATTCTGTTTTTCCACATGCCAAGGAAGATTCATTCAGGAAACCTGACAAGCAAGATAGGAATATGTGGCCTCTTCCACCGTAATTCCTGGTAGCTGGTGTTTAGGTTCTGTGGCCTTTGATTCTGCAGATTGTCCACAGATTTTGAGAGGAAGAGCTATTGATAGCCCTCTTCTGCATCTAAATCAAGATTGCCACATGCTCCATACCCACAGTTGCATTCGGTGTTGTTAAGGCATTTCCTTTTCAGTGGATCAAATCAGATCTCCCCACCTTCAGCTTCAGTCAAGTTCCAAAACTCTGAGAAAGGGAGAAGAAAACTCCATATTTTATACTCCGTGATTAATTTTGAATCCTTTCCTTGTTACATTAACTGAAATTAACTTTTGGAGAGGAATCACAATGAACACATGAGGACCATTTGATATACTTTTTTTTTTTGCTTTAATTTTGGATAAGAACCCCCACTAATTCCTTCCTTTGACTTTCAGAATGGGCACAACAGTGTTCGAATACAGCCAGCTCTTGACAGTAAGTAGATGAAACCTTAGCGCTGTAGTTAAGACTTTCAGTGGCTGTGCTTCTCTGTGTAATCTACACCTGTGTTTTTTCCTTGCTTTGGCAAGCAGGTGGGGTGATTTGCCTCACAGATCTCTCCCCCCAACAGTTGACCGTTGAGTGTCTCCATTTATTTATTTATTAACATGTAGTTGTACTGCTTCCAAAATATTAAAAGCTAATTGTGAAGATTGCCACATGTTGCAATATTGTTGTAGGCTAGCAGCTGACATTTTCAGTGTGGTTGAATTTTATATGTAGTGTTTTCCCTCTCCCCATTTAGCTTAAAATGCCTTCAGAATGGCTCACAGTAGAACAAAAACATAGTCCATGTCCCCACCTCCCCTTCCCTCCCCCCGGCTGTAGCTTACTGTTTAAATTACAGCTCAAATCTTTTATTCCTTCACAGGATCCATGTTGCTCTTCCCCAGCCAGGTTCTTCCTCACCCTGAATATTGGATTTTGTTTTCTCCAAAACTGCTGAATTCCAAGCAGGAGAAAGCAGTTTTAGTACCCTAGAAATCAGAAGCAGCAAGTGAACTTTCTATCCCTTATCTCCTTAAAATAGTTGTGTTTTGAATGGTGGTGTGTCTTCATTCAATAAATCAATAATAACGATGGTGGCATAGACTGTCTTGCAGCTTTATTTGGTTTTTTTTCACCAAGAAGGGATGAAACTATTTCGCCTGTGCAACTTTTAATTACAGAGAAGTCTCACTGCAGTATGGCTCAATCATTCTCTTCTGCTTCCACCTGGAAGTAGCTTGGATAGACAGGTCTAGTGAAAGGGCACCTGAGCTCGGTGAGAGGGAATTGTACCGTAGCAGAAACACACTTCCTAAAAAAAAAAAAAAAAACTAATGCAGGCCCAAGTCCTTATTGGCACAAATGATTGGATATGTTTCCATTTTTCTCTCCCCACCTCTCTCTCTTGCACAAACACTGTTCAGCCCACAGTCTTGTTTGTGCTGTTTCAACCCTTCTCTGAAAACTGTTTCCCAACTTTTCAGCTACTTCATCAGTTCCCACATCAAAGCCGGAAACCTCTCCTCCATCACTACCTGCCAAAGGTTCTTCGTTGCCAAGCACCACGGCTGCCACTTCCTTGCTTCTGCCTTCGGCACCACCTCATACAGCAGCACTTCCATCGAATGACTTGGCCAACAGCTCCCTCTCCCAGTTAAGCAGGTACGGTAGAAGATACGGGGTGAGGTTTTTGTGGGCAATAGCTGTGTGAGCGGGAGACTTAGCGGCCAGCTCCATGGAGATCCCTTCAGTTTCCTGAACACTCCAGACCATGCAGACATACAAGTTAGCTTATGTCATTGATCAGGGTCCCATCCTGCTAAGGCTCAGGATGGAAAATGAATCAGAGAACTACCCCCTTTTCTTGGTTGGCCTGGTACTAGCGAGAAGAACAAGGAAGAAGAAGGCCTTAACCGCTTCCTCAGCCTAGGGGCCCCCAGAATCCTCAGCAATGGCCCTGTTGGCTGGGGAAGTTCTGGCAAGTGAAGCACATGCAACAGGAAAGGGCTAGATTGGGAAGGAGTTGGTGATTAATTCTTTGGAGGTCTTGGCCAGCAATATTGAACCCATAAAGCTTCAGTAGCTTGACCTTTCACAATGTAGGTAGACCTTTGTGGGGTGGTTTTCTTGTAATGGTTTCTTCTCAGGAGAGGCCTGAACCTCTTGAGCTGACACTCTCCACAGGATTGTTGACTTTGAGGGAGACCAGAGACAGGAATGTTTTATGAGATGCTTAGATAAGAATCGACTGCATGTAAAATAACTCTTGTCCTTGGTTTTTGCTCAGTTCTCTCTCAGATCATCAAAGCAGCCTCTCTTCTGCCTCACCACATTCGGTGAGTTCTCTCCATATAGTGGTAGACTGCTCTTTGGTCAGAATGTTTGAAGTATCCTGTTTAATTTCACAGAAAGCGAATGTCTTTGTGGTGTCTTAAATCACACTTTAGGGTAAAACTTACCTCTTGCTACTAAAACACAGTTCTATTGTGTTGTTTTAAAACAGGCAAAAATCATACTAAAATATTGCTAAGTTAGCTTACCACAACAGCTTAGCATTCAAATGATCAGTGCAAGTTTAAGTATATTGCTTTGTCTATTTGAATCATATGTATTTACAGGAAAGAATCTGTGGTTCCCCTTTTGGATAGCTGACATGTTTTTAGCATCATTTATACTCTCCCAGATTTATTCTGAATTTGTTCATATCTCATGCTTGACAGATATTTATGAGCAAATTAATGTGAGATAACAACAACTTCTCCCCCAAATCATAAAATATGTTTACGTCTTAACATCTTTATTGACATTTATTTTCCCTGAAATAGATTTCCATCTATCTGTTCAGGGATGCCTTTAACTGCTTTTCTGTCACTTTTCAGAGCAGTGTTTCTCAACCTTGGCGACTTGAAGATGTATGGACTTCAACTCCCAGAATTCCATACATATTCCCCTGTTTAAGATCCAAAAGAGGAATTTATGACTCTAACATTCCTCATTTTATGGCTTTTCCTGGTTCCAAGTTCCACTGATCTATTGTGTCACTAAGTAGGAGGGGTCAGAGTTGGAGCAAGAAATGTACGCTGCTTTCTATCAGACTCATTGTTAGCGTCTTATTTGTTTCATTGACTAACAACCAGATGATTTTCTGCACTGAGTCACAAATACTCTTATCCTAACAATTAACTTGTGCAACTGAGCTTTTTTATCATGATCTCAAAAGCTGCTAAATGAATTTTGTTTCATGATGAAAACCAATGCCTTCCTTTAGACTAGATATTGAGAAAATTGCCCTTCAAGAACTCTGTGTTATGTGCCCAGACAGTTGCTTCTGTGGGCTAACAAATTCCCCTTCCTTGTTGAGCTTCAAGGTGTGGCGCTTCCTACACAGCAAAGGGGACATTACTGAAAGAAAAAAGTATTTTTATTTTTGAAGGATTAGAATTGTAGAAACTTTAACTCAGAGGGCAGTGGTTCGATAGGAGGAACATTCGAGACCTGGGCTTGAAATCAGTTGGCAGCAGAAATTCTGTGATCTTGGAACTGGATGTCAAAATTAGAGGCTGGTGGCAATTGGCCAAACTTGGTATTGTGCCTAAAGCAAAGCTCCGAAATGCTTAGGAGAAGTTTATACAGTACATTAATTTTTTTTTTAAGTGGCTGCTCCAGTTCCCACCTTCCCACCCTTAATGCCTCCCCAAATCTGAAAAAACAGGCCAAGACCAAGCTTCAAAAACGTACCAGTCAAATGCAAGCCTTTGTCACTTGTGTGTCATTTGTTGATGAAGCTTACATTTTCATTGGTGCAGTGCCCTTTGTCCAGTTTTTAACCTCATGTGTTTGCTTTTTCTTTCCAGCACAGTAGTGTTGAGAATGCCGCTGCACTCCCGCCCTCCAACACCTTTTCAGTTGCTTCAACCGTGGCCACCACCTCTTCGGCCACCAGCATGGCCAGCACTACCAACAGCCTAGGCCTGAATGCGACCAGCGTCTCTCTGCCAATTCCCACCACACGGGCAGCTCCCTTAGTGTCTTCAGGTTCGCAATATTAACAGATCCCATGGATATAGCAAGAGAGGACTTCAGCCTGCAGGTCTGCCCATTGGGGACCTCTTAACGGCATTGAAAAAATTATGCCTTTTCTGAAAGACTGCCTTTTTAAAAAGCATGCTTTGCACATGGCCTATGAATAAAAGTTGCCTGGCTTTTTAATGCGTGGAAATATTTGATGGAGAAATTCTTACATGTAAGGGTTAACTAGCAACCATAAACAAGCGTATCCTCACAATTGTGAGAAAGCAGAATGGAATCCATATTATTCCAATTCTCTTGCTAGAATATTTCCATTTATTTGAAAAATTAATCATGGAAATAGAATTATGTTCATAACTAAGTTATTGGTGATAGAACTTCCAGTTTTTTGTTAGCATAATCTACCCAGAACTTTGTTTTCCTTCTTGGGAAGTAAGCAGTTCTGCTTGGTTCTCCACGTTGCATGGGTACAGGTATGCCTGGGGCCAAGTATTTGCTCTGATAATGGGCAGAAAGTGGCAAGGGATAGAATGCGGGCTGCCAGTATATGGTTTATATCAGAAGATGTCTGTGTTGATTAGAGTTCCCATAAGCAGAGAAGGTTTTTTTGCACAGTCTTTCATCTTCATTATGAAGCTGTGGCAGCTTTTTGCCAGAATTATTGCTTCTTCAGTTTTAACATGGTGGACTTTCTTTTCAGCAAAATCCATCTACCTCTATTGATTTTGATAATTTTCAGTTAATATTAGTGAAACGTGCAAGCAGTATTCTCAGTCGTCCAAATTTCAAGTATATTTTCTTTCCCAAAATACATTTGTTTTTCTCTAGGGCACATTTCAGTACCGTTTCAATCACATTTCGGGTTGGGATTTAGTATTAAGACAGCCTTGGTCATGCTTGTTAATGACCTGTGGCAGATGCCTACTGATCATGGTATCCTGAGCTGGCTCTCGGGACTGGAGATGGCACTATATTCAGTCAATGATGGCTGGGGGTGAGGGAGATCGTTGCCTAGGCCCCTCCTCTGTGGGTGCTGCAGGGATCTACTCTCTCTCCCCTCTTATTCAACATCTACATGAAACCACTGGGTGAGGTCATCCACCTCTTTGGGGTTCAGCATCATCAGTATGCTGATGATACCTAATTATATATTTTGACCCCGGGCCAGCCAGGTGAGGCTGTTGAGGTTCTGTCTCAGTGCTTGGAGGCTCTGCAGGTTTGGAAGGGGAGGAACCATGTCTGAGTGAAACCTACCAAGGCCAAGTGGCTGTGGGTGTTTGGGCCAACCAGGTCTGGGGACATTCTGTCTCTGATCTTGGATGGAGTAGCACTTCCTCATTCGTGAATGAAGCCCAATCTGGGGTTCTTCCTGGACTCACAGCTGCTTGATGGGCAGGTAGCAGCTGTGGCCAGGAAGGCCTTTGCACAGTTTTGCTTGGTGTGCCAGTTGCACCCCTTCCTCGATTGGAAGGCCCTTCAGAAACCAACTCATGTCCTGGTCACCTTGTGGCTTGGCTACTGCAATGCATTCTATGTGGGGATGCCCTTGAAAACCACCCAGAAGCTTTAACTGGTCCAGACTGCAGTAGCGTGGGCAGTGAAGGGCATGCCCTGGTATGCCCATGTAAAACTTCTGCTCCGTGACTTGCGCTGATTGCCAGTTTTCTTCCAGGTGTGATCCAAGGAGCTGGACAAGGTTCTTGAGGAACTGGCTACCTCCCCAAGTCTCTGCCCAGCTGCTTGGATCAGGCAGAGTTGGCCTGTTGCAGGTTCCTTCAGTTAAACAATGCCCATCTATTGGGACTCAGGAAGCACACCTTCTCTATCATAGTGCCTGCCCTCTGGAATGAGGTTCCCCCCAAGATCCAGGTGGCATCTTGGCTTTTGGCTAGGATGGGTGTAGCCCCTTTTGACGAGTGGGTGTGTGTTTGCTCCTGCCCTGTTTCTCCATCTTTGCTGCTTTTATTGCCATTTTGTTTTTATAATTTTATAATTTTCATGTTTTCTGCTGAACCACAGAGTTATTGGGAATTGGGTGGTACCCAAATTGAATAAAATAATTTCATAGTGCATAACCAAATTCCATTATCTTTAGCTATAATTTTAGCAACAGAATCCCCCACAATAAATGCTTTTTGATAATGATAAAGGCACCAGATGGATGTAACTTTCTATTGCCAGTTCAAAGGTAGTGTGCTTCCTTTTATGCTAGAGAAAAGATCTCCAGCATGCATCAGATAACCCCCCTCCCCCAGTTGGACCCCTGAGAAATACAGCCTCTCAGTAGCTCTCAAATTGTGTGCAGTGATCCCAGAAGACTACTACTACTAGTCAGAGGAAAGAGCATAACAGGAGGCAGCAGTGAGGGGAAGATAAATCTGGTAGGGCAGGCTTGTGAGAACCAAGGTGGCCCACTGGGTCTCTTCACACTCCCGTCTCTTCTCCATTGTACCCTTTGTCATGATCAGGGGTAGCGCCAGGCCTTTTCAAAGGCAGGATCTCACAGCTTGGTGCCTTGTGGCTCTTCTTTTTCCATTTGGTAATAGTGTGTTTTTAAAGGCATTTCTTTTGGTTCACAGGCAAAGCACCCCCCAACTTGCCCCAAGGTGTACCACCCTTGTTACATAACCAGTATTTTGTGGGACCTGGAGGACTTCTGCCTGCCTACCCAGTAAGCCATTTCCTTGTGCCTCCCTCCTTTGCCTTGGCTGCTGTCTCTGTCAAACAAGCCGTGGGGGAGGGCTTTGGGCTGGTGGTGGATCACCCCAGGTCATATCATTTCCTTACCACTCAGTTGTGAAGATCCTAGCCAAATTGGGCTATGGGGTTTGCAGGTGAAGGCCCAGTCTCATGCCCCATTAGATCCATCCTGAACCTCAGGTATAAGGCTCCATGGTTTGCCCTGTAACTGAAGGTTAATGTACTTTGGCATGGCTTTTGCCATAGTAAGTAAGTAGAGTCCATTGGGTTGATATTTCTATTGGTTTAGGATGTGGGTGTATGTATGTATGTATGTATGTATGTATGTATGTATGTATGTATCGATTGATCGAGAGATAGATAGCAACACTCCTAAGAGATGTTATGAATTGAATCTGGAGACAAGAGTAGTGCAGTTGTAACCCTGTCTTTGGATTGTACCCCTGTAGAATCCATAGACCGAGCAAGGAAGAGGAAGCCATAAGTTTACAAGTTGTTCCTGGCCTGAATCTTTTTGGGCAGTCCAGGGTCAACCCAGAATTTAATTGATTTGCAGCAGCAATATAGGGATACTCGTCCACTGTTTCCTTTTATAATGGTGTGGGAAAATAATGCATGTGAATTTCTTTGAGCACTCAACTTTATAAAAGTGCTAACCAAGTATAATGTCATTACAGTACAACAAGGTGCATTGCTTTGTGATCAAAAACGGAGTGTACAGTCTAACGTTTGAACAGGCTGGGCCTAAAAGAGTAGCAGTTCTTAAAATGGTTGCTCTTTACCAGCCTTCCCCAATGTTGCCCAAAATTTCCAGCCAGTATGCTGACTGGGAATAACGGGGATTGCAACCCAGCATTATCTGGGAGATGCCAGGTGCTATTGCTGTTAGTCCCTGGTTTATATACAAACCCTGGATTGAAGGCAAAGATCTTTCCTGGTTAGATGATATCATGAAAGGTGTCTTAATCTTGTGGTGTGTTGTGTGTTTTTCCTGTCTTTAAGCAGATTTATGGTTATGATGATCTTCAAATGCTCCAATCCAGGCTGCCTATGGTAAGTAGCGTTTTCTAGCGGTGTTTTTCTCACATTTATGGAGCCTTTAAATGTATACGAGGTATGACTCGGAAAGTGGCATCTAAGATTCAACACTCCTGTTTCTTTAATTGCAAAAGCAAGGGCACGCTTCCAGCCCTTGCAGTTCCTCTAGTTTTCAATAAAAGCTTAGAAATTGGAGAGGGAGGTGGTCACGGTTGCTATCAGTCACAAGATTTCTTTTCACACTGCATGACTACTGTATCCTGACCTGCACGTACCGTGTTCTCCTTCTCGCCAGAAGGTTGGTAAAGAAGAGATGGTGTGTCGCACAGTTATATTCTCAGGCTCTTGTTTCGTTCAGGTACATTTATTGGGGTACCAGCATTTGCACAAGGAAGCATTTACTGAAGATCTTTCTTGCCTCATTTTTTTCCCGTGCAGTACCAGTGAGGTTCAGTTCTTTGTTTTGACAAGGCTGCAGTGTAACAAGGTCATCTCCAGTACTCCATTGATCTGTCAAGGAAGGCTCTTGGAATAAACCCATTTTTGTGTCTCTGAAGGGTCTCTTCCGTCTGTTCTGTGCTGTGTTGTGTTCGTTTACCATAGAACGCACAGGGTAAATGAATAGGCAAGGATTGCTCTTTTGTTGAAAGAAAAAATAAACAGAATTGGAGGAGGAAATCTCCAATTAAATTGACTTCAGTAGCCCTCATAAGTGGTTTAATCCACTTACTAATTTGGAATACAGCACAAAATTTTTTGAAGTTTTTTTCATTTAAAAACCTTTAAAAATACTTTAGATGGATTTATGATTTAGCTTAAGTTTATTTAACAAGCAGACCATTGCTTGGCTCAACATGAATCTATTTTGTAGGTGGGTTTTAAAAAATATTTGCCCAATCCTGCACATCTAGATGGTTTGTTTCTTGCTAAAAACCACCAGGAAATGGAGAGCTGCCTGATCCCCTGTTAGATCCAGATCTGGTCTGAAGCAGGATTGCTTTAGGTAGTTTTCAATCTGGAGAACTGATAGAGAAGGACGTTCTTGGATCATTGGCAGAAGCATTATTCTTTTGAGATTTCTTCATCAGTTCTTTGTGAAATCATAAGAAATAAGATTCCTCATTGGTAATGGGTGCCTTTCTCTATAACCCATGAAGTTCTATGTTGATTTGTTGCTGCTTTCTACTAGGTGCAGTGCTATAAAGTCTGTTTCATGTTGTTATGAAATCACTGATATCCAAATCTGTTTTTTTAATAATTTATATAATCCAGCTTTGATAGTAAGCTTCTTTTGGAACAAATATTTGAATGGTCTTATGAACTAGTTGAGGATCAGTATTAAAACTGACTGCAGCCAAACTAGAATAGTTGTTTTGCTTATAGCCCCTTCACTCACATTAAAAACTTGCCAGCATTCTTCACAAATTAGTAATTTCCCCTTTAGTTAATGTAACATGTTTTACATGGATGTGTCCTTGCAGATTCTTTGGAAGCCTTAGTTACTGTAAAGCAGGGTTTCTCAACCATGGCCACTTTAAGATGAGTGGACTTCAACTCCCAGAATTCCTTAGCGTGGCTAGGGAATTCTGGGAGTTGAAGTCCACTCATCTTAAAGTGGCCACGGTTGAGAAACACTGGTGTAGAGTATGTCTTTGGACCGTGAAAGCAAATAATTTTAAAATTTGGCTGGCATCCGAGATTTCAGTCAATGTGAAATGCGCTGAATGCACTGAAAGCCTCAGATCAGCCTTCTCCAGCCAGGTGCCCCAGTTGGGCTAGGGAGTTGAAGTCCAACCAATGTGGAAAACAGCAGAATAGGAAGGCAGGCCAGTGGCCTGCACACCCCTGGGAATGCCTTTCCACTTACGCACCTTCCCTTTCATAGAAATCATTGAGAGGCCTGAATCCCTGGTCAGATGGCTTGCAGAATTTAATCTAGGGTTTCTAGTGCAGCTGTGCACAGCCGTGGAATAATTTGGGAAGATGGACTTTGGAACATGGGTGGACCACCCACGTCCAGCTCATTAAAGCAGCTGCACAACTTTTAAAGGGCACAAACAAGTGCTGTGTTCATACCCCTACATTTCCTGAGCATTTCCCCATCAAAGCTAAAGCAATGCGCAGCCCTAGTTTCTAGCGTGATATAGTCCCCAACCTTATTTTGAGAGGGGAATCGGTATATTTAGATTCCTAAGGGGGTGTTGTGGCAGTCTTAGCAAATAATTCTCCGTGGCCTACTGGGAGAGTTTTAGCATTGCAAAATGGCTGTGAGTCCCAGTAGACTTATTTTTCCAAAGGTAGATTTATATCCTGCCTTTCCTGCAGGAGCTCAGGACAGCTTACATAGCACTCTCTTGTCCAGAGTTTCCTCAGGTTAAAAGTTACCGGCTGGGCCAAAGTCTTCTTATGTTTCTCCCTGGCAGAGGATAGACTTGAATGTGGGCCTCCCAGCACTTCTACCACTGTGCCACACTGGAAAAACAAAGTGATGTTTCTAAGAACCTAAATCCAGTGGAGGGGCCAAACTTTAAACCACAAAGTGAATATTGAACCCAACTTTCTGTTCCAAAATCCATTTTACAAAAGGCAAAGTGATGATGAGTCTCAGAGACAAATAGTTGGAATAAAATCTGCCTTGAGTCCTGTATAGTTTCTTTTAAAAAACACTTTTATTATAAAACATAGCATGATAAATACATAAATACATAAATACATAAATACATAAATACATAAATACACACATGCAAAATTATTTAATGTACAGTGGATGCAAGTTGGTTCAAGATTGAATCTTTATGCTCCTTGCTTCACCCTGCAGCTTTAATTGTTCCAAATTAAAATGTGCTTTAGTTCTTCATTCTCTTTGTCAGTCTGTCAATATACATGAAATCCATCTGCATTTCATTTCTTACAATCTCCTGAGTGCATGTATCAAGTCCATTCTCTTCAAGGAAATTTCTGATACTGAGGAAGTATTTCTTCAATCCCAGCTTGTATTTCCATTTTTTTTTACTTTTTCCCAGTGTCATTTTTTCTCCTTCGAGGCACCTCTGAATGTTTTCAGCTTGTGCATGCAACATGTTGAGAAACCTAGAATCACAGAATAGTAGGGTTTGAGAGAAATAATTATTTTATTTATTGATTTATCATATTTATATAGCCACCCATCTCACAAAAAAGTGACTCTGGTCAGTGTACAACACTCAATTAAAAAACCCATAAATACATATAAAACAATAATTAAAACTATAAATATTGGGCTCCCCAAGGATCTTGGGTGCCCCAAGGATGGCACGCGCCACACCTTTGCTGCGGGAGCTGCATTGGATCCCAGTTTGCTTCTGGGTCCAATTCAAGGTGTTGGTTATCAGCCCTACATGGCATGGGTCCAGGCTACCTGAGGGACTGTCTCACCCCCATCACATCAACCCATCCCACCTGGTCAGGCAGAGAGGGCATGTTGCGGGCCGCGTCAGGAAGAGAATGTTGGCTGGCAGGGCCCCAGAGGAGAGCCTTCTCTGCCGTTGCTCCGCCCTTTGGAACATTTTCCCCCCAGAGGTGTGCCAGGCCCGTACCCTCCCGGCCTTCCGGAAAGAATTAAAGACCTGGTTCTGCCAGCTTGTGTGGGGCAAGAAGTGTTTTAACCAACCCTGGGGGCGGCTGGCACCCTGATGACGTTTCCTGAGCCTAATAATTTTTAGTTACCCTCAATTATCTTGGAAGATACTTACTATTTATTAGGATAAATTGTTAAATTGTCATATGGTATTTTTAATTAATATTTCTCTTTTCTGTAAACCACCCAGAGTCATTTTCTAATGAGATGGGCGGTGACAAATTTAATATATAAATAAATAAAAATAAAAAACTATAAAAACACAACAGGAGAGGATGATGTTAACCATAGTAAGGGAGCCATTGCAAAATCTCCCTGAATTACCTTTCCTCACCACCTGGATCCTCACCTTTCTGCCTACCCTACTACAGAGATGCCCATATTGAAAAGAAGGGACTGACCTGTTTCGTAGCTTGGCCTCCCAAGCGTTCTCCAGACAATCATCACTTAAGATATTCAAGAATCCGTGAAGCATTTCGAGGATTGTTTTCATGGCAATTTGTGGCTGATGTATTTCTAGAACTGTTGTAGGAAAATTGGAAGTTGGAATCTTCCTTAGACATTCCTGAGGAAGCTTCATGCTCATTCCTTTCAGCAGCTCCACGCTGTGCCGATTAAATCTTTGCTGTTGGAGTTTCAGAAAGTTGCAGTTGAGTGCTGTGACTTGAGCAGACAGCAATAGCACCAGGCAGAGAAGCTCAGTGCGCACATAAGTTGGTGTGGCTGACATGACAGTGTCTGATGCAGCCATTGCTGTGGATTATATGATGAACCCACTCTGTGGTCCAGCAGAGAAATGTTATGGTTTTCCATCCTTCTCCATGCATTTTATAACCCGTGTTTCTTTTCATCATTTTCGTCCGGAATTCCCTTGGTTTCATTTTCACTTTCCAGTTTCTACTTCTGCAGAGTTTTTACCCGTGATGCAACTTTTTATGTGGTGGTGGTCCTTCGATTCTTGCCGCTGATTTCAGCTCTCCTTTTCTTCTTGCACCTCTGGAAATGATACTCCCTACCCACTCCTTCCACCCCAAATACCCCCAGTGCCAACTACAGTAGGGCAGTGAGCTAAGACTGCTGTCACAGGCTGTAAGATACATTGCATGCAGATCAGCACTTAAGTCTTGCAAACCAAAGAGGCACATGTATTTCCTTTAATTGGGGGGCCAACTGATGGAGTTATGGATTTTTAATACACTTTCCTAACAACACGGCTAGCTGTATTTGGTCTCTGGTAGGAGGATGGCCATTGTCCAATATATTTATCCAGTCTATAAGTAGATCAGACTGAATATCCTTTGCTCCTGACACCCCTTCTGTAGCTCCCAGAGTGGTTCCTTTTGTGGGTTTAGGGGTAACTAAAGAACAAAATAGACTTTAGCCATGTTTGACCTTTGATTCCCCTTCCTGCAGCCTCTGGGAGGCCACCTAACTTGCCATGTGGCTTCTGGCTGCCAGGGACTCGCCTACTGTGTGCTAGATTGATCAGACATATAGTTAATAGTTGCTTTCATTTGTATATGTGGTATGTTTCGGTCTTACTAAAGCCTTGGGTGGGCTTTTAAGTCAGCAGCAGTATAAACGGTTCATTTTTTAATGTTCTCAAACTTTCCGCTAGCACTAGCTCAAACAATGGTGTTTCAAGCACTGTTATAAAGACACACTCTGTGGGCCCAAATGGATTCTTTTAAAAATAGGGAATGGTCAAGGGTATGAATTGCTTCCTGAAGGATAAGATAAGGAGGAATAGAGTTGAATGTCATCACCAAGTGTGCTCTCCAAGTGGGGGAAAGGGGTCAACCTGAAGCTGTGGAACAGTATGGGGGAAGATGGTGAGACGCCACAGGTACAACTGCCTACATCTTAAAGAATAATTTCCGAGCACCATCTTATGGACACAGCCCAACAGGAAGGATGAGAACAACTCCAAAGAAGGGTTCCCCAGCCTCAGTCCCATCAAGCAGTCCAGAAGCCGACCATGAACGATGAGAAGTCTGGAAAGGGTAGCACAGCTTTACTGCGGCAACAGCAGGCCTTTTAATACTGTATCCTGGCTAAAAGCCCTATTGAAACAGTTCTTCATTTTTTTTCCCCCAGTGATTGACTTGGCACCAAAGAGCAAAAGTTTTTGTTGGGGTCCACCCTAACCCTTGCCTCGGCTTCCCTGGTCAGGCTGCAGTCTGAAAGCAAGGGAGGTCAACCCCCTTCCCTTCCTTGCAATAGCCTAGCTGCAGCTTCTGACAGAGTCTCCCCATGTCAGTTATTACTTTGCTCCAGGGCCAATTTTCAGTGCCCCACTCTCTCCCCCATTTTGCCCATGCATCTCTTAATAGCAAATTGTTGGGGGATAAAACCTTAACCAATTAAACTAATTTTAAAAAGTGCATCCTGGGTGTAACTCGTGATCTGAGTGTGCAGGAGCTCTATCCCATCCTTTGCTTGGCTTAACAGCGCACGTAGCTTTCAAACCTGCCTCGTGTTGAAGCATCAGGTCCAAGTTCATATCCCAGCAAAATTACAAAAATAGCGTATAAACTGTTTATAGAGGGAAAGGAGAAAAAAATCAGTTGAAGAATGAAATTGGATTGAGTAGCATCTGCAGGGATGTGAACCAGCCACATTCCTAAGGGAGAACATCACAGTGCGTCAATTTCTGACCGAGCTGATAAATTTCCTTTTTCTAGCACGTGCATAGGTAGTCTGGTTGCAGAATTTCATTATCAGGATGTCCGAGAGGAGTTTTTCTTCTAAAGCATTTTTCTTAGCTTCGATATAGATTTCGCTATATAACTTTCAGGCTGTGCTAAACTAAGCCAGAGGCAGCCCCTTTCCCACTGGATGAATTCAGATGGGACAAATGGCAGAACCTGAGTTCAGAACTTCCAGGACTGTAGGATTCATCATCATCATCATCATCAGTCCATTGCAAAAGGCAGCTTTACTAGGAACAGCTTCCATCCTGCGAGGATACCTTTAACACCATCAAACAACCACATCTGCCTATCCCAGGTCCTTGGGAAGGACTCGATAGGAGGATAAAAAGTGCCAGATCCAGTCTAAACATCTGGCTGACTGTGTGACCAACAATAATAATAATAGTTCCACCACCCGAGGAAAACAATAGCAAATCTTTTTCGCTCAAACAAAATTGCCTGATCACAAGATCTGCAGCTTGAGTATAAAGATCAATCATTTTCTTCCAATAAAAGTTGCCATCTTTTAATAACTCATACCACATGCTATTAACACTGGACTTTCTTGGTTCACTTCCAGCACACGTCATTTCCCCCCTTTGTTAAATGGTTTCTTTTTAAAAAAAAAATGTTACCAAGTGAGTCATTATCCATTAAATACTTTGCAGCATTAATTCCTGTGCATTTGTATCTGCTCAGCCCTGGGCCCTTTTTTCCATTCTCTCTCAGAAATTCAAAAGTTGGACTGAAGAGTCAGGCTGAGATACCGAAAACAAAACAGACCCAAAACTGAAAGAGAAAAAGTTTGCTCCAAATATGGGCAAGGAAGTAGTGACCAAATTTTGACCATGTACGTAGAAATGGCTCCTATGTTGGACCGAAGCAGCCAGTTTCATTAAAATAAAATTAATGAAAGGTCTGGACGATACCACCATCTAAATTCATGTTTGCTGCTGCTACTTTTTGCTGATTGCGTGGGTATGTGACTACCCAGAGAGCTGTTAGCTGGTTTCATTGCAATCTGGTTTTAGAAATAAATTGTTCTGATGCTTTCCTTTTTCTAGGATTACTATGGAATTACATTCCCTGCTCCAGCAACCTTGACGGGCAGAGAGGGAGCCCTTGCTAACAACCCTTACTCAGGTGAGGAAGTGTTTGAGTATTGCTGTGGGCCTCCCGTGTCCATGCCACAGTCTCTTGCTTAACTGTTGCATTGATATGGTTACAGCAGTGGGGAGTCCATCACTTTTTATATCTTTTCTGTCAGTCCCCTAGAAGAGAAAAAACTCATGGTCATATTGATACGATCCCCAGGAGCCTCGCTCAACTTGAGAAAAACTAGATTCTTGTAGAGGCTGCTACCACAGGAGTGAAGGCATGCCCAGATCACTGACTTAGGAACAGATTGGGATGGTCTTTCATACTCTCTTCTCTCACTCTGGGTGAATGAATGGTGTGTGCCTCCCATTGTAATCAATGTGCCTTGACCAGTGAACTTCTGGAAAACACCAGGCTGTCAGTAGTCTGGAACTAAGCCCTCTTCTGAACTGGTCTTGTTTTACACATCCTTCTGTTGAATTTTCCAAAGTGTAGAGCCTCAGCAGAGCAGGCAGGAATCAACTTGTTGGGCAGCTGAGAAAGACAGGGACATGTTCCTTCGGGCAGTCACAAGTATCACAGGCTGGACTAGCCAGCAGTCAGAAGGCGCTTGATGGCTCAAATGATGAAAGCACTGGAGATGATTAATAATACTTCTAAGCAAGATTGTGGCTCAAAGCCCAATATGCTCAATCCCCATGAAGAGAAATCACTGTAGTCTTAATGTCTGTCCTGACCCACGTTTTTGTTACTTACTTCTTCCTGTCTAGGTGATGTCACAAAATTTGGCCGTGGAGATTCAGCTTCACCCGCACCTGCAACCACGCTTGCACCGGCTCAGCAGAACCAGACGCAAGCACATCATACAGCTCAGCAACCCTTCCTCAACCCCACATTGCCGCCTGGGTACAGCTACACTGGGTTACCATATTACGCTGGTGTGCCCGGGGTTCCCAGTGCTTTTCAGTACGGTCCCACCATGTTTGTAAGTCTCACGTACCAAACTGTAGTTGGGCATTCTTCCATAACTGTTGGGCCTGACTCACGTGGATCCTGTGAGGGATGCCTCTTGGGGGGTTGCTGTGGGAGCATGGAATGGGGAAAGGGACACCTTAATGGCAGGGTGACTTGAGAAAGGGAACTTACTGGAACTGTGTGAAGAATCAGGCCACACAGTTCTCTTTTGGGATAGTCTGTGTGTGGATTATGCTTGAGATTGGACCTCCATCTCCTGAGCATAAGAATCAAGAAGTGCTGCTGTGGGGACACTTAAGTTCAGGGGTTTCATGCTGTCAGCCAATTCTACTGAATCTGGCATTCCAGAGTATAAATGGGGTGGGGTGGGGAGATACTTATGAGTGCATTTTTTTTTCTGGTTGGTTCAAATATGCTAGAAAATGTGAACTGTGCGTGCAAGATGGTCCTGGGAAGCAAGCAGCAGGGCCCCCTTCTTCATAATTAGTCAGGAGTTATGGTTGAGTGTGCTGTAAGTAGAGCTTTTAACCTCCCACTCATCCTGGAGCTGTAACTGGCACTGGGGCAGAAGGTTACATGCCAGAGGCAAAGGGGGGATTCAGTCTACGGAAGCACTCTTCCCCATAAATTTATTTAATCAGTAGACTATCTGTAAGGGTCAAAAGCTGTGTCCTTTTAGACTTTGTATACATGACATGCCTATGTTTATGTTGCCCGTTAATACTAAATTGGTTTGTGAAATACAAGCTTTGTAACGACTCTACATGATGAAGTTTCTGCTGTTGAAGTTTCTGTTGTTTTAATCTCAGGGTTTTTTAAGCTTTTCAAAATTTCTGCAGGTATGATTTCAATTCATGTCATTGTTACTTTGCTAAGGGAACAATGTATGCCCTTATTCTACAATTTCCTACATACCACTGGACTTATCACTAGACCAAGAGTATTGGTCATCCTTAAACATTGTAATTGTTCACCCACAACTTCCTCTGTGGGTTGTACAAGTTGACAAAATATCTGCCTTTCTCTGAAAGTGCAACAGTGGATGCTTAGTTGACCCTCCAAATTAATTGGAAATGAGAAAGACTGAGTGGGCTTTGCAGGATCTTTACAAGCTCTTTAACATTAAATTTTGTGAACATTGAAGATAAGTGTTCCCATGCAGGACACTAAGTATAGTGGAATTAGGAGAGACTTGTGTGCACAGTCTTGGGAGGACAGAGTTGATATGCAGTTTCACTGCCCAGGTGTCCAGATGGCTCTCACCTGTGAACAGATCAAGCACTCACCTGGATGGGAGTCATGCATCTGCTTCTCAGAAGCAACCTCATTAGGTGTAGGAAGATGGGTCAAAGCCTCAGAGAAAAGGACACATCAGCAAGCTCACAGTTTTTCCTGACTCTGAACATGGGCTGCTTAGTGTGTGTGTTTTGTGGTATCTCCACCATTTGGTTCTTAGCTGTGTGTCTGAGCCTCTTGTGAGAAGAAGGGCTCCCAATGACACACACGCGCACACAGTTGCTGCCACTCTTGGTCCTCTACTGCTGACTTGCCTCCCTTTACCTTCATTCAGGTTCCTCCAGCATCGGCCAAGCAGCACAGCGTCACCTTGAACGCTGCTTCCACACCCTTCCAGCAGGCCAGCGGCTACGGCCAGCACAGTTATGGAGCAGGTAATGACTCTGCCAGGGGCCTGTCATGTCTTGGGGCAGCAGGAGGGCCATATTTGGGCAGGGCTGAAGGGACCATTGCAAACCTGGCTCTCTGGGCCTCAGGAGTAGGCAAAGCTCTTCCTCCTGCTCCAGGAATCTGGACTGTGGAAAACACAGCGAAGTGCTATAGACTTCTCACTCTCTGGTTTGCCTCTGTGTTGGTGCTCTTCTTGTAGGGGGAGGAGAGCAGAGGTCTGCCCTCCTGGATTAACTTGGCTGAAGAGGGGCAGCTGCGTATTCAGCTGGATTTGCCTTAGAATGCCTGGGTTCCAGAAGGACGGGGTGAAATGCTTCTGAATAGACAGGCACTAAACAGCCCTGGGGTCTTGTGGGGTAACTCTGTGGGCAGAAATGTTCCCAGTGCAAGGGGGCACTTCAGATTCTGGATTGTGGGCTGCTTCAACTGGAATGTCGTCACTGGGCAAAATAGATGGGAGCCAGGAGGGAAACTCGAAGGAGAGTGAAGGAAACGTTGCTTAGTTAAGGTGTTGGACTATGAGCAAGGAGACTTGGGTTCTAGTCTTCCCTCAGCCATAGAATGACTTTGGCCAGCCCCCTTCTCCCAGCCAAACCTCCCTACAGGGTTGTTGTGGGGAAAATTGGAGGCCAAAGCACTATGTATGTTGCCTTGAGCCCCTGAATGAAAGGCGGCATATAAATCAAATCAACACAGGAGGAGGATGCAAAAGGATTTGCATTGGTATCTCACACACATTCTCTGACTGTCGCACAAAGATTTGGGGTCCATTTGGTGCGACAGGAGCATTTTCTCTCCAACTTCCCCAGCTCTCCTCTCCTAACAGCCTTGCAAGAGGCTCCTCTGTAGCACTTGGTGGGCTCTTGCAGAAGGGGAGGAGTGACTATTCTGCTGTCCCGCTTACAACTGAGCCACTTAGAGGACCACTTCCTTCCAGACAGACCGATCCTTAGATCTTCAGAGGGGCAGCTTTTGCAAGACCCAAGAGGGGAAAAATCTGACATCTGCAGCTGATTCTGCTTTCTCCAGGGCTGAGCCCCTGTTATGGAACAGGCTGCCCTTGGAGCTGAACCAAGCCCCCTTCTTCATTTAGGAGGGGGCTCAAAACTTCTTTGTTTACCTGCACTTTTCAATGGCTTTAACTATTTTAACAGTGTTTTAAGGTTTGTTTTATTGTAGTTCTGTTGTCATATTAAACTGCCCTGCAGGTAATCCTTTTCTCACACACACACATAAGATGTATCTCAAAAGACTCCTGTTTTTGGAACAGTCCATTGGGGTACTTTTTAGATGGTTCTTAGTTTTACGCTTTCCCTGGAAGGACCTCCTTGCCTAGCTTATCTTGAGAAAGATGACCCTGGTTGGAGCCAGGAAATCTCCAAAACCTTTGGCAAGAGGCAGCAGCAGAGCGCTTCTGCGTGGTTGCCAGGAAAGCTAGACCAGTCCAGGTTGTCTCCAGAAGTCCTTAACTTGGCCCTCTGTGCTGGTTCAGCAACAAAAGTAGTTAAAGGGGGACTGCTCATGCCTTGTTCTTTTTTAAGCAAGCTCAGCTCAGAAGGGTGAGTCCTCTTTTCAACTTTTCAGCTCCCAGTTTTGCAGTCAGCTTCCTCTTACCTCCTTGCCGGGGGGGGGGGGGGGGCAGGGGAGACTTTCTGCTTTTGAAACCTGGGCTTAAAACATCTTTTAAAGCTCTGTCTGTGGGGATTTGGGCTAGATGACAAGCTTCTCTGACTTTTAGATCGTGTCTTGTTTAATGTGTGTACTGTTTAACGTGACCTGGTTTAATTAGTTACAAATTCTTGACAACTTTTTACGTAGTCTAGTTTATTTACTCTTGTTATTGTAAATACTTGTTTGATATCCTGCTCTTCCTTTAGAGCTGAGCTACCTAGGTTTGCTTACGCCCATTTTGTGTATTTCCGTTCATTGATATTCCTTTACTTCTGTGCCATGCCTAGCTTTCAAGTTTGGTGTCAATATAATAATAGTTATTATCATTTATAGCTGCAGAATGTACATTTCTGACACTCCTACGCTTCCTAGCTGCTCTGCTTGGTGTGCAGCTGCAGTCTGTGGCAGCAGCCATGAATGTGGTCCTTCTTGTTCACCCCTCAGGTTATGATGATCTCACCCAGGGTGCTGCAGCGGGAGACTACAGCAAAGGGCCGTACGTTGCTGCCTCTCAAGCACAAAGCAAGTCATCTGGCAGTGGAGCAGGGAAAGGTAATTTGGGGGTGCCCTTTTCCCCTGGGGCCTCTTTGGGGAGTGTGGAACAGCAGCTCTGGATGTGCGGGCCTTGCAATTAAACGTTGCTCGTGGCTTCCCATCTTTTGATAGGCAGCCATAAAACTCTCCACACCGAGGGCCAGAGCCACCAGTCCGCTCAAGGAGAGACTTAACGACCTTCAGAGGCTGGTCTGCTGAGCAGTCGAGGCAGCAAAAGAGGTGCCTGGAGGAGCTTTCTCCCCTTCCTGGCTGCCTCCCCTCTCGCTTCAGGAGGTGGGGGAGTGCTGAGAAGCACTCCCCTCAGTAATACTTTGGCATGGTGCTCTGAATTGCTCTAGAGGCGCAGTACTAGAGGTGTCCTGGGGACAAGGGCTTTCGTAACGCCTCCCCGTCGAATGTCTCAGGTGGCCCGTGTGGCATTAGGAAGGCTTGCAAACTGTCTCTTCCACCTCTTCTGGCTTTCCCCTCTGAGCCCCACTGCTTCTGGGCTCTGTCTTTGTGGCTGCCAAGATGGAGGAGCCCTGCCTCCTGCGGAGCAGCCAGGAGCAACCAGCAGAGCCTTTGGGATGGCCGGGCAGGGCCGTTGCACTTCAGGAGACCCTGGCTGGGACGTCGCCTTGGCAGGAAGAGGAAGGGGGTGTTTTCCACCTGGGCTGGGCAGTTGTCTCATCTCACACAAGACACCCCCCTGTTCTCCTTTTGGAAGGAAGAGGTTCCCGGGAAATTCATTTTGGGAGGCTGGAGAACGGGCTTAACAATTTTGGTGAGGTGGGAAGATGTAGGTGGAACAAAGAAACCACACGGGCGTAGTTGCATTATGGGGTGCAGCCGAAATTTTCCATTTCTTTTTGCAATCATTTATGGACTTGCTGTGTACAGGTTTTACTTGGTCTTTTTTTTTTTTTGGCTGCTTAAATATCTGTAGAGGGAGTCGCATAGCATTTTTTCATCTGTCTCCAGTGGTGTCTGCTCAGCCGGTCTGGACTGACAGGATGTGTGCTCTGGGCCCCTTCTATTCAACAGTGTCATCTAGTGCAAGGTTCCTCAACCTTGGCAACTTTAAGGCGGGTGGACTTCAACTCCCAGAATTCCCCAGCCAGCCTGGGGAATTAAAGTTGCCAAGGTTGAGGAACCCTGATCTAGTGGGACCCAGGAGATGCACTTTCTCAGTTTCCTGCCCTCCAAAATGAGATTCCCCCTGAGATTGGGTAGCTCCCACCTTGATGGCGTCCTGGAGGGCCTTGAAGACCTGCCTCTTCTCCCCGGCTCTGGGCTGACCGGATGTTTTCTATTCTATTTTGATTGCATACTGGTTACTCTGCCGTTATGCTGTGAGCTGTCCAGAGTTGGGTGGCATCTTAGTCACATAAAATGTGATAAATAATTTTTAAAAAAAACAGCAGGTGGTGCAAATACCCACTTGCACCAATCTAGCGTGGAGAGAACGGCCGTCTTTTTAAGAATTGGGCTTCTTTCCCACTTTGTATTTTTACACTGCAGTTAGGTTTGAGTACTCTGTGGACGAAAAGGCAGGGTATCAATTGCAGGAGTAATATATTTAAAATTCTCTCCAGAAGAAAGAAATGCAGCTTATTTTCTTAAGAGATGAAGGGAGGGGCCGGCAGTGCTGCGCTCAGGGGCCCGTGTGGCTCTTCCAGCAGAGGGGAAGCAGCGCTTGGAGCGTGTCAGAGCAGCGTAAGGTTGAAAGAACACTGTTGCTCCTCACTCTTCAAAGATGTGGAGATCCAGCAAGGAGAAGTGCTCTTGCCCGCCGGCTGTCTGCGTGCCTGACTGCCCCCCTCTCTGTTCCCCCCGCCCCAGGTGTTTCTGTGACCTCAAGTAACACAGGTGTGCCTGATATCAGTGGCTCTGTCTACAACAAAGCTCAGGTGAGTTCAGCACCTTCGTGCCCAGACTTGTTTCCTGTTTGGCTTTGTCATCAGGGGTGTCCCTGGGGAGGTTGGGGTCAAAAAAGTCAAGATGGCAGCTTCGGAGGTATGATTGACGCTCTGCCTGCTTTTTATCTGCATCGTCACAGCCACCATCTTGATCTTTTTGGCCACACCCTGTCATGGTGGCATTTTGACATCCCACCTCAGTCTCTTATGGGCTTTCTAAGCAGAGGACCAGGTGGCGGCCTGTCCTGACCTGAAGTGGACTTCTCTGGGCTTCCTGCCCTGGAAACCTCTGAGACTCTGAGTAGCTGTTTTTTCTCCAGCCCCACAGGTGCTAATGCTGCCCTCTGGGTTTTTCCTTCCACTGCTTCTATGGCATCACCATTCTTCAATACGTATAAATATTCAGCGAGTGACAGTGACAACAAAGCTTTGAAATTAGTGAATCAGATAAAACTGTAACCAAGGTCCTGTCAGGGCTAGTAGCAGGCTTTTCGCCCAGCCCAAAACTGAGAACAAAGTTGGCATCATGTACCTTCTTGGAAGGATTTCCCTGGGAGAATTGTCCTGCTCTTAAGCCCAGTTCTGGCCTTCAGAGAGCTCGGTGGAGGGAAATCTCCCCCCTTCCAGCAGCAGCACAAGCCCCTTGCTTTTGAAAAGGGTGCGTGTTTTGACTTGTGTTCCGCCTCTTCCTCCTTTGTCCAGACTTTCGACAAGCAGGGATTCCACGCTGGGACTCCGCCCCCGTTCAGCCTGCCATCGGCCCTCGGCTCCACGGGGCCCCTGAACCCGGGTGCTGCTCCTGGCTATGCTCCAGCGCCATTCCTCCATATCTTGCCTGCCCACCAGCAGCCCCATTCCCAGGTGCTGCATCATCACCTTCAGCAGGACGGGCAGGTGAGTCGCTGAACCCATCTTTGTCGTCTCTACGTTGGGTACGTTTTTAGCTCTGATTTTTTTTCTGGTCAAAATGGGTAAAGGGGTCAAATCATAGGTTATGGCAAGGAGTAAGAACTGTAATTTTGGAAAACTCAGAAACCACCTGCTCTGGGTTTGGGAGAAAATGCAACCTAAAATTATTCTAGTGTTTGCCCTTAGCTCAGGAGACAGGGAATCACAGGTTTTTACCACAGGCCGCCTGTGAAGAAGATCCCCCCCGTTCTTCTCTCAGTTCACTTAGAGATGGTACTGCCACCATCAGCTCCCCATCTGCAAATAGAGAGAAGGACCCGTTCTCCATCTCCTGGGGAGGCATGTGTCTCTGAAACGTTTGGAAAATGACAAACTCTGTACAGGTTAATGGGAACTCTCTTAACCAGTACTTCTGAAACCAAAAGTCACTTCTGAACCCAGGAGGGTGTGTGATCCAGGGCATCTGGGACATGCCATTGAAAATCCCAGGTCTGTTTAGAAAAATGTCAATTCTTACTTATCCGTTTCCATTCTACTCTTTTTTGTTTTTAATGAACTCTTTCCCCCCAAGCCATGTAAGAAATTGAGCATTTATTTTTAATGGAACAACTAGGGGGGAAAAGGTTGAAATGAACTTGATTTCATTTATACTTACATGCATCACATCACAATATTTGGCAGATTTTTCCACCTTTCTGGAGTGGCAATCCTATTCTCATTTACTTGGGAGTAAGCCCCATTTATCGGAACTAGCGGTGCATCTGTATATCGGACTGTGTTCTGAAAATGTCAGAGGGATCTGTTCTTCAACTGTCGTCTTTTTTGTAATTTGGCAGAATGTCCTTGAATCTTGCACAAATATACATCGGACCTTATTTTTCTGAAATTGCCTGCGTGTCACAGGCTGCTAAGGAGGCGACGCTATACAAACAGAGCTGGTATCTGCAGGAAAGCCCAGGCATCGGAAAAACGCTCTTTGTGGTTGGGGCGTGAGAACGGCCTTTCCATCCCGTGGCTGCTGCAGTGCAATCACGGGCGGACAGGGAGCTTTTTCTCCCCCTTCCAAAGATAAGGTCAGGGCATTTGTGAGGGAGGGAGAGAGAGAGAAGAGGCTGACCGGCTCAAGTCTCGCAGTGACCTCAAGCACCTTCCCCATGAATGTCCTGCTCTTTTGCTGCTCAGTGGAAGGGACCATGTTTTAGTGGCTAAGAGCAGCATGTGGTCCCTTGGAGTAGGGAGGTAGCTCACAGGGAAAACAATTAAGAGCTGAACCACCCTCCCCAAGCACCTTACAGTCTAAACACATGGGTGCCCGTGCAGAAGAATGCTCCTTAAATGGTGACTCAGCACGTTTTGAGGACAGGTCACTCCATCAGATTTTGGCCACAAGGGTGCGTGTAGACCTAGGTGGCTGTATGCTATGTTTCTAGGAGGAGGGTCAATCAGTTGAATCTTTATTACGATCAGAGACCAAAAGGACTGTAGGAGGAGGGGGTACGTGGCAGAAGAATAACATGCTTGGGGTTTTCTGGAGCGCCAGAGTGATCCCCCCCCCCAATCCAAGTGTGATGTGCCTGCCTGGAGCAGCTGGGCACAGATCTTCCAATTGTCTAGCGTGGTCCAACGTTGCTCCAGGGAACGCTAGTGCTGTCAGGACATCTTCAGTGAGAGCAGCCACCTTCCCCACAAGGAAGAACTGGATAGGTTTCAGGGTGCCCCCTTAATGGCACAGGATGATGCTCCACATGAACTGAAAATGCACCCTACAAGATGCCTAGCGTCACGCATGACTTCTGCGGTCAACCTGAGGAATCGCGGGGGACCTGAAGGCATTCTTGAGAGAGAACATCAGCGCATCATCTCGCTTTCAAAAGGCCCAGGGGCAGTTGGGGGGCGCACGGCACTAACACCTTGTCCCCGTGTTTCTCTGCAGGGTGGATCTGGTCAGCGCAGTCAGCCAAGCGCCCTGCAGCAGAAGTCTCAGGCTAAGAATGCCTACGGAACATCTCCGTACTGGACAAACTAAGCTTTGGCCCAGAGGAAGGGAAGGGAAGGGAGGCAGGCAGGCGTAGCAGCCCATGTCTTTCTCGGCCTCCTGCCCTCCACTGGAGAACATCGACTGGGGAGGGAAGAAGAGCCCCCCGGGAGAGCTCGGCCCAGACACCCTATGGGAAGAATCGGCAGCCACTCCCCTTGTTTGTGACTCTTCCTGATTTGCTGTTTTATGTAATATATTTATGTATGTATTTGTAAATGTAATAGAGCCAAACAGTGGTTTCTGCATGTTCTGAAGACTGTTTTATTTTCTTCCTTATAGGGAGTGCTAACCAGACAGCTCCCCTTTCAGCCCCCATGGCAGCTTTCTCTGAATTTTTGTATAGGTTTGAGGACTTTATAGATTGTCAAAAGCACAAAAGTGTGCCATTTTTTTAAGAAAAATATTTTGGACCCTGGAAGCTTCTTCTGACTTAAAAGCAGTACTTAGCTCAGGCAAAGGGTCAGAGTCACAAGAAGAACAGAGTTCTTGTCTGTTCCTTGGTTTTTTAAATATAATTTTGGTGTTTTCCAAAGGGCCCTGGTTCTTTTTGCCCCATTCCTGCCAGCCAGAAGGTTGAACAGTCGTGGGCAGCCTAGTTATAAATTGCGGTGTTGCACTTTTCTTTGGGACATTTAAGTAAATAAATAAGCTAAGGGTTAGTCTCTCTTCACTCCCACCTTCCGGTTTTGTTTGGGTTTTCGGTAGCCAGAGATTGGACTGTCAGCTTCTCCCCACACGGTGTCTGCCGGTCAGGAGCTCACTTTCCTTGGCTAGGGCTTGGCTCCGCCAGGACACCTCCTGCCTTCCATGGCCATGTTCTTCCTTCCCTCCTTTAGGAGGGGCACCAAGACTGAAGGGGTGTGTGTCAGAAAACTCCCCATCACCATAATGAAGGTTTTAGAAATTTCATTTATTTCTAGCCCAGACTCCCCGCTAATAAAGTTCTAAGCATATCAACAGTGCTTGCGGTCTCCGTTTTCAAAAGTTGCACTCACTGGCTTCGTTGGTTTGGTTATTCATATTTTACCTGTCTAAGGTTATCCAGCTCAGCAGCAACTCCAGGTGGCCCCAGGTGCCACTGCTAATGGTGAAGCAAAAGCTCTTTGCGTTTGGTAGAAACTAGCACGCGGACAACAGATGCTTTCTACTTCGCCAAGCTTGCTTCAGATACAGAAGAACGGTCTCTGTGGTGGGTCTCAGAACGTTCAGCATTAGCCTCTCTGGGACGCAGCAGAATCCTGTTGCTCTTGTTCCCGTTGCTGTTGGCTGGATGGAGACCCAGGACTTAGGAGCGCATTAAAGCACCGGGATTGTTTGCTTGGGAAGAATAGATCAGTTTCGCTGACAGACAGAACATTCAGTGCTTCCAGACAAGGAGGCCAAGCACCAAGAGCCTCCAGAAATGGCGGAAGACAATTCCTGCGGAAGATAGTTGGCAATTCAAGAACCAGCAAATCCATTATGGGATTTGGCTTGGGGTGGAAACCTTCTGGTTGCCTGAAAGCCACATTTTGCTGATGAGGCTTTTCAAGTAACAGACTGCAACAACAGATGCAGGGAGCTAACTTACGTTGGCTGGTGCATCGTCTGGACAATTGTTTTGCTTCAGAGACAACTAAGGTTGCAGTCCTGGAGGCTATGATTTGCAGCAGCACAGATCCCATCCCAATCGAACAGGCTGGGTTTGCGTGACACTTTGAGCCGGAAATAAGTAAGTGGTGCACGCAAACCCAGATGCTGCTTTTGCAACCAGCCTGATAAAGTACGTGGTGCCAAGAATCTTCATCTGCTACTCAGGAATGAGGCCCAAGCAGCAGACTCCTGCGGGGTTGGTTGCTCTTTGATCGGGCACATTTCCATGCCAGTAAGAATGAGAGGATGCTGGAGGGAGAATGGTTGGAAAGCCTCGGGGCTGAACACTCAAGCCCAAGAGTCAGCAATTGCTATTTTGTTTTGGAGAGCTCTTAACCCCACAGAAATCCACAGAACCTGCTTAAAAGGCTGTTAAATAACATGACGGACATTCGAAGTTCTTAGGGGGGCGTGCAGAAAGAATTTCTCAAGCCTTCTGCATGTGTGTATATATATGCACAGTTCACAAGCCTTCTGCAAGCCTTTTGACACAGAATTGGCTTTCTTGTCATGCGGTCATCTCTCCCCACTTAAGAGAAGCACAGGAAGTGGCCAGAACTGGTGCAACCTCCTTGAAGGAGAACGCTGGCATTAAAATGTCCATAGCCAAAAACACTGCTATGGATCAACTACCCTCCCTCCCATTTGGGTGGCAAACTTTCAAGCAAAGCATGCATGAATCCACATACACAGCTCTTCTGTTTGTGCAGCTAGGGCCATTTTGTGGCTGTTTCCATACAACCAAACTATTTCCAATGCAGGACCCAAACAACTGAGGAAGCCCAACAGGTGTATCAGCAGAAGCCTCACAGGGACAGAGACAGGGACTTCTTCAGAGCTTTAGCATGCTGGCAACTGAACATGGCTTTGGAACAGGCAACTAGCAAGAGGAGCTGTACTTTATTCCACATTTTATTAGTAGACAGATGTGCAGAAAAACCAAAACTAAAATTACCAAAGGAGAGACAACACAAAAGAAAACAGGCATTTGTTAACCTGGTCTAGGAAGTTGAATCAACCAAAGGGGTGGAAGAGGGTGAAAGAAGAAACATACCTAGAATTTCAGCACTGAAAAATTACTCATAGAATTCTAGTGCTCCCTGCTGGTTTCAGAATGGGTTAAGAACTGCATCTGATTTTTTTTTTCCTTTTTAAATCAGAAATGTAAACGCAGACAAAGGTAGAAGAGGAGAGAGAACCAGGCTACAGATGGCTCAAGTAAACATTTGTCCTCAATCTCTGAAGTTGCATTCAGCAGGTCAGTTGGATCCCATGAAAGGAAACCAGCAAGTCGCTAGGCCAGGCGGAGCGCCCACCTGCCGGAGGGGAGAGCCTGCGCTGGCGTGGGATGGGCGTTCCCCTCCCCCGCCCCCATAAAAACGTACGGCAAGGGAAGGACAGAGGTCTAATAATGCATCTCACACCACCAAGCTTGAGCGTACAAGCCACTGGAGAGTAGACAGTGAAAACGGTCAAAATACAAGGGAAAGACGCCGAAAGACACAGTATCCTCATTTCAAGCCAAGCCAAGGACACCAATTCGGGGTGGAGCACCCTCTGCCCCTCGAGGATTCCTACTCAAAGGCTGGCAGTCAAGATTTCCTGCTGGAGCAGCTCTGCTTGCAGCGGCTCCCGTTCTCTACTCCTACGCACTTTTTCAGAGTAAACTTTGTTTTTATGAGTTCCTCTTACCAGAGGGAATGAAAAAAAGATTGTCCAAAGCTGGGCCATTTGGAACAAAAAGTGACACATTTTGATTGTTCTGGTAACCCATTCCAGTCCGCTATTGTTGCCTCTTACAAGTTTCCATTTTCAAATTTGGGGCAATCCTAGCAGCTGAGGGAGATATCCTCCTCTTCCAGCAAGGGGGCCCACTGAGAGCTACACCTCCTTGCACCAGGAGGCCAGAGGCAAAATTGCAGGGCTTGCTCAGGCAGTGCGCTATACTAGGCCCTGGGAAGGTGAGCAACCACCCATGGTTCTTAAGCTCCACCTAACCTGAGAAGATTCCGGCTGCAGCTGGGAGTGAAAGCAGGACGCTCCCAGCTGTGATTCCAAGAGGTCCAAGAGCAGGGCTGGGAAAGCGGGTGGATGGGATGGAAGGCCATTGTTAGAAGGAGAAACACAACTGTTATGTGCATCTTCAACTATCCCAGCATAGTCTCTCTCCCTGTAATTTAATGAACGGAAAGGGAAGGGGGATCTGTCACAGGAGCACCCCAGAAACAGTAATCAAGTATTTGCTAGTTTCCCTTGAAACCTTCACTGTTGAAATGATCCTGAACGCCCCCTGCTCACCCCCAATTGAAAGCTTTTCAGGAACCCTTTATCCTGGCAGTTTGTCCCAGTGGAAGTGCAAAGGAGCCATAGCTTCTGCAGCATCAGGTCTACCACCCCAAAAAGAATACATGCAACTCACCCTGAAGACTCCCTGCCAGCTCCATGTTTCCAAATCCTGATGGCTCCTCCAGAATTCAGGACCTCTGATTCTGACCTCGCTTCCTTTAAGACAGATCAATGAATCTGGCTATTTCTCCCAGCACTTGTGTGATCTAAGAAATGCTTTTGGACCAGGATGCCATCTACCTGCACAGCCCTAGGAATGCCACCTTCCGAAGAACCTTTGGCATTCCACCCAGGGAAGACCAATCTGGCCATTCTGCTGCAGGTGACACATTGCAGATGTCTGAATGCAGAAAGCAGCAGGAAGGCTGGAGCTCCTGAAGGGAAACCATACGCCACAGCCAATCCTTGCCTCGTATTAAGAACCTGCAGAACCTGGCAGGCCAAGGAAGGGCTCACTGCAGTACAGGAGAGGCAGCCGCCATGTTTATGGGAAATCCGCAACTAACAGGGGTCAGTGGGACAGAAACGGTGTGTTTTGAAGTGTTTATTGGAAGATTCATATCACAAGACAACCGCCCTCTCCCCACCCCAATCTCCACTGATCTGCTTGGAGGCTTCTGCCCTCCTCCCAGGTGCTACTCCCACCCCCCACCCCCACACCAGCTTAGCAGAACTGAAATGGAGCACTGGACCTTTCAGCACCAGGTCTGGTCAAGCTCAACACACAGAAGCTTTTGCTCTCTGCCCACCGCCTTGGGGACAAAAACGAAAGGAGAAAAACCACCACCACCACCACCACCACCACAAGGCTAAACAAGTGTGCACACAAGGGCTGTCAAGGGAGCCGCGAAGCCTCCGGAAGGGGCTCCCTGCGTCTCCTGTCTAAACGCAGCTCGCGGGGAGCATTCCCACAGTCTCCGGCGTTAAATACATCAAACATCTTGATGAAAGACTGTGTTTAATTCAAGAATCTAAACACAGAGCAAGCCTGTTTTGCTGTACTGTGAACTCTCCTGAAGAGGGGGAGGAAAGTGAAGGAGGGAGGATCTGTCTTTTTAAAAAAGGGGGGAAAAATCAGAACACAGTGATGGGACGGGAAAGGAGGCGAGATCCGAGATCATCTGCGGAGGTCTTTCTTGCTAGGAGGCCAAAGAACCGGGGGGGTGGGGGATAAAATCGAGATCCGCACAACAGGAGAAAGCAGGAAACGCAGGTTTGGTTGGTATCTTTTCCCCACCCACCCCTTGTATATGTATATTTTTTGCTGAACGGTCACTGGATTACCGCTGCTCCCCTCTGGCAAAACTGGCAGGGCAGTACAGGAGCCAGAGGGAACAGGTCACGACTCCTCGTTGCCAGAATCATCGTCGTCGTAACAATCGGCATCTTCCTCCTCCTCCTCCTCATCTTCATCATCAATGTCGTCGTCATACAAGTCGTCATAAAGCAAATCTGAGCTGTTGTCATTGGAAGGCACTTTAGTTTTGATGCAGTACTCTGCCAACGTGGTGGGCACCTTCACGCCATCCTTTTCTGCTTCTGCCTTGGTGGCCTGGACTTGTTTCCTGCAAGGCACAGGAAGCGGCACCGTGGTTAGGGAGCAGGGCCTCCTCACCGACCTACCCTCTAACGACCACACTGTTCAATTTTGCCAGGGTACCCCAAAGTCTCCCTTGCCCCGCTGATGCAGGCCCCTTAGACCCTGCTCTCCCCACATCCGTAACGGCATCTGAGGTCCCAGCAAGTGCACAAGAAACCTCCTTCCTAATTCCAAGTAATACTGTTGGCCCAGCTGGCCAAACGCTCGATGGAGCTGGGCCTCCATGGCTGTGCTCTGCAGCCTTTAGTGCTCCAGGATCGGGAGAACAGAACTCTTTGGACTGAGGGGTCAGGTCACTACTGTGAAGGACACAGTTCAGGAGACTCAGAGGACAAGCCAAGTGTCTCTTCTCTGCCTCCAAGATACTTACATTCCTCCCTCCAGCCCATCAGGCACCACCAAAAGAGGAAGGTGTCAGCCCACTAGGGAGACCAGGCCAGGAAATCAACTCTACAGGAAAGCTAAAACTAGTCTTGCAGGTCTGACAGTACAATTCTTCTTCTTCTCCCTTCTTATACTCTAGTGAGCCAGGGAGGGGTCTGTTTCAGCTGCTTCCAAATGTTCACAGAATCACAGAATCCTGGGGTTGGAAGGGACCTTGGAGGTCTTCTAGTCCAACCCCCTGCCCAAGGCAGGAGTCCTCATACCATCGTGGACAGATGGTTGTCCAATCTTTTCTTGAAAACCTCCAGTGATGGAGCGCCCATGACTCCGGGAGGCCAGCTCTTCCACTGCTTAATAGTTCTCACTGTCAGGAAATTCCTCCTTATTTCCAGATTGGAGCTCCCTCTGATGAGCTTCCACCTATTGCTTCTTGTCCTATCCTCAGGTGCTATGGAGAATAAATCGACGTCCTCTTCCCTGTGGTAGCCCTTCAAGGATTGGAAGACTGCTATCTTGTCTCCCCTTAGCCTTCTCTTCATTAAGCTAAACATACTTAGTTCCTTTAGCCATTCTTCATAGGATTTAGCCTCCAGACCCCCATCATCTCTGTTGCTCTTCTCTGCACTCTTTCTAGGGCCTCAGCCTCTCTTTTGTATTGTGGTGACCAAACTGGATACAATATTCCAAATGTGGCCTCACCAGTGCAGTGTAGAGCAGTACCATCACTTCCCTTAATCTTGATACGATCCCTCTGTTGATGCAGACCAGGACTGTGTTGGCTTTTTTGGCAGCTGCAGCACACGGCTGACTTATACTTAACCAAGACACCTAGATCCCTCTCATACACCCTACTGTTCAGCCAGGTACTGCCTATCCTGTACCTGTGCATCTGGTTTTCCCTGCCTAAGTACAGGGCCTTATTTTTCTCTCCACTGAGCTGCATCTTGTTGGATAGGGCCCAATGTTCAAGTCTGTCAAGATCCTTCTGAATCTTGGATCTATCTTCTGAAGTGTTAGCAATTCCTCCCAGCTTTGTGTCATCTGCAAATTTGATGAGTGCCCCTTCAATCCCCTCATCTCGGTCATTTATGAAGATGTTGAAGAGCACTGGGCCCAAGACAGAACGTTGAGGGACCCCACTGCATACCTCCCTGCATGTAGATGTAAGTTTCATTAATGACCACACACTGAGTGTGTTTGGTCAGCCAACTGCAAATCCATCTGGGAGTGGTACTGTCTGTCTCACATTGTTCCATCTACTTTATCAAATGCCTTACTAAAATCTAAGTATACTATATCCACAGCATTTCCTTGATCCACTAATTTAGTCCCTTTATAAAGGAAGGCAATAAGATTTGTTTGGCATGACCTGTTCTTAACAAACTCACGCTGGCTTCTAGTAATCACCTTGTTAATTTCTAAGTGCTCACAAACCCACTGCTTGATAATCTTTTCCAGGATTTTCCCAGGTATTGATGTCAAGCTGATTGGTCTGTAGTTTCCTGGATCTACTTTTCCCCCCTTTTTAAAGATTGGAACGTCAGCTCTTTTCCAGTCCTCTGGCAGCTCCCCCGTGCTCCAGGAGCTCTCAAAGGTTTCATTCAGTAGTTCCAAGATCACACCTGCCAGCTTCTTCAGTACCCTGGGGTATAAACCATCCATGTAAACATCCAACCATGTTACCTGGATGTTCTGCACTTAAAAACTACTTCAGCTCCTTTGGCCTAGGAGCCGGTTACTGCATATCCCCATCAAGGTCATCTTCCTTCTTCTCTACAGAAGGGTGAGCGTGGCATTCAGGTCCACTTAAGATAGCAAAGCCTCATCTGCTAGCTAGCTCTCCATGCAAGTATCAGAAGGGAAACGAATTAGGGTGGCTGCAACGTTGTTCAGCTTAAAGCTGACTATTTAGTATTTTAAGATTTTATGGTGATGCTTTTATGATGTGCTTTATTACTCTGAACTGCTTAGACATGTGTGACAGGCAGCATACAGATTCAATACAAGAAGGAAAAGGATTTCCCTTTCAGCCTCAGAGGCACCGGAATTCACTTGAATTAGGCAATTCCCAACAAGGATGGAAATTAAAAGCAAAACTACCAGCAGGTTGTTGCAGGTCTGGCAAAAGCATCTGAAGCCAGAGGAAAGAAGAGAAGGAGAGGTTTGAATTAGCCCTGATATGTTCTGGAAGACCGGGATGGCTTAGCAGCCCAGCTTACTTGGGCGAAAGCTTCTGGCCGAGTGTGATGGAATGATTTGGCGAAGGCCACGCTCGGGGAGATAAGCATTTCCTTAGCCCCCAGAAAGCGTGGGAAGGTGAAGAGGATGAGACTGGCACCGCCCTACAGAATTCGCAGTGTTTGCTTGCTGGCTTGGGAAGTTTAGATTCAGACTGGCAAGATTCTGTCTTGAGGGTGAAAGCTAATAAGTGCAACAGAACTGTATCTGTACCGTCTCGTGGAGTTCTTTGGGCTGAACCTGACACCGAGGCTCAGGGCGTGGGTGTCCAGAAGAGAGAAGAGCTGGCCTGGGAGGAGAGCCCAGCTCAGACTGTTTCAGGTGTATGCAGGGCCACATCACCTGGCAGGTTTAGGTGGGCGCTCCAGAGACAGACAGACCGACTGAACGAACGAACGGCCTCCCTTCTACATCAGCTGCTGCCTTCTTGGACTTACCGGATGATTTCCGCATATTCCTTGTCTTTCCCTTTGCTGTCTCTCCATTTCCTGAACATGACAGAAGCATCCACGTTTGCCGGAGAGAATGTGTTGGGCTCATTAAGCAAGGAGATTACACTCAGTAGGATAGTCCTGGAGAAAGCGAGAGGAGGAGAAATTGAATCAAGAGCTCAGCACACCCACTCTTATTGCACTTGCAGCCAAAGGGAGCAATGCTCGGGTAGGAACTTCCCCTTCCTAGGACAATCATAACCTAGGATCCACTAAGCCCCTGCCGCTAGCACTTTCACACATCGAGTAATTCAAACCTATGCAATTGGGTGTCCTTGCTCATTTGTTCTTCACACTTCTTTGAAAGCCTCTAACCCCCTTTTACAGGTAGTCCTTGTTGAACAACCACTCATTCAGCAACCATTCAAATTTATGACGGTGCTGAACGAAGGGGACTTACAATCGGTCCTCAGAGTTGCTGCCATTGCAGCATTCTCACAGTCACAAGATCGCAATTTGGGCACTTGGCAACTGGCTCACAATTATGGCATGGCAGCATCCCAGTCACGTAATTGCCGCTTGCAACATTCACTGCAGACTTCTGACGAGCAGAGTCAATGGGGAAGATGGCAGGAGGTCGCAAATGGCGATCACGTGACTCTGGGATGCTGCGACTGCACAGAATTTGCACAACAGTGGCAACTGGGACTGCTGCAACTGTTGTAAGTTGGCACAGTCATGTGATGTTGCACTTTAGGACCGCGTTGCTTAGCAATGAAGTTGCCAGTCCCAATTACTATCATTAAGCGAGGACTACCTGTACCCAAGCATTTTTTTTTTCCTTGTATACTGTTTCCAATTAAAAATCTCAAATCTAACTGAAATTATAATTACACACAGTCTTTGCTTAACGACCGTTTAATGACTGTCAGAAGTTACAAAGGCCTTGAAAAAAGTGCTTTACGACCTGTATTCACACTTATGACTGTCACAAACCGTTGCACCACCCCATGGTCATGTGATTGCGATTTGCAATCTTTTCATGATGGTCGTTAAGTGAATCATGTGGTTGTTAAGCGAATTCTGGTAAAAAAATGTCCACTGAGGAAGCTGGATTCGCTTGACCATGCAATTTGCTTAACTGTGGTGATTTGCTTAACTGTTGTAAAAATGGTTGTAAAATTGGGTCCAGTCACATGGTGACTCACTTAATGACTGCACAACAACCAATTTTCCAGTCCCTATTGTGGTCGTTAAACAAGGACTACCTGTAAAATTTTAAAATTAAAAATCTAGATTGTAGGCAAGGCAGTAAAAAGTTCAGCTAGGATGGTCATATTGATTTTATTTGGAATGAAATGGTGAGTGTGTGGGTTGCCTTATTTCTCCTCTTTTCCCAATAAACACCTTTTTGTATCTAGAGATTTGGCTCCATTGGTTTAATAGGGATGGTTCTCCCACATCCAAGTCTGTGCAGATACATAGCTACACACTGCACTTTCAGCTTGGGGTGGGAAGACCTGGTGCCCCTTTCTTTCTTGTTTTTCCTAGAGCTGGCCTGAAGGGAGAAGTCCTGGGTAGATGGGCTGAAATGTGCCCAGCTGGACAGACCAAGCCTGTCAGGAGGTTCCACCTGGCTGGTGGCAGGCTATCCAAACTATCTGTTGGTAGGAATCCTTGAAAGGAGCCATCTGCTAAGGGGAGGGGGTGTCTTCATGATTCTCCCTCTCAGGTAATTATTTTTCTTTTTTAATAACATGGCCTGTTGAAGTAAGATTGTCTTTTTCAAGACAAAAATTAAGCCCAAGTGAAATCTTAACTATCAACTTTGCAAAATTGCATTTTACTGTCAAGTTTTTAGAATCCCATTCCAACAGCCACAGCTCTCAGCTACTGAACCGTGTGCCAATCCCATTCAGCCAAGAAGGGAACTGTGTAAAATGGGTCAATTGTAATGCTTTGCAGCTTTCTCTCTCTGTTTTTAACAAATACCCTCAGTCTTTCTAAGCGAGCTTGGCATCTCTGAACCAGCAGGACCAGGATGAATTTCAAAGATGACTAGCGGGTTTTTTTCTGACTAGCAGGTTAGGGACTGCACACATGGGGGGATGGCAAAATTATCATTTTGGGCCTCCCAGGACTCTGCCACACTTAGGTAGAAATTCCCTACCTCAGAGGGTCTTACCTGACATTCTGGGTTGGGTTCCACCTTTCTGATGGCAGCTCTCCACTTTGAGGATCATCTACAGGTGGGTGAAGGATTGAAATACATACATCTCCATTCTACCGAAAGAAAAGTGAGTGGGCAACTAAGTTAAACCGTGCAGCAAATATACGACTCAAAATGACCCACCCCACCTCCGCCCCATTCTTTTGGCTATTTCATAAACATCTAGCTTAGACCTCTTTCCCTTTGAGCAATGTGCATCGATTTCTGTGTGTGCGCATGCACACACACGGTAACTTCTGGCTGTAAATCCCAACACATTTGATAGGCACCAAGTTGAGGAAGTCTGCCGTTCAGACATAGATGAGATGCAAAAAAAAAGGACTGGACCACGAGGGCTCAGCCAAACCATTCAGAGGAGCCTCTGCCCTCTCAAAGGCTCAGCACAACTGCTCCAAGAATCACTCAGTCCTCTGAGCATGGCCCCTCTGCTGGGACTCTTACACACGTACAAGGCATATTCACTTCTAAGGATCATGTACGTGGGTCAGGGGGGCGGGGGGGCTGCTTTGATGAGTATTCAGAACCCAAATAACTCCACCAGGGGGAGCCAGAGCTCTCCCTGAGAAGACACGGCTGCCAGCAGTGACTTAGAACTGGAGCTCCACCAACAGGTTCCCAAGATTCAAGGGCAAACTTCTCCCCATCTCCCTTGGCCAAGAGAAGATTAGAAAGGCTGCCCTTGGCTATGTTGTTGGGGGAAGAAGCTGTTGGCTGGCTGGCTGGCTGGCACCATGGGTTGTGCTGTGAAGTTTGCCAGCCTGCAGCACAATTTAAAGATATGCCACTGATGTTGCAGAATCAATCCCTTTTTAACCCTCAAAGCTTGATCCCCAGGACATGCTTGTTTTTTTCTTCTTGTGTTAAAGCTAAAGGACAGTTTCAAAACAGGACTGAGACTGGAATCAGGCTCTTCTCTCCCAGCCAGCACAGTTCCACATACCTGCTCAGAGGAGAGTTCCCCCCCCTAGGAATGAGACCCCAGAATCTGCTCCTTGGGCTGCAAGGGACTTGGGTGCCTCCCCTCCAAATTTCTGAAGGAAGGGTTGTAGAGCTGCAGGGGCCTCTGGTGATCCAGAGGGACCCTGACAAAGAGAGAGCATTGGCAAAGGAGTCTCCACCTCATTTGGTCTCCACATGTCCTTTTTCACGGCAGTGGAAAGAGAGAAGTCAAGAGCTGGGGTTACAAAGCATTCCACATGCAGTAGAATTCTAGCTCTGCAAGTGTTTTACACTTTTTTTTACACATCCATGCACTCAACCTCCTACCTCATAAATGTTGGGATGCCACATTTTGGTCAGAAATCTGAAGGTAGGTGGTGAATATGGGTAATCCATAGGAAATTTAATATGAGCCTGAAACAGAAAACAGGATCCACACTGAGCATTTGTTTAGCACAATTTTGCAACTCAACAGATGGGTGACTGGGTTTGCTTTTCCTTGCTCCTCACCCAGCACTGGCTGTGTTTACACAATACACTTGACCTGCTAAGGGAATTAACTCTTTCTCTGGGTTTGCACACTGCACTGGCTCATACCCAAACCAAACAAGCTGGATTCATACAACAGCTAAGCCACGGAAACCTTCCTGAAGCGTCTAATATTGTATGAACACAACTGTTGGATCTTTGCTTGAACAAGGCTCCTGAGGTCCCAGCAGAGAATTTTAACAATCTTCCGTGGGCTCCTAAAAATAAGCCGATACGTATTTTTGGGAACAGAATACAACCCCACTTAGCCATAAAGATCATGGGTTGATCTTCCACCAACCATCCTGTACTTGACACCCACTTCATGGGGTTGTAGTAAGAATAAAGAGAACTAGAGTGGACTGTTGGTTGGTTTCTTTGATCTGTATCATGCCTTTTCTCCAGGAGGACAAGACAACTTTCAAAGGGATCTCCATTTTATTCCTCAAGAATCCCCCTGGGAGGGAGGTTGGGCCCAAGTATCTCCATGAGTTTCCACAGCAGAGGGCCGGTTGAGTGTGGAGGACTCTGGTTCTAGCCCATCACTTTCATCATTGTACTACACTGGTGGTCAAGACTGTTATGGGTGGAAAAGATGGAATACAAATTCGATGAATCAAGTTCAGTGATGAACAGTGATAAATATTTTAAGCAAGTAAACAGTAAAGCTAGGTTAGAATGTTGTAAATTTGGTGAACTCTGAACACAGTATTTCATAATGTTACAAGCATTAAAATACTGTATTTACCCCAAAGGAAGACAAGTTTTTCCACAAAAAAAATCAAGGTGAAAATTATGTATTAGCTGAGAATACAGTAAAAAGAAAGACTCTGCCAAAAGTAAGAAAACGGGCAAGAAGTTGAAACAAGGAAGATGAGTAGATGCCCACTGCTCGCCCCCCTGACTGCCTGCAGTGGAAAGTCTCCATCTCTATCCTTTATTTGAGAATTTTGGAAAACTAGGATCCTCAGTCGGTGGAGAGTCCCCGTGGACAAGAAAGCTCTTCCTTAGAGATGCTCAGCCCCTGGAAGAATCGGCTTAGAATGCGGATGGAACTGGACCAGAACCCCTAGGCATACTTACCTGGGAACTTAACTGAGCCCAGGGGGGCTTATCTGCAGAGAAAGCAAGCTTGCAAAGCCCAGATACCTACAGTCTCTCTTTTTGCGTATGCATGCATATATTAGAGAGAGGAGTTTGTGAAAAAATTGTGTCCATGGGATACAAAGAGGTGCTTTATTTTAGGCAATTTTAATTTGTATGCATTTACACAATTAATGTTAATTTAACTTTGGTTCTGGTTCTGTCCCCTTTTGGAAAGTGGCTTCTCCCATGGGTGTGGGGGGGTGTGCACACACATGTACAAGTGTATCACATCTATACATCTGTGAGGGAAAATCTCTCTGACATTGGCTTCAGGGGGGGTCAGCAGGGAAGCTGAGCAATACGCAGGACCATCCTTCCCCTGTCTAACCTCCCTTGAACATGATCTGAAATGGAGGCTCCCCTGGGGGGTGGATTCCTATGTGAAGGGTACGGTGGCCCAATCCAGTGAGTTTATGGAGTCTGGAGAGTTCAGTGTGGTTTCCAGATACCTGCCTAGCGCCTCTTTCCCATCCCATCCCTTGAAGAACATCTCAGCTGCTGGGTGTGTGACCAACAGACCAGAAAGAGATCTCTAACCCACACGGCGAGCAGAGCAAAGGTTTGCATCTCCCATGTAAAAGCAGAAAAAACTGGCCTGATGTAGCAAGCAGACCAGATGCAGAAGTCTGTGAATCGCAAAGAAGGGTCTCTGCCATCAAAGCAGGAGAAATTGCAGCACGGTTTTGGGCTGCTGGAGAAAATGGGGCACTGGGAGGGAGAGCTCAGTAAGAAAGAAGCCAGCATCCCATTCTGCATTCACACAGCATTTGATTTGACCAAATATAGCTACCACTACCCAGAATTAATTTCAGAATGAGAGCTGCACTTTGCAAACAGGGATTTATCTCCAAGCAAGCAAGCAAGCAGGACCTTTCTTCCCACACACAGCAGCAAGTAACCAAGGTCAGAAATAGGTACAATGTGCTATAACTCAGCTCATCAGGGCTGACTCTAGTGCCAGCTCCAAGGGCCCATCTATTTCAGCAGCCTAAAAATTCCCTCCCTGAGGATTTAATGCATGGTTTTCTACCACCCTTTTTACTCAGCTGCTAACAATATGGAACTACTGCCCTTTCCACAACATCAAACAATTCTGCTATCTTCAGCAGCCTAAGTAAGTTCAATGAAAGTTACTATCAGACACCAATTTGAGGAACAGGCTGGCAAATTCAGCTAACAGTTGGGTGATATGGTACTCAAAGGCAACCCTAGTTCACATGATGCACTCCTGAATTACTATAGGTCCATTCTGGACAGAAGTCCTTTCACTGATTAATTTTGTTCCTGGAAGTTCATGTTGCTTGTGCTCTTCTGAATTACACAACAACGGTTTGGAAACTGACAGGAGGAAAACAGAAGTGAATACTGTCTGCTTTTATGATTTCAAAAAGACAAAGCTAGAAGGACCCCCGTTCTCCACCCAGTACGGAATGGGACACAGAACTCACTTCTCTTCCTAGAGCTGAACAAGCACTTTAAATCACTGGAAATTTATTTTCTTGCTGTTTTACAAACTGAGTTAAATATGAATCATTCAATTGTATAAGATAACATAAATGCTTACGTCAGAGGAGTTTTGATTTGATCATGGAACGTTTCTTGTTAGTTCCCCCTTTTCTTTTGCATGTAACATTGAGTAACAAAAAGAGTAACAAGGAGGGCAGAATCCACTGGAATAATCCAATATGAAAGGGCTTTAAGGAAAACCTTTTTTCAAACGTGGACCACTGAAAGACAATGTAAGGTAGTCCACCTTTGTCTCTGACTAGCCTTCGCTTAGCTTTTTCAAGCTCTTCTACTGAACCTCCTCACCGTGGACTGGAGATGCCCCAGCAATCAAATACAGAGAACGTGAGTGGACAATGACCTGTTCAGCTCACTCAACATGGAGGACTGCTGGACACGCATCAAAAAAGCTTCCAAAAGCCCAACTCCCCTTTATACCATGAGGAGATGGACCTGACTCCTCACTGCCACCATCTTGCAGTCAAACTGCCCATGGTTTGACCTGTGGGAAGAGAAGCAAGTCTTCCATCAGCACCGCCTGGGAAAAGGGACCCACTTTCCTCCTCCTCTCCCTCACTCTAACCTGGCACCCATGGCAAAAGAGGGGACTAGACCTCTCTGCTTGTCATGAAGTAACAGGAGAAACAGGGGAGAGAAATGACAGAGAACAATTCCTTTAATTTTCTGCTAGTTCCTGGCACCAAAGGAGATGTTCTCTACCCTACCTCTCTCCTCCCCTCACTTCTCATGGAGACAGAATCCTTCTTTGCTTTCTTGCTGAGGCAGAAGAGGGTTTGGAAATGTTGTCAGGACTTTTGCCAGCTCCAGCCCTGGATTATAGCACTATGGTGCTGCTGTGCAGAAGATCCTCTTGCCTGAAGCAGATTTAGCTTTTGGGATCACACCAGGAGTTCCAGAAACTATGGAGAGAAAGCTCTCCATCACCCAGAGTTCAGAAAGTGATGACCTGAGCATTTCATCCAGAGCAAAGATATTTATAATTAGCTGAATCCAAGTGGCCATTTCCTAAAATGACCATTCCAAAGAACCCAGTGCTGTCCAAGTTCTAGCTGAGAAGGTGAAAAAGTATCTCAGAAGGCACTGGCATAACATTTCTGGGTTGTCGCCAAGAAAACCACATGGATGGGTCCATGTAGTCAACAGCAGTCAACCTTAACTCAAAGGAGATTTTACCCTTACAGTATCTTGTTTACTAGGAGATGTCACAGTATCATGCTACAACACTGGTTCCTAATCTGTGAACTGATGATCCACAAAAGTACCAGAAGTAGTCCTGATATAGGTTAAAGTAAAATATATTTTGGGAGAGGAAGAGAAATCACATATGAATTCAACCTCTGAGCTTAAGCTGAAATCCTCAAACCATCCAACAATGCCATAGTTGACTTCTGAAATGCCTCAAAGCAAAACTATGATTTCACAACTGCATGGCCACTCAGCCACCTAAAATGAGAGCCTGCATGTGTGAAATACCCATCCCAAAGCAGTATGTTTTTGGAAGTGGCAGATGAAGCTGCCATGCAAGTAATGGCAGGGGCTGACAGAGCGAAGAAGTGAAATTTGTACAAGCTTGATCTTTCATGTGGAGAATTTCCTTTCCAGAACAGGCTGGATTTCCCAAGATGATTTTCTAACACCCAACAGTACCTCTGCATTTTCTGGATTCATCATCATCATCATCCAGTATTCGAGGGTACAGCTAGTTTGGCTGTACATAGCTAGGTCACCCGGCATCACTATATCACATAGTTTTCATGGGGGTCCGGAGGGGCCATTGGGGAAGAGGAACGTTGCTGGAGACCTGGCTTGGTCTATAGTATTCTTGCATGAGTTTATTTTGTTGCTAAGTATTATACATCTTGATTTTAATCACTGGGAGAGGTCACTGGAACTCTGGATTAAGTTCAGCCACATGCTGATCTCACAGGGGAGCAACAGAGATCCTGGGCAGTGTCTCCAACAGAGCTCTGGGTCACGCTGTAGGTGTGCTGGCTCTGTGGAACCTGGCTGAGAGGACTCCTTGGAAAGATCCATCAAAAGGAAATATTGTATCTAGCCATGGAAGATTATTTCAATATACAACTACTGCGTGAGATTATTGTATGCCCAGAGATGGAAAGATTCGCCACTACCCACTACGGAGGAATGGTTGGTGAAGTTGACAGATTTTGTTGAAATGGATAAATTGACTTCTTTGATTAGAGAAAAGTCACTACCTACATTTATCAATGACTGGAAGCCTCTTATGGATTTTTTGTGTAAAAATGAAAAAAAAAAGTGATTTATGGTTTTGATGATTAGCAGGATAGATTACAAAAAGAAGAGTAATATGGTATAACGTTAGGGAGAGAGGTTAAAATATATTTGTACTCTTAACTGCTGTGAAGAATATCGGAAGCCACTTCTTTGTATCTTTTTTTCTTTCTTTTCTATTTTTCTTCAACTTTTTTTCTTTTCTTGCATTTTTGTTCTTTGACTTCTTTCTTTTTTCTTCCTTACATTAGTTTGTATTAATTTTTATCTTCTTGTTCAAAAGCTTTGATAAAAAATACACTCACACACTATATGTATGTATGTATGTATGTGTGTGTGTGTGTGTGTGTGTGTATATATATATATATATATATATAGAGAGAGAGAGAGAGAGAGAGAGAGAGAGAGAGAGAGAGAGAATACTATATCTGTGTTCTCTAACTGAAGTCACAAATAGTTCTTTGTCTCTGGTGAGAGATACCACGTGGCCTGCAGAAGATAACACATTTTCTCAGGCTCAAGAAACAACCTGCCAATGTGGAATGCTCAGCCCGGCTTCCCACACCGAGCAGTGCTGGGCCAGCCCCTACCCGCCCCTGCAACACTTTAGCCCCCCCAAAATCTACTCCAGTGGTGCTGACAGAGAGCTGTGACACGGGGAATTCCCCTGAATTCACGGCTAATAGATCCTCTGCTGCTCAACTGTGATAAATCCATACATTTGGGAGTTTCTGTCTATTTACTGGGGGAAATTCCCCCTTAATGAAAAAGGACATTCCTCAGTTGCTTCCATGGCAACAGCTCAGGGCTACAGCTTTCTACCTGGGTTCTAAGAAATGTACCAGAATTTTTTTCAAGCCCTGAAGCTTAACACGTGGTTCAATACAGGATTGGGCCCAACAGACTAAATACAGTTTTTTGAAAGGAAAAAGGTTCAGCCCCTCTAACTGGATGGGAGGAAGCCACAACTCTGCACCTCAGATACGTTGCCAATGAATATGGATGGAAATACAAATGTGCTTTCTCTTGTTTTTCTAAAGCAGATTTTGCTAGAGTCCCAGCAAAAAGTTAAAGACCTGTTGAAACAAGGCCAGGACCACACATAAAATCCACTCTGAGTTTTGTTCCTGGGAAAACACCTGTCTCCCACTTTGCAGCAGGTTTTTGTCAAAATCCTACTGAGAACAAGCACAATTCATTTCTTAAAGAACAGCATCTTCTACATTCAGCCAACTCATGTTTGCCCCTGTAGAAAGGAACTACAAACTCTGATCAATCTGCATGAAGCACCTTCCTTCCTTGTATTTCTAGACACCTTCCCACACAATTCATCTCACTATTAAAAAGCCTAGGTGAAGAGAGGGGTCTTCAACAGGCATCCACAAGATGAATTTCAGTAGGGTGGGAGCACTGCAAAGAGCAGGTGCCCACAAGAAAACCGGTGCTTAAGCAACCACAGGATGGTCCTCTGCAACTCCTGGCATGCACAAGAGGGATCTCTGATGATCTTACTGAGAAACCAGGCCTGTAACAGCAAAGACAACATCAAATAACTTGAAGCACTGTAGCTGGGGCTATTAATTAAATTTGTTAGATTTATATCCAGCCTTTCCCCAAGGAAGACAATTATTATTAAATACATTATGAAGCAGTTTATAATAGACAACAAAAATTCAATAATACGAACTAGAAGTGAACAAAACAAGAAGAAAAATGATATGTTCAAAAAGAAGGACAAGGAGAATAAAATCAAAACCAATGTTTGACTCCAGAAGTCTCTTGAGTCTCCAAGACCTCACTCATGGCAGGAAGGCTTGAATGAAGAGATACATCTTCAGGAGGTGCCTAATAATGTAAGGACAGGTGACTCAAATTTCAGGGCTGAAGAGCAGGCGCCACCGTGGCAAAGATGTTACCCTGCAGTTTTTGAAACTTGCAGGAGACATGTCCTCTCATGATCTTAGCAATCCACATGGTCTTCGATAGTAACCATGATCCATCAAGGACCACCTTTGCTTGGGGCCTTAAGTGTCAAAAGCAAAGCCTTGAGTTTGGCTCGCTAGCTAATCAAGAGCCAGTGCAGTTGCTTCAAAAGAGGCAAAAGATGCATGTGGCCAGCAACATGGCTGCTGTCTGCTGTGCCAGCTGAGCTTCTGGACCTAGTACAAGGGCAGTTCTGTATAAGAGTGTGTCACATGCATCTAAAGGAGAGGTTGCCAGTGTGTAAATCACATAGCTAGGTTGTCCACAACAAAGGTTATAACTGATATACTACTGAAGCTGGAATACATGCCCACACAGGCCCATGGGCTTCCCACAGAAGCCCCCTGAAACTATATAACTGCTCTTTTTGGGGGTTGAAACCCTACTCCCAAATTTCCATACTTGAGATTCATGGTCAGGATCCAGTTTCAGGTTATTGGTCATCACCCATCTATCACAGATTCCAGACATAGATTCAGAATATGCACAGCTTCAGACATTATGGAAAAGTGAGAGCTTCTGCATATGGCATGAAGAAGATAAAAACTGCATCTCAGGACCAAGAAACCAACATACAAATATAGAACTCTTGAAGGCTGGCTTCCCACACTGAGCAGTGCAGTGTCAGTTCCTACCCACTACTTCCAGCACGAATTAAAAGCTGAGTGTCAGCAGTATACTGGTGGCACCCAGTCTTAAAAGTCTTGATGACTGCCACCCCGGCTTTGTATAGTTGTTAAACAGCATCAGAGATAAAAGTGTGTTCCTGCCATGAGACAGATTAACAGTCACCAATACAAATTTATGAGACCATCCCATTAAAAAAAATGGTACCTCTAAAACAGTGTCTCCAACTCATAGGAACTGTTCAGGAGAATACCATGTTTTATTGTTTTTACTGTTTCATGTTATTGGTTTTATTGTTGTTGTGAGCCCGCCATATAAATCTTTTAAACAAACAAACGTCAATGGCATCAAAAGCCACAGAGAAATCAAACAGGATCAACAGAAAAACATGATCTCAGCCCCTCTCTTACAGGTCATACGTCAAGATACCTCAGATTCTCTCCTACCACCAGGCCTGAGCCCAGACCAAAAAATGTCAAATAATCAGCGCCAAATATCTGCAATTGAAAAGGCATCAGCGCCTTGCCCAAAATAGGTGTTTGGGACTAAATCTGGCAACAGCTGCTTCAGGAGCGGGCAGACCACTGCTTGGTTCAGGACTGGCACAACCATGGGTTTACTATACCCTGGATCCAACCAGTCGACTTCCTTTGGCTAATGTAAATGAGCCAAATGGGCAAGGGTCAACAGAACATACAGTAGGCTGAACAGCCTCAGGTATCTTGCTCACATCCTCAGATTTCAAGAACGGAGAAAATCCCATACAATTCAGACCAGATGGTGCCCCTCAGTACTCACTGGGGAAGGACTAGTTCACAAGCTCCCCATCAGACAGATGCCTCTCACTAGCTTTTAGTCACTCTTCTGCCAGTGTGGTTGCTGTTCCTGCTCTGTTGGGCTGGCTAGGTTGGAACTACTGTCAAGAGCATGGCCAAAGAAAAAGGAAAAGCCTCGGCAGAGACGCTAACTGTGTCATTGCCTGCTGAAGTGGGGCATCATGGTCCCAGATCTCATGCCGCTGAAATCCAGTGCAAGACCAAGGCCCTGTGTGCCTCTCCAGTTTCACCTGGAAAGGTAGGTGCTAAAAAGGACTGCCTTGGATCTGTGAATGCCTGTCAAACTCACCTGGCTTTCTCCTCCAGCTCCGAGTTAGACGGGGGTCACTGGCTCTGTGTTTACCAAGTGCTCCAAACCTGCCTGGAACCAAAGCAAATGCAAGCCTTCTTCTAAGCTCTGGAAAGGAACAGGGATTACCCCCCTCCCCTGCAGCTCCAGGGCTGGGTGGAAGGGTTGGGTTCCCATGCTTACCAGAGTCTGGAGGCTATTGGAGCATTTCACTAGGAATGTGTTGTGAAAGCATAGCCCCTGCCAAATATGTCAGAGTGTTAGTTGAGTTGGCTAGGAATACAAATAAAATGCATGAACAGGCTTAAAGACAAACTCTCCTGCCAGTTAATTCCTTCCAGAACAAACCTGACGTCTTGCCCTATTTGGACAGTTTCTTAAGAGCAACTGATAAAGCCCGCTGGGCTCCTGGTTCATGCGTTGTGCTGCCTCCCCAAGCCTGCATAAAAGAGGAGGGGAAGGAAAGCAACTCCTTCTTCCAAGGTCTTCGGATACCCCTGGATCTGGAGTTACGAGTGTGATGCTGAATTTACTGAGAGCACCATCACTGAAGTGAAAAGAAGGGAACTAGGCAAAGACAGAGTAATACGCCCTGGGACAAAGAGAAAAAAAATCACCATAGCTCTGCATATCCACTGTGGGTGTAGTGATGGACCAGAAAAAGATCTCAGGGTCATGGTGCACAGCACAATGGAAACATCAACCCAGAGCGCAGCTGCCATGAAAAAAGTAGTTTTACTGTTGGGGAGCCACTAGGCAAAGTATTACCAAAAAATAATACAGTGCAATGATGTCTGTATTCAAATCTATCTGTTACCACACTTGGAATCCTGTGTAAAATTCTGGCCAACATTCTTCACAAGCAGTACTAAAAAACTGGGAACGGTGCAGAAAAGGACATCAAAGGAACCGGGGCTCGACCAGGTCCCCTACAGGGAAAGGCTACAGGGTCTGGGGCTCTTAAGTTTGTTGGGGAAAACGGTAGTAAGGACAAGTAGATGGAGATTATTCCTCCACACTGCAACTGTTAATACAACATGCTTAAACTGGTTAC